>NC_056743.1:771308609-771623609 GCF_019279795.1 Protopterus annectens | reverse complement strand
TGTGGCGAGGCATCCATACTTTATTTATTTCAAGGAAAGGGTTAACTTTGTGAACAGTACACCCAAGGTCAATTTAGTCTTTACTTACCTAGGCTATTTATCTAATGGTGTTTTCTTTCTAGAACCTTAAAGCCATAAAGAAAGGATATATACGCTACATGCCTTCAAGCAACTTGGATACTACATTGACAAGATTAAAACCTTCTTGAGTGCTAATCAGCTGTTTGTCAACTACAAAGATAAGAAAAGGGGCAAGAAATGTTTAAGTAGACAATTTACAATCTTGTTCCCTGCAAATGCCTGTCAATATGCTTTGCTTATCTAGTCACTTGCAGGCAAAGGCAGGACCTAGACTTTCAGAGGTTTTGGCTATTTTTGCGCCTTATCATAATGATGTGGTCTCTAGAAAATTTCTATAAGCAATAACTTGGTGTGTTTTACACACATCTTTATTATTCACTTCAAGCTAGATTTTCTTCCTTTAAGTTCAGTGCAGGCTTGCTAGGACTATTACCAGGGGTCCTGGATTAAAACTCATCTGCCTTCTCCCCTCCTTCTAAGCTGTGACACGTTTCCCCTATAATTTAAGATTACTGTAGCAGTGATCTAATGATGAAAATACGGTTGTGTAAAATCTTACCATAACAGTAGATTTACTTCTCTTCACTTTTGCAGTATTCATAACAGATGGGATTTTCTGCCAAGGGCAGCCCTAATTCCGGCCAGCATATCAAAGCCTTTAATTCTTACCAGTGTTGTATGTCAGACGTTTGCTACCAGAGACTGTGTACAGCATGAAGAAGGTGATATATAGCCTCTCCAAATTCAGACATGAAGAGTGCCAAAAGAACAGAAGCCATCCCAAGAGAAAGGAGAACACTTGCATCCAGGGAAAAAAAGGAGATGCCAAGGGAGAACGGCAAAGACTCCTTGGCAAGGCAGATGTTACAACAGAAAACAAGAAAAAGGGGCAGGAGGGAGGCACTGAATGCTATGCTACAACAATGAACAGGATACTGTTACAGCAAGATTTCACACAACTGTACTATGCCTTTCCATATCACGTTTGCAGTACTCATAACTGATGAGTGCGCAAAAGCTACTATAAGGAATAGCAGGAGGAAGGCAAGGAGGAACCCTCCACAAACCCATGGACAGACTTGTCATAACCCACCCTGGCTCTGGAAATGACATCCACAAGAGCAAAACAGCTTAAAGGACAGAACTGGTACCAAAATCCATGAAGAAAGTCCCAGAGGAGGTCACTGCCCTGGTAGAAGAGATACAGAGCTGCCTGCCATGAAAGGAACAAAATAAAATAGCTTTTGAAATCCAGGAAGAGATGGTCAACTTAGAAACAGCCAAACTCCTGTCATGAAAACAAACAAAGTTGCTCAGATTTACATCTAGCCTTTGTCTTAGCTAGAGGACACCTGAGCTGTCTATGAAGATGCAAGGTGAGTAGAACATTCTCACTAGCAGACTGGGAAGAAGAAAAAAAAGGAAGGAAGGAAGCTGGATAGACTGATTAGGGGACAACTCATTGACTACCTTGGGCATAAAAGAAGTATTGGTATGCAGAGGCACTCTGTCCCTAAGGGAAAAAAAAAAAATTCAAAAAAAGGAGAAACCGCCATCAGGGCTTGGAGTTCAAACACTCTCTTGGAGGAAGAGACGGCAATCAATAAAACGGTCTTCCAGGTACAATGTTGCAGAGAAGCGGCAGCAGGCTCAAAGGGAGCCTTAGTCAAATTTTCAAGAACAAAATTAAAGGCTCCAAGGAGGAGGGATGGGGTTTCTTGGGAGGCTTGATGTGGTGGATAACTTCCAGGAACTGTGACCTCAACACAAGAGGCCAACAGTGGAATCAAAGAAAGACAAGCAGAGATTACTCATATACCAAGTCAGCATGGAGCAAATGACACAACTAAGAGAACCAAAGGCACTCCCACCAAGAAAATATCCTGGGGAAGTTTTAGGACACCAAACAGAAACGTTCTTCCATTTGGTTATATATGATTTTCTGGTACTGGGCTTCCTGGTATCCTACAGAACCTTAAGAATTTCTTCAGAGAAATGGTGTTGTAAGTGGGAGTGGCAGGATTTTACTCTAACTGTCAAAAGGGTTTATAACACTATCACCCAAAATGTAAACTGAAGAGTGGATAGAGGAGGGTGAAGGAGAAACCCATTGTCTTGTGTGAGACCCATCTGGTGAAGTAACTTGTGATGATTGCCCCTGACCAGATGAAAAAGGAGGGGCATCAGTACTGTCTGGGCCAAAAGGTAGTCACAAGCAAGATTTTTAGAGAGTCCTGTTTGATCTGACTCTGGGAAGAAGAGAATAAGGGAAAAAGCATAAAGGAACATTGCTTTACAAGAAAAAAAACATAGTGTCCATCCTCCATGCCAGACAACTTTGGGTTCCAGAACAGAAGCGAGAAAGCTGTTTGTTCAGAGGGGAGGCAAAGAGATCCAATTAAAGGGATAGCCCACAGAAGAACTATATCCAGAAACGGCTCTCTGTGAAGCATCCATTTAGGAGGGTGTGTCCTGGACCTGCACAGAGAGAGTCCACCACCACGTTTTGTCCTAAAGGAATGTAAACTGCCTGCAGGGAAACATTAAGGGCTAGTCTAAAGAGGACCTTGTACCCTCCTGCTTGTTGATGTACCACATGACTCTGGTGTTGTCTGTATAGAAGGTCCTAGAGACTAAAGGGAATGGGAGGCCTGGACAGCAAGGCTAAGAGACTGCATTTCGTTGATGGTGATGCGATCCAGTCACTGACGAAGGAACCAGTGATCCTGAACTCTCATACTGCCCTAAGCAGCCCCCTACCCCTGACCTGAAGCATCCATAAAAAGCTTCACAGACAGAGCAAGAGGCTGGAAAGGGACACCTGGATTGAGAGATGTGTCGAATCCAGCACTGAAGTTCAAGTTTTAGACACGGAAGTAAGGGAATTGGAAACTCCAGTGGATGGCAATGCTAAAGCCACAGATTACAATGAAAGATGGGTCAGTGAACACGGGAATACTGAAAGTCAATCAACTGACTGACTCCCATACTGCTGACCTTCATATTCTGCAAGCATCCATTACAGCGAATGCTACTGTGCATTTGCTTATACGTGGGTCCATGTTACAACTACAGATCGCGGTACAGTGCAGAATGGAAAATTTACTCTTTTGCTCACTGTAGTGCAATCTCGGAGTCGGAATATACATGGGGAGTGTGGGGGGGGCTTGCTCCTCTGCAAAAACGGGATTAGAATGTCGTGCACTAATGAACTGGTATGTTAGTGCTACTAAAAAGGTGGCAGGTAAATGGAATTACTTGAATGTGCACTGTTGGTAATGGTGCATGGGAGAAGGGATGCCAACTATGTAGACTCCGATGTTTTTGCCGTTTCTTTCAACAATTCAACCTCATTAATATGCAGCACATCGAACATTTTAACCATATTTTTGAAGGGCTTTTGTTCTGACTTTCGATGTTTTGATAGCAAACTGAAGCCACACTGACTGATGAAAATTCTCATGTGAAGTTTGGTAAAAGGGAACATGGAGATGGCTGAACTCCAGAACCCTCAGAAATTCCCACCTGGCATGAGAGATGGAGGAAGCAAGGACTTAATTAGAGACAGTACCTTGACAGCAGACAGATGCCAGCATTGGAACAGTTTGAATCCTGCAGCCCTGGAAAAAGTGATCCTGAGAGAGAAAAGAACAGACTTCTGGAGACTGATGGTGAAAAACAGACTGTGCAACATGCGCCTGTAAGGGTCTCTGTCAGATTCATGAAAAATTAAAATCTTCAGCGCTTTAAACCTCAAAAATGCAGTACACCGATGTGTGTTTTGTGAGATTGCAAAAAACAGTGAAGATTGGGAAATTTGCCCTTTCCTCACCGCAGTGCGATCTCACAGTTGGTATATATAATTAGTGGGGGGGTTTCGATATTATGGATTTTTGGTGTTTCCAGCGTTGGAGATTTTAATTTTTCGTTATGACATAGACCTGCCTGGTAAAGAGTAGGTCGTGCAGAAGCCTACAAGGACAGGGATTGTATCATCCAGATAAGGAAATATTTATGCTCCTTGAAGTCTGCAGAAAGCTATGACTGGAGCCAGGTACATGGTGAATACCCTCAGAGCCTGGAAAGATAAATATGGCAAAGCAGATAACTTAAAATGAGAGAAAGAAACAGAGAAATGTAAATACTTCCTGAATAGAGAGTGAATGGGAACATGAAAGTAAGCATCCTTCAGATTCAGGGAGATTAGAAAGACTTGGGGAAGCAAATTAGAAAACAGGGTCTGAATGGAATGCATCCTGAAGGTGGGCATCATGAAGAACATTTTCAAAAAGGAAAGGTCTAGCACAGGCCTGAAGGACCCCTTTCTGGGAACCAGAAACATCCAGTACTAAAACCCTGTACATATTAGGACCTTTAGAATAATTGTAATCATGCCCTGATCTACTAAACCCTGCAACACTCCTGAAAACTGGGGAATTTGATCTGAAGAAGGTTGAGAATACCCAAAAAGGAGGGAGACACTTCCAGACCACAAATTAAACTTGGTGGATGACAGAAAGTACCCAAGTATCTGAAGTAATCTGTTGCCAAACAAGGAAAGAGTCTGAGAGACAAGGGAACCTGGCTGAGATGAAGGGAAGTCAAAATGTCAGAAAGGAAGGTTTTTGAGGCTTAACTATCCGAGCTGGTTTGTAAGGGGGGGGGGGGGGACATGCCTAGGAACTTTACCTTTGGAGGGCTGACAAGACCATCTACAAACTAAGGCAGTTTTAGCAGGACAATTCTTCTGAAACTTAGAAATGGGAAAGATGCAAATCTATTTAAGGTCCTTCATGACTTTGTCCTGGAAGGCCTTAAATAAATCTGCCACTAGAGTACCAAAGAGATTTTGATCATCTAGGGGAAGCAGCAAGCAGCTTAGCCTTAATATCAGGCAAAGCTTGAAGACAAAGCCGGGAATAATTGCATCATGACAGAGCCTGAAGTAGCAGCTCTATAGGAGACATAATCAGCATTGTAACTACACTTAAGAGTGACAAGCCACCAAAGATGTGAATCCCACCAAAGAAAGAGCAGTGGACAGCCTCAGAATTGGGCAAATCAGACAGAACCCCTCTTAGCAGAAACAAAAAAGGACAAAATACACATGGTCAGCTGAGTTTGACAATTAATGGCATGAAATGCCAGGGTAGCAGAAGTGGAGACCTTCTTCCCCAGCCTCTCCATAGCTTGACTATCCTTGTTCAAGAGAT
Source organism: Protopterus annectens (assembly GCF_019279795.1). Classification (NCBI taxonomy): domain Eukaryota; kingdom Metazoa; phylum Chordata; order Ceratodontiformes; family Protopteridae; genus Protopterus; species Protopterus annectens. The sequence continues at coordinate 771,618,315 of NC_056743.1, read as the reverse complement.
GAAGCTTAGTGGAAGGCAAAAGCCAATGAGGCTGATCAGCTGAGACAGAAATCACAGCAGAGTCAGAAGGAGAACACTTAAGGAAACTTGAAAGCATCAGGGACCTTATAAAAATGTTCAGACTTCACAGGGACAGGAGGTTGGGAATCAGGATCTAAAGATGCAGTTGAAAATATATTCAATAATCCAGCCAACACCAAGGAAATAGTAGAAGGGTTAGGAGAGTACAGCAACTTATAATATCTTTTCTGAATGTTAGAAATGTGTGAGCAATCCCATATTAAATTGCTCCATCATGCAAACCACTGTATTCCCAAAGAACAATGCTTCTAAAGGGGAGTCATGCCAAAGACTTCTTCTCTGAGCCACAGTCCATGGGAGATGGCATTTGGGAAGCATGGGCCAAGAAATCCTCACAGTCTGATTCCTCAGCAGAAGAATCAGCTTCCCTACATCTTTTAGGGCTAGAATTAGGGAGGAACAGGAACCAAAACCTCCAGAGTACTCTCAAATCCATCAGGGCATTAAACAAACCACAAGTAAAATCCTGTCACTACTTTTGATGATCTTTGGGAGTGGGAGAAACATGCTTAATCTTCTGTCTTTTCTTAAGGAGAACATCTATTTCGAACAATCCACTGTGGCTCAGAACCTTATCTTGACTCAATCAGGGTACCAGGCACATCCTCTAACTAAGAGCTGAGGAATCTCCAAAGACCTTCCGATAATGACCGCAGCAGATATATATGCAAAACCTCAGGAGGACGTGCGAGAAGAAAGTTCAATGCCAACCTCCAATAGGGTTATGGCAGAGGGAATAGACATCAGAACCAGTCAGTCCTCAGAGGCATCATCCACCTCAAGAGATATGTCTGGCAGAGAATGAACAAGCTGCAGTACCAGACCTCAACTTTTTAGCCTTTTTCCCCAAGAGGTAGCTGTACACCTCAGGGTGGGAAGATCGACCACGATACTCTTACCCAACAACTTGAGATGTGGACTCTCAAGATAAACATGTTTTGTTCATTGTGAGGACAAGGTTTAGATCCCTGGAGCGTGTGGCTCTGAGGAATTGGGATTTCTTTAAGTGTAGCATGTCCAACAGCTCTAGGTTTGACATGGCCTTGTATGTTAAGCAGAGATCGCCTCAGAGTAGACGAAATGCGACTGAAGTTATATATAAAAAAAAGACTGTCAGCATAGAGCATCTGCTTTAGACGTGCAATTCTTTTAGTGAGGTATTTCTGCGGCCCTTCCAGTCGTTGCAATGTCTTGAGAGGTACATACCAAATGGGGCGTTTTATTCTATAATGGGTCTAATGAGGGAAGAGTACAGTGGGACAATGACCTCCTTTTTTTCTGGATGAAAAGCACTTGGTGATGCGGTGTGCCACATAGGATTTCCTGACTGTTGTGGCGATGTGGTTATCGAAGGCGAGACCACTGTCCACCTGTGTCCCCAAGTCTCTCATCACACTTTCGGTGTTCAGTGTACTGCCACCTATGTGGTAATTCATGGGTACATGCTTTTTCCCCAAAGGGGATAACTATACATTTCTTGGAATTGAACTTGAGGCCATGGATCTGGCACCAAGCATCTGTTTCTGCAAGGCCCTTTTGTAGAATATCCACATCATTTGGGAATTCAATACTGGCTCCCAGTCTGCAGTCATCTGCGAACTTTGTTAGCCAGAGTCCCTTAGTGTTGGCCTGTACTTCAGAGAAGTAGATGCTAAACAAGGGCAGCCCCAGGACTGAACCCGGAGATACTCCACTTGTCTGGAAGTGGATTTGGGGTCGACTACCTTTACAGTGTGGGTTCTGTCAGTAAGCCAGTTGGCAACCCATCGAGTGACGTAGGGATTAATGCCCAGCTTAGTAAGTTTATCTATGATTCCTGAGTGGGGGATGGTGTCGAAGGCCTTGGAGAGGTCCAGATACGCTGCGTGGACTGCCTTACCCTCGTCCACAGCTCTGGAGACTGATTTGAAGAAGTCAACCAAGTTCAGGAGAAAAGATTGGCCCTTCACGAACCCAAACTGGGTGAGGTCCAGTGTTTGAAGGTTGCCAATTTCTTTGTTTATAAGTTCCATTTTAATACATTCCATGGCCTTGCAGATCAGGCTTGTCATGCTGATGGGGCGATAGTTCCCAGGATCCAAGTTGGATCCCCCCTTGTGGAGTGGGATAACTGTAGCTGTGCGCTACTCAGTGGGCATGAAGCCTGAGATGAGGCTATGATTAAACATGACACTTAGGTGAGGTGCCAGTTTTTCAGGTCACATTCAGGGACTGAAACTCTGACATTAGAAATTGTTAACAGTGCAGTCCACAACAAACCTTTAATGTATTAACAACTGATACAATGAAGAAGTACTTATTGTTCAACACGTATGCCGTGACCATTTAGAACGGTCACAAGTAGGAATAAAAGATGAAGACTAAGTATACTACTGGCGATATAAAGCAAGTCAGAAGATTCACAGAGATGAACAGCACCCTTTAAATAAGGATGCACTATCTGGAGAGAAAAAAGGATAAGCAACATACAACATCTTTATAAGATCAAAAAGAGTACGGAAGTAACTTGGGTATTCTGGATGGTAGGAGCTACAGTCACTAAAAATCATTTAGTAGTTATCTGTGACATACAATAACAATAACCACACAACAGATACACTTTTTTTCAGTTTTATATCTTCCCCTGGCACATGAAGAAGCAGTTGAAAGCATTAAAAATACAGACAGCATTATGGATGCAGAGAAGAGGAGGTGGTTAGTATCATTGCCTCTAGATGGAACTCTTCATAGTAAACTACTGATGTACTAAAAATGGCATCACACTAAATGTTAAAAAAAAAAAGTGTAGTATCATCACATTTGGTAAACAACCCCACCCCTCATACTGTACAGACAAATCCACCAGTACAAAATGAAAATGTAGTCAGGCCAGTGACCTAGGTATTTGGGTTGAGAGCTTCCTCTCTTTTTGGCTATCATGTGACAATGGTTTTAAGGAAATACTTTCATTTAGCAAAGCTAATTGTCAAATGAGTATCACCAAGGTTCTAAAAAGTATTGATTAAGCCAGTTCCTGAGTGAAATGCCCCCGTTGAGATGTAGCTCATTAAATATTATCGAACAGTTAGAAAGACCCCAACGGTTTCTAACCAAACATATTACAGGTTTAAAGTCCCTGAGCTACGAAGAGAGCTGGAATCTCTATCCATTTAGTCAGTGCCTTAAAGACTTTTGAGGGGAAATCTTTGTCTTTCTTACAGTACCATTAGAGGCTCAATTTTCCTGGACCTTCCAAAGTCCAATATCTCTACAAATGCTGACGCCAGGGGCCTAAACCTTCACCAAAAGATAAATAAAACATGGTTTATTGAAAGGTTTGTTAAACAACACCTCAAAAAGCCTCCGAGATAAACTTCCCCTGAAAGTTAAGCAGTACAACATGCTATCTTCTTTAAACACAGCCTAAGTAAATGGATGCAGATTCACAAATTTTCTACAGGATTGACTGGTTATGGCCCTCGTGCAGAAAGGAGGTTTGGCCTGAAGGAAGGTACTGGCAAGACATGAATGGTCAGAATATTCTGTGGCATCAGAATGGGTTTGGCATATGGTTATGGTTAAGGTCTTCACCTCCTACACATAAAATACGAGGTTTGATTCTGAGCTTGGGTTATTTGCCAAGCTTAAAATGGGCCTTCAGGGTAGTTAGCCTAGTATTCACCAATGAACCTATGCTATGACTCGATGCTATGACTCTACAAATAAAAACAAGGAATTGTTATCAAAACAAAATTCAGACTAACTACTAAAAATGTCTTTTCCACATTCCCTATGATTTAATTTTATGTTAATCAGTGTAAAATGTGTTTATTGTTGAGTAACAGATTAACCTTATAGGAGTGGCTTAGTAAAATAAAATGCACCCAGGAGGGCGGTTGATATGGCCTGTTAGGACATTCATACTGCCACTGACATCACAGACAAAGAAAACAAAGCAAGGTGTGGAGAGAAAGCAGCACACAAACATTCAGCCAAGGGTGTTAAGCTCTGCCACTGACATCACAGACAAAGAAAACAAAGCAAGGTGTGGAGAGAAAGCAGCACACAAACATTCAGCCAAGGGTGTTAAGCTCCTATTATGTTACATGACAAACATATGAGAGGAAAAAAAAAACAGCATAATTAGTGATGTACTGCAGAAATGATTACAAGGTCCCTGTCTTCTTCAATGTTTCTTGAAGGGTACCACTACAGTAAGCAATCATCATCATCCTGTAAAAATGACATCAATGTGCTAACCAGCATGCTGAAAATGCTAATGGATATAGGCAACCAAATCTTAGTCTAAAGTAGCAGCAATATTTCACTGACAAGGTTTGCAGAGTCTTGGATTGCAGGCAGAATGAGAATTAAGTCAGAAAACAAGACACAGACAGAGCTGCCATGCTACCCCACAGGCAAAACACTTTATCTACATTGATGACAGAGCCATTCATGCAACTATGGATACTATCCATAGCAATGTACCTACAGAGGTTGAAGATATAGCGATCCTCCCTCAAAATATAGCTAAAACTGGCTTAGCTCCAGCTATCACACATGACAAAATCCTAAAAGCACTACCTAAAGCTAAAAATAATGAATTGATGGGTCCTGACAATATCCCTGGATGCATCTTAACTAACATGAAGCATGATGTAGTCATACCACTAACACCATTCAACCTTAGCCTCTATACAAGTTTTGTACCAAGCGAATGGAGACCAGTTACTGTCATACCCCTGCATAAGGGAGGACCTTCCACAGAGTCAGGCAATTACAGACCCATACGTCTGACCAGCCTCAGATGTAAAGTTATGAAAGGACTTGTAGAACAAATCACCAAGGACACTGGGAACCTCAAAAGACTGGACCTGTCAAGGCTAGGTCATGCTTACTCAACCTAGTGAGCTTTTTTGAAAAGGTAATCAAACAAGAGATGAAAGCAAAACGGTACACACTGCATACCTCAACCTGGCCAAAGCTTTTGACACAATCCCACACTCTAGATGTAGTATGAAAAGGTACAAAAACTGGGAATTCCCATGTCACAAGTTGGACTGCAAAATGTCTCATACATAGAACAGACAAAATCAAAATAGGGGAGAGTTACCTCCAGAAAGATACCAGTCGAGTCCCCAGGGTTCTGTGCTGGGACCTCTCCTATTTGGCATTTGTTTCTCTGAAGTAAAAACCAATACCAAAGGACTCAAGCTGACTAAGTTTGCTGATGACTGCAAACTAGGAGCAGTCTTTAAAATCCCAAATGAGACAGTCATCCTGCAGAAAGGTTTGGCTCAAATAAATAACTGATGCCACAATCAAACTAAAACTAAAACTAAATACCAGAAAATGCATTATTGTATCCTTTGGTGAATCCTCTACCCTGGGGAACTACCGCACTGTCAATAATCCCCCAACAGCTGACCCAGCTGTTCAGGATTTGAGAACTCATGTGGACAGTGACCTTACTTTTAACCAACATGTATCAATTGTCACAGGAAAATCCTTGTATATATGCTCACAAAGGATGTGGTGACATGAGAGGAGAAAAACACAAGCCATAAGATAACAACTAATGGTCTCACAGTGACAAAGCATAATTAGTTGCCGGGGTATAACGGACGTTTTTAGATATTGACCTGAACTGGTCACCTGCCAAGCACCAGTTGAACTACCACACCCAGTTATGGAGACATGACATTTCTAAAAACCACCAAGATGAAAGACAGCAAGTGGAGGGCTACAAAACAGTACAAGAGTTGCGTAAGAAATCATTTGAAGTCAAGTCCTAGAAGTAGTTCATTTAGAACAGCAAAAATATCTCACAAGTACACAAACAATGGAGGAAAATGTAGACATGTTACAAAATGTTAAGAAAATTAAAGAAATAAAACATACTGAAAAAAAATGCAAGACTACTCATCAAAAGTGAAAAGCTACAGAAATGGAAACGTGCAACACAGATGATGCAGACTAGAAACAGATGCAAGTCCAGCGTACCTTTTAATCACCAGTTGCAATAAACGGGGACAATGATTTCTTAAAATGATTTAAAAAAAATCAAGGGCACATTCAAATTGGCAATATCCTCTCTTGATGTGCCCATAGCAAACAATCAAGCAAATTTTACATTTTGAAATGATTACAGTAAACTTCAGAAATTAAAAAATAAGCAGTCTAAAGCAGCCGTACCTCTCATCATTCTCCGATTTTAAAGAAAGTCTCTGATTTTGCCTCATATGTTTGTTCTATCCTCCCTAATTTTTTTCATCGCTAGCAATATCAATAAATACAATATAATATAATATAACCTCTTATTGTTTAGAGAATACCGATGCAAAGCCTGTTTTATTAAGTGGATTAAAATAATATGTTAATAATGCCTTTGATTGTATGCCTTCATCTCACATTATTTTTCACTGTCCAGGATACTTTGAGAAAGAATTTAAAAGTTATGTAACCTTTACAATGATCAAATAAGCCCACCATGTAGTACGAAGTAAAAAAAAAAAATAAAATAAGTGGTGAGGACTAAATGGGGAAACAAAACTTTATAAATGACTGGCTCTTACAATGCTACTGAAACTGGCATAGGCTCAATCCTGAGCACTCTTTTACTCTCACTTTGTATTAAATTATCTACCTTTGGTTCTGCCTCATTAACTAGAGGATATACAATAATGCAATGGTACACTAGTTCTTAGGTTCCACTGTCCTGATGAGGTCTAACAAAAGATAATCAACTCTGAACAATAAGCTGCAAATGCATGGCTCTGTAAAACTAAACTGTCTATCAACACACACAAAACGCAATAGTGATGTTATTTGGCATCTCTAGAAAACTAATGAGCATCCCCAACTTAAAAATTACAAACCCTCTTGGCACCCTTCTTGCTATCACTATTCAACAGGGATACCCAGAACTAATCTTACACCAAAACCCATCTTTCCACCAACACACAGCAGCTCAGGTCAAGATATTAACTCAGCTTAAAGAATCATACAACATATTTAACTGGTTAGCCAGAGGTTAGGCGAGCCATTGCCAAAAATGCACTCTTTACTAGACTGGAATAATGCTTCCTTTTAACTGCACTTCTATCTGCACACCATACTGTGCTTATACTTACATGTATATACCTCCCTAACAGGCACTAACATCACTGCACTCGTCTACAAAATATTAAATTATGGCTACTGTTTAGAAACAATTACCATACACCTACAAATAATGGGTGAAAGAGCTTCCTGAAAAACTGTTCCGTATAGCTGGCACTAACTCCCAGAAAGCATTAGGAATATAAGCCAACTGCAGACTTTCAAGAAAATAGTCAAGAGACCATCTTGTTCAAAGAAAGTAAATGCAAATGCTTGAACAGGCACGGTCTAATGCAACAGTACACTAGTTCTTAGATTCTAATGTACTGATGGCTCCATTCTAAAATTTAAGGCTTAGTTTGATACTACTAAGACAACAAGACTGAAGCAAATATAAGTAACCTCATCCCCCTTTTTTTTGTACAACCATGCCACATCAACAAACTGAATCCTGGCCCATTGCACTGTAAATATATTGTTGTGCCGTGAGCTTTGCAATATGGTTACACACAATTCTGTACTTATACGGACGTTTATATATTTGTATTCTTTTCTCTGTACTCCGAAGTTCATTTTTAACTTATCGTCTTTTCTATCATGGAAAAGTCCCTAGATCAGTCTACTTAACCAATTTTATACATCCATTTATAAATATACACATATAATTTTATATATGAATACGTGTGTGTATGTATGTAAAAATAAATAACCACCTAAACACCTGCAGGGGACCAATATGATGCACTTTGGCAACAATGGGATCTTCCAGTTTACAAACCTTCTTTACCAGTATGGGCTTCTTTGTTCATCATTTTAACAACTGCTACGACGTATTTTGGTGATAAATTAAAGTAAAAAAATAATAAGGGACAAACAGCTTACCCAGATTAAGGACTATTTTCCAGTCCAGGAAAGCCAAGAGAATAAAAGGGTATGCACGGACATACTTTACTGAAGTACTATAAAAGTCTGTCATTGCTTGTTGGGGGATACTCCACCACCTTTTGTCAAAAAAGGGAACAGTTTTAGGAAGAACAGAACTCATTTTGAATCAGGACCATTTCCCTCAACTTCTTTGCCAAAGAAATCTAGACAAAGCCTAAAATAATTGGGGTACAAAGGACCAAAATAGGGACACCTTTTAAATACTTCTTTTACAAACGTAAAAAGTTACTAGAACAACAGGATGTGTGTTAGCATGCATTTTCTTACGGGTATGAAGTCTGAAACTCAACTGTAAATCATTATTTTTGGGAGTTCAGTTCTACATAATTTAGCAGAAGACCACAAATGTTATTAGGAAAAGACCAAAAATATGAAGCAAAAAGCTGGACAACTGAGAGATCTGTCCACGCTCCAAAAATTATATCTCAGCAAGCCAGAAAAAAAAAAACACCTAGAAATCAAGCCCTGTCCAGCACGCAATGCGATGCACTTTGACTCACCTGCCCACTTGCCGTAACACGGACTGACAAATGTTCCATTCCCCACAACCCAAACCCTCAGGCCAACAAAGAGCTTAAAAACAGCCTGCAAGAAAAAATACGCAGTAATTCCCACTCCCAGATAGTAGAAGAAAGGAACGTATGGCAAATGAACATCCCCTAGAAAGTACATGGTAAAGAACGAAACGACTGCAACAGTCTACCAACTTAACACGAGTACTGACTACAATGGGGATTAGTTCTTGAGAAGCTAGATTTTATGACGTCATCACGTCACGTTATTCTGTCGTATAAACGTGAAGACACGGTGGACTGTGTGTGCTAAATAGTGCAGTTAATTTGGTTTTGATAGGTTATCAATGACAAATGTTATATGTTTTTAGTGTATTTCATTGAAATGCATGTGTGCTTATGCAAGTAAATGCGGAATCAAATAGTGTTTCGGTTTATGTAGGATAGCTTTTTAATTGGTTTTAGTATAAAAAAGAGTTGCACCTCTTAAAGGTGGTTGTCTTTTGTAATTTGCCGAATGTTTCCTTTAAAGTTGAGCTAAGTCTGCTTACATAGGCTCCTAACCCTAATTCATAACCATATTTACTGTTGCCTTAACATTTTAATGCAAACCATACCTCTCAACTGTATACATTTTCGCAGAATGTCCAGATTTTTGCCTGTTTCTAGTAAAATTGTGGTTTTCTGGCAAATCATTGGCAAGTCTTTGAGGAATTGTCAGAAAATAATGAAAGATGTTTGAGATTCAGACTTTCTATTCTTCATAAAAAAATATTCTAATACAAAACCTGTTTTTCCATCAACTTTCTAAATTTGTAAGAGCAACATTTAAAAAGCGTCTACATTTTGGGGCGTTTGTTCTCCTTTATTATGGCTTTGTCCAGATTTTTTTATTTAAGAGGTTTAGAGGTATGATGCAAACGCCAAACGTAAAGCACTATTTCTCCGTCGTATAACTTTTACTTAGTGTTTATAGTTTTCAGATTCTGCTCTGGTATGACAAAAGAGCACACCAGAACATAAAGACGACACACAATTTCAAGGTATAGGAAATACACTGTACCACGCCGCTGTATTTGTGGTATAAGCAAAACGGGCTGAACAGTAACTGATGGATAGTTAAAAAAATCACCCTTTGTAAGGAAGTGCCTTAATGTAATAACGAAGGCTGAATGACCGCAGTGGTGGTGGTAGAGAAACAAGGGACAGAAGAGATAGAGATGAGAAAAAGGAGGTGAAATGAGGAGGGGTATATGGATTGAGTAAATATGATGAGTAATGTAGAAGAGTAAGTTCTTGCACCAAGGTTTTTTTTTAACTAGAATGGTGAAGGGGGAATAAGAGTAGAAGGGATAATTCTCAGAGTTGGGTCTGAGTAAAGACTGGATTAGTCGACACTAAGCAAATGACAGTACTCATAGTTAGAGACATATTTTAGTTCAGATGTACGTTAACTCCTGATATTTCATTGTAACAACTTTGTAAACCAAAAGCACGAGTATTTGAAAAGTTGCCATGATTTCATACTTTTGTCGAAAACATTTTGAGAAATCTGCCCAAAACTACAATGGCACCAGGGTTCCTGTTGTATGTAGGAGAACCATGTAGTGTAAAACTGAGCACTGTGAGAATTTGTAGATTACAGGGAACTACCAAGTATGAAATTGCTGTATAGCAGAATATTCCCACTTCTCCAAGGTGCAACAATATCAGAGTTTTAAATATTTGGGAGGGGCCACTCTCCACATTGGAAAGTGCAGGGGGCACCCCCCCCCCCCCCATTCTAAACAAGCTTTTAATACACATCATCAAATTTTCCTGTTATTTTGTGAAGATTGCACTTTTGCACTTGCCTTTGTTTCCTGAATTCTGGAAGTTTCAGTAGTAAGTCTTGTATTTCCAGTAGGTTGTATTAATATTAACCACACAGCACTTTTCATGCAGTGCAACTCACAGCTGCGCTACTTCTGAAGAGCAGTATCTTCTATGGTAGAAGTAAATGTGGCCAAAATAGGATTACACTTTCAAAAATTCCTTTTTTTTTTCTGTAAGGAACAGTAGTCATGAGGGCAGTTCTGTAGTGTGTATTGGCAATATTTGGACAGTAATATGCTGCTCCCCCCCCCCTAATTTTAGGTGGAACAGTCAAAAACAACTTGAGGTTATAAGTAAAATTGCAACATTAGTCACTTCTAGGAGGTGCCATGGAGTTTGTGGCATGGTTTCCTTTACTGATTAACACCATCTTTCTAAAAAAAAAAGTCTCTGCCAGGGGGGTATTTTCTTACTTATGAGATGTGGTGAGCCCAGAATTAAAGTGCTGGTTTCATGGTTGCCCAATCTTGTGTGTGTACGAACTTCAAACTAATATGGAATACATTGTTGGTGGTACATCATTACTGATAGCTGGCCATGTAGTTGGCATTGACAGACTTCATGGGCAGGCCTTACTGCTGAGCATCCTGAGGCTGACCAATCTGAACAGTGTTACTGCTTCATAGTTTTTTACTATGTGGTATAACAGGGTAACTTGTAAGTTTTGGCATAGTTATCAGCCTCTTCTGTCTAAGTCAGGGACGTTGTTTTTAAATACTGTAACAGTTCATGGATCTTACCAGTTTGCAGCATATACATTTCCACAACTGTGTTCCCTAAATGTATGGTACTGCTTACAAATGTCTGCTACTGCTTGCATCTACTGTGTAGCTTAATTTAGAAATAATTCCTATTAGTGTATGGATCATGCTGGTTATCTTGAGTGTCCTTTCTTCACCACTGTTTTAAGATCTTGTATATTGGCAAAACATACTCATTGACAAAATACCATAATATCCAAACTATCTAGCTTTATTTTTTCATTATCTTAGTGTCCCGTTTTTGCATGACCTCCTCCTTTTGTGTTCATGTCATTCTGCTTCATTTTGTGTTTTACTTTTGCTGTTGTCAGTTTCACTTGTCATCAAAAGTCACTGTGGTAACTTTTTCCCTCTGATACACTGTAGGATAGCCATAGCATTATGTCAACGTATAGTCAATGTAACATATCTAACCCCACAATACTAAATTGTTCATTTTCTTCTTTGTTGCTGAATATGGATTCAGACATTCATTTTTTGATGCCTGCATTATCATGTCCAGTGTGTCCAGGGCTAAATAGCCTATTCCTGTATTTAGTGGGTACAAGATAAGAATAGAAGGAGCACCAGTTCATTACAGGAAGCATGCAGTCATTTCATATATACACCTATAGGCAGTTTTGAGGATCACCAGTTTGCCTACATGCATGCATTTGGGATGCAGGAGGAAACTGGAGCATGCTGTGAAACCCCACTTGGAAAATGCAAAGGACATGGACATGCACAACAGCCAGCAAACCAAAGAACTAAGTTCTGGGAAGCAGCAATTTTTAAAACTGAGCTATCCCATATTTATTTTTACTAATCTTAAATAATCAGCACACAAGATTTAAGTATGCTAAAACCCAAAATACTTACTGCACTGTTACAGTCTATCAATCTAATGTTTATTTATTTTGAAAGTCTTTCTTTAGCATACCCACTGGTGACTGAAAACAAGAGGAGGTGCATTCTCACAAAATTGTCAATCATACTATGAAATGTGACAAATATACCCATTTCAGTGTTTCTCAAGTGTACCTCATACTGGGCAGCATTCCTCATTTTGACTTCTAAAAGGTCAATGCTCCTCACAATTCCACACTTGACAGTGAATGTAAAATATTAATATTGAAGAATTAATATATTTCAGTACTAAAATAATGCATTTGAACCATCCTGTGAGATTCCTAGTTGAAGTTTTAGTAAGCGCTTCACATTTTGCCCATTTATTCCAGATTATGAGCAGTAATGTTCACATTTTGGAGGTTGAGTGCTTTGATGAGACTTCATATTTCAAAGACATACACACCTATGGAATGCACTTCCTCTCAGTTAAACTCAACCCCTCCATTTATACCTTCTTCAAGAAGGAATTGAAAGATGATGTGAGTACCTGTAAATTTTAAACATGGGTTCCAGGGCCTTGTGCTTGTTGATAGCTAATGGGCCATGACCTTGTTTGCCGAACCTGTAAATTTATGAAGGTTAGAGCTTGTCTGTGATGCTGAAAGTGAACCCTATGATGCAAGTAATAACCAGGGCTCATGAATAATTTAGAAGTTATTTTGACATGCTGTGTTAAGCTACTGTGCCTCACTGAGCAAGTCACTGCCCGCAGCATGTTTGATGTTACAGCAGGGTTGCAGTTGTCAGAGTAGCTTGAAGTGTATACGGTAGTTTTTAATTATCATAAGTAAACTAATAACCACTGGGTAATGGAAATTGCTACAGCTGCTGCACGGGGAACCTGTGGCAACCACCCAAATGTATGCTTCATCCATTGTATGCATGAAACTGAAAATGTTAATAGCTCAAACTATGTGTTGCTCAGCACTGCTTTTTAGATCCACAGTAATTTTTCTAAATTGCTTGTTGCCATGTTTTGCAGACTGCAGCAAGCTTGAACTTGCTCTACACTTGTTTTAAACTACTACTTGTTGCATCATGTGCTTAGTTCACCTTATTCTTGAGATGAAGTACAGCTTTACTTTGAATCTTGCCATTTGTACTTGGACTGTACCATATAGAAGACAGACAAGTGTACATAGACTGCAGAACTGGTGCATATGTTCACAGTGATTTTTGACATTTTGACTTGTAAAACTTTGCATTCAGGAACCAAGTCACATCTTGAAACTGCACAAATGTGATGATTCACACTTCCCTATCCTTAATATATTATTCATGTAGAAGCTTAACCCATTAAGAGTATTTATATACATGTATGCATTTTTAATGAATAAAACTTTTGTATTCTTATTTTTGATACAGTTATTAAGTAATTGTCCTCATTGCTTTGTCAAAAATTTACAAATGTTATGGGGACACAGCACAACCGAGCACTGTTGAGCCAAGAGTTATGTTTCTGGTTAATGCAGCTCTGCCATCTATAATTACATTTTAAATTGCATTAAAGCTATATTGAAGAAAAAAATTAGTTTAATGCTGACCTTGGAAAATGTTGGGCTAACTCATATTTTGTATTAATAGCATTATATTTACATAGAACACAAGCAATCTGAGTAATATATATTGTATTAAATGGCTACAAAGTTTATTTTGAAATGCAAAAAAAGTTTCAAGAAAACTGCAACATTATAATCTCATTTTATGTACAATGTTAGCAAAATATGCAATTAATGCTGTTGGTATTACAGTAAATTTATTACTTTTCAGTTGTTAAAAAATACAAATAAATGAGAGTTTTACCTTTTAGTCTTGAGACAAGAATAACACTTCAGGATGTGCAAAGTACTTGTTTATTCCACAAACAGCGCTGGGAGACTGCTTACTAAAATTTTTCAGATCAGTCTAAGAACAAAAGAGAGACTTTTTGTAAACTTTCCTATCAATTTCATGCATGTAGAACTCTTTTGTTACATTGCTTTCAACAAATTATTTAATTTTAAAATATTTTTTGTTACATTACTTTCAACAAATTATTTAATTTTAAAATATTTTATGTCCTCGCTTAAAGCTTCATGTGAACATATGCCTTCTTAACACACAGGCCACCTGTAATTTAATGGCCTTCAACTCTGTAACATTTGGTTCCAGTGCACATTATCACACAGACTTCCTTGCAAAGACTCATCCCCAAGCCTGGGAAGGCCAGAGTGTACTGTTTAATCTGGTTTCCACAGATACCTGACACCTTTTAACTAACTTTTAAATATAACATCCATTAACTTCTTCAGCATCTACTTTGCCTTCAATTTAGCTGTCAGTACACTACTGTTTAATAATGGAAATAATGCAATTGTACGACATTTAAAATGTAAAGCCAACTACTTATATGAAACTGTCTTGCATAGTAATGCATCTGTTTTTCAGTTTTCATTTGATGTAAACATACTATGAAGTTTGTTTGACTCTTTTGTGAAGAAACCACACATTAATATGTATTTTGTGAAGAATAAACCTGAGACATAACATTCCATAAATTGTTCTAATATTGAGTGTCGCCCACAATTATTTTGATTCTTCTTAATTTAATAAAATATGCCTTGGCATCATAATATTCATCATTTTCAGTGATTTGTTCTTCATTAGATAAATGACATTGTGCATGCAGGTGTGATTACAAAATGCTTAATCACAGCCGTTGGAACAGAAAATATTAAAACTACAATAATTGGTATTACTCTTTTAATGATACCTTGTAATATACTAGTTACCAAATGCACTGCCCAACCATCCAGGAAGTGTCCACTGTTTAGTTGTATTGTCCAGATGTTGGCTCTTTGCTCCATGAAATTGGCTAACTTTTGTTGTTCATCATGATAGTCAGTAATATAACTATTTCCTATGAGGGCACATGAACCCTCCCCTTGGCAGCTAGCATTATGTGGAGTGCCAGCCGATTTTGTAATACCATAGTTCGAATTTCAGTCATTTCTCGATTTGCCATCCTGATGTGATGTAAAGTATGGTTTGCTACCTCCTGAAGAATTTGAGCAAACATGGTGATTTTGAGCATTATCCTTTGCACTCCATACCCAAGAGTAAAGACTGAAAATACTTGATCTGCCCAGTGAATTGCCTGTTTATTTGTCAGTCTGCCTGCTGTAGGGTTTTTGAAATGTTGAATAGCAGGAGTTTAGCCCAAAAAACATCCAGACCAGTTAGTAGGCAACCATGGGTAGGAACGATCAGCACAAATTTGGTAACAATCTTCTATCATGCTCATGCCATGCCACCAGTCATATATATTTTTTCTTTTTAAGTATAAAGAGTTCAACATACTTTCATAACTAGTATCATTGTATCTGCTGATTCTCACTGGTACAGTCCCATTTCTGACCTAACATGCATCTCCATGATTTGTGGTTACAAGCTGAAGAGAGACGATCTTTGAAAAGTCAGTCACATTATGCCAAGTTAATGTCACTAAGTTATTGTTCAGATGTCGGGATTGGAATCCTGGTAATCACTGCTTTAGAATGATGAGGTATATGCAAACACACCCAACAGTTTGTCACATTTAAGTTAACAGCATACTGTTGAAGAACCAACAGGAGACTATTTTCTTGACCAGTCTATAAAAGGAAACTGCAACCAAAACAAAGTAAAAGTACCATGTTGCCACTGGATTCATCACAGACTGACATCGGAGTTGATTTTGCCTTTTAATCCTTCACTGGGGCAGATGATTTATGCTTCGTGCTTCGATCTTCTTTCTTTGAAAAATGATTCATCTGGACCTCCCACACAACATGTTTTTCTACAGTGTGATGAATGGTAGCCCTGCGCAGCCAGATTGCAGTTAAAGGTAGACAGCAGGACCTACAAAGGGCCTTTATACATCAGACTCACAGTTCTTTCTCTGGAAAGTTTTAACATAAACCCAATGACCAGGCCACAGTTGATGACAGGGCTGGTCAGAAGGTTGAGGAAGAGCTTCTTGTACAGTTGTGTGGCACTACTGGAAGAAATACGTTTTATGCAGTAAGGCAATATAACATCATCTGTTGGAGTTAATGTCATTTGACATGGGACAGTATCTGGAAGGGCCATGGGTTTCCCTATTCAGCCCCTATGCAATATTAATCTCCTTGTAGTAGTTTATATACTCATACTAATTAATGCTAAGGGACGTGCCTCTGACTATTTAAGATTTGTTTCAGCAGAAGTCTTCTAAATCTTATTTTTAAGGGTCCTGTTGACACACATTGCTAATCCAGATCACTGTCCCACAGTTAGTCAAGATCTCTCGTCAGCGAATTATTAAAATGGATGCCCTCATCACTATTTATAGTACAAAGTACAGCCAATCTAGGTATTGGCTCAAAGATAAGTTTCTTAACAGCTGTTACAGAATCTGCTTTGTGGCATGGGTAAGCTTTCACCCATGCAGAAAACATGCATACCACCACCGATGTATACTGTAAATTATGGACCTTTGGCATCTGGACAAAGTCCAGCTGCACATTAACAAAAGGGCCCCAAAGTGGTGGTAAGCATGCAGCCCTAATCCAATGCATTCAGACAGGCAAAGGGCCAGCACAGGATCAAAGTAATCACATTTATTCAAACAAATGATATATAAAGAGTGTAAGCGCTTTTGCGCACTACCACTACCCTTCACCAGATGTAAAATGCTCTCATAAACTCCCCTTTTTAAAAAAAAAAAACACCTTGTCCAATCACATCTTAAAATCATTAATTAATTAATTACTCAAAATTAGAACTTTAAGCATCAAAATCTCATTCAATATATAATAGTAAATTTTATGATACTCTTGTCGGTTATTATGAAAAATCAACATGTTAAAAATTGTAAAAATCTTAAAAGCAGCAGCATATGTCAAAATGTAACATGCAAGTACTAAATGCAAACCTTAAGACTTCCTCAGTTAAATATACTGCATTACATCTAGTATAAATATGCATGTCCCAAAATGTATCTAAGCATCTTCTTCTTTTGGCTTTTTCCCAGTTAGGGGTCGCCACAGCAGATCATCTGTCCACCCATGACTGGCAGTGGAGCTTTACGGTGTCGAGTTGCCAACCTGGCACCCAACCTTCCACAGAAGGCACACACATGCACACACTCACACCTAGGGCCAATTTAGAGTGTCCAGTCCACCTACTGCATGTCTTTGGGATGTGGGAGGAAACGGGAGCACCCAGAGGAAACCCACACGACCACAGGAAGGACATGCAGGCACCGCACAGAAGGCACCCCAGCCAAGAATCAAACCGGAGAACCTCTTGCTGTAAGGTGGCAACGCTAACCGCTGCACCACCATGGCCACCCCCCAAAATGTATCTAAGCATAAACAAAAAAAAAACAATGTGTTAAATTCATACATTTTTCATTTGCTATTAAAAACTTTCCAGATATTGGTGTTGAATCATAAATGCCTTCACAAATCTCCTGAGTCAGATTACTGTCTGTTATATGAATCCTGATAAATATAATATCATCATATTTAAAAAGAAAGTCTGAATTCCTTGAGAAATATCTATAAAGAATCTAATTACACGCTATACAAACATAATCAAGTTATACACAACCTTAAGGCATACCATTATGAACTCGCCATGCTTCCAAGGTCCATGGCTTCCTCCTTATTGCCAAATCTCACAAGAAGGCCTATATGGGAAAATGGTATTACCTGTTGCCATAGCAACAGAAAACTAAATAGTTCTATATATGACTACAATGTTAGTTCTGTATCAAACAAGTTTCACTAAATGAATAAGCACACTCTTAAAAAAATCTATAACACTATATAGACATAAATAGAGCTTGTTATCAAGCTGAACTAAATGCTCGTTCTAAAGTAATAAAATTCATTGTGAAAATGAGCACACTGCCATGATGCTAACAAAACCATAGTACATCTGACTACAGCAAACTTCTTAACCTAAACTAGCATAGAGAAAAAACTAAAAAAATATAAATAAAAACATTATGAGAACAAAAGTTTCAATACTAAACAACTATACTAACAAATGTAAAAGTAGTAAAAAATAAAATACAGAAGAAATGTAAAATATGAAAAATAATAAAAAACTCAACTATACACAGTTAATGTCCTATCTCTCAAAAATGGTTTAAGTGACAGCTTAATTGATGCCATATATCTTACCTGTGATCCATTTTTGTTCAAGTTTTTCCAAGGCATTCCTGTTGTCACCTAACCTCACAGAAACAGGTACAATTTGCAGTGTCATAAATGAAAAATCATGAGAACTATTTTCTTCTATAATATGTTTGGCTTTAGCACTCCTCATGTCCCCATTGCTACTATAATATATATTCTCTAATCCTATTCCTCAAAGCCCTAGTGCTCATACCTACATAGTTGAGAAATATGAAGAGGGACTGTCATCTTACTTACATGAATTTCAAAAATGTAGTGAACTTACTTAAAATTGAGAAAAGATATTAAACCAAGCTGATTCTCAATCTGTTGAAAGCTTGAAAAGCAGGATGCTGAAAGTTCTGCTCCTAGCCCAATACTAGAGGAAAAAAGATGTTTTCCAGCATGGCAAGTTCACACCTGGTCTTTCAAAATTCAAGGAGGCCCATACAACCATCTAGAAAGATTTACATTTGTATCCCAACAAGAAAGCATGCAGGATGCAACCCATATGGTTTGAAGAAACTGAGATGGCTGAAGCATAAATGGTAACATTTAAGCCATATAACAGAAAAAGGATTACAAAGTGAATACTCCAAGGAATAATTGTAAGCCTTTTTGTAGGGTAGAACTGGGAAATGATTGCATAAAAACTGCACGAAAGATCTTGTGCTAAAAATTGGTTTATTTATATACTGAATGTTATGAAATACAGTAAATATTGGTATGTTGAGCTATTATTTAAAAAGTATTTGATTCTTTGCAAAGTAATGTCAAGAACATTTAGCAGAGGATTTCAGTTTATGGTTACAACTATTATAGATTCCATGCAAAGTAATAATAAAGTGTTTCAATCTATCCATAATACTGATTTAAATGTCACATGCAGTGTTTCTTAATTTAAGAATATGAAAAAAAGGTTTTGGGTAAGAAGAGAGGGAATGTATCCTACAGTGTACAGAGTTTGACTTAAAAGAACTGTGCAGTGTTCAACACAGGAACAAGTTGTCACACATAGAAAAGTCCAAGGGTTCAAGTCTATCCAGAGTTCTTTATTAAAAGAGATGCCATCAAACAGAGGGTGAGTCTGTACTGCAAAGAATTATAGTAAATCTTGGGATAGCTATTTTCCCATCCATATGATTAAAGGTTGCTCCAGTTACTTATTTGAATATTTTGGGTGATAGTTTTTTTTTTTTTTTTTTTTTTTGGAGTGATGAAAGCTCCTTAAAGGGATTAATTTATTTACATTAATAGCACTGCTAGGTTTTTGAAGTTTACCTATAAATTTTTCACTCAAATTATTAATTATTTGCATGTATTACTAATTAAAGATTTTAGTATGAATACATTTAAATCCAAGTTGTATAGAAAATCCACATGCTGTAATAGTTATTTACATTTTAATAATTTTCACCCCTTTTAAGCAGAGAAGTTTGGTAAATGGCCAAATGGTTGGTTGGCAAGGACTGTCTCTGATGACAAGGATCTACAGTAAGAAACTGTAAGCACTAAAGCATATATTCATTGAAAGGGAATACACAAAGAATATCTTGAATGACATCCATAGTGAAATTAATAGGGGGAGAAAAGTCAAATTTTACCCTCTTTTGTATAAGGGTCTCCCTGATGGTAAAATGACACTAAAAAGATAACAGATATATGAATTTGAGCACTCATTTTGAAAATAGCATGTTGTTTAAGTTTGGTTATGACAGCAATGGTATAAACATTTATTAGAGGTAACTGGAAGGTTTTTGAAAACAACCCTGAATAACTGGAGAATGTGGGTGGTCAGCTTTCAGCTTTTATTTGGCTATAAGAGGTTCAGTAATTTAAAAGAAAAACTTGAAAAAGCAATTTATATAGTGGATATTGTGGTAGTGTTCTAAAGAAAGGTACTATGAAGTATGGAGCTTGTAGACAATGTAGTTTTATTTGAGGGGGATGTCATTAGATTATCAAGTACAGATTATACTTTTTGGTTTCATCAAAATTTTAATTATAAAACTGTGGGAGTTAGATATTTGCCATTTTGTGATTTTTGTTTCTCAAATGCCCTATATAGACATAATATTGCCTGTGTGGGGAATAAAAAATGTTTTTTTTTTTTTTTTTTTTTGGAAGAGGTGGTTAGAAACCCATGGGGTGGTCCCCGGGAATGTACTTTAGTGTACAGGGAATTGTTATGGCAAATGTGGTTGAATGCCAGCAAGAAATCAGGGTTGAATGATGCTGTCTCTATAACCAGCTTGTTGAAATTAAGGGCAGCAAAGTTATAGGTTTCCCAGGCAGTTTCCTTATAATTCTTCTTGTAGTTTTGATTGCTATTTATTTTCAAAATATAAGGTTTTTTATGCTTTTAAATATTTATATTGTTTTATCGAATGTATGTATTTTTTAAAATGGATGGGTAGCAAGTTATTTTAACTTGTTTTATTGGTTAATTCAATATGCAAAAAATCAGTGGTGATTGGCTCTTTATTTAATTGAATGTGTTATATAATTATGATAGAGGCTGATTTTTTTTGTCCTGATGAAGTCCTAATTTCAGGGGATGAAAGAACTTAACTCCTTGTGAATAAAAATTATTTTTGCAGCACTGAGTTCTCAACTGATTTCAAGTCAAGTACTGGGTGCTTATTAGTGTCACAGAAAAGGTATTTGTGTCATTTAATAGTTCATTCATATATTATAATTGATCTTATTCATTAACACAGTATCACCACTTTTATCAGCCTGTTTAACAATGATGTCATCGTCTTCTTGCCATCTTTTGACTGCAATACTTTGTTTTAAATTGTAATATTTCCTACCAACAAAAAAGTTCATAAATCTGTTGTTCACACATGATTTGAAAAGCTTGCATAATCAGTGGGCTAACAGGATTAAAACAACTTGAGCATTTCAAAGAAAAATTGTTCCCATTAGAGTTATGTAAAAGCAACTTCAAATTCAAACTTTGAGCAAAAAGTCTCAAATCAGTTAATGTTTTGCTAATGTCACCAGGACGTGAAGCTACAAAAGTACGTTCCTTCATCATAGCCTTTTGCAAATCAGTTGAGAGATAATAGACAAATTGACCACATTTTTCCCATTGTCTGCCTGTGGCTGTTGGTTTTTCTCCTAGTGTTCAGCCCCTTGTAGACGTTTATTGGAGGTTCATGACTCTTTTTTTCTCCCAGGTTTCATGCACGAAGATTCTGTCGATTTCACTTATAGGGTTCATAGGTGAATATTAGGCTAACTTCCCTGAAGGGCCATGTTAAGCCTAGCCAGTAACCCTGGATCATAATCAAACCCTGCACCTTGTGCCTATGATGTGAAATCCTTAAACATTATGCCAAACCCTTCCCCCAAAAATGCCATGCTTGAATTTTCTTTGGCAGATGAAGAAGTACCAAGTAAGGCTTTGATAAAAAAAATTGTAGAAATATTTTGTATTCTGTCGAAGTTAAAGGTAGTTGCACAGTTTGCTGCCTATCATCCATATTGGGTACTATGTCTACTTTCTGATTAAATGGAGAACAAGTAGGTGGATCTTGCCATTGAAATGTAGACTTACTGATGGAAATTCAATCACATGCAAACTATACACAGAAGCTCCTTCTTTGTACATTTGTGATTTTATATTTGCTTATTTCATGAAAAACGATTTGCCTATAGGATTTAACATGAAAACATTACCAACAGAGCCATGGCCTAAAGTTAAATGCCAAAAATGCATAGTCATACCCTTCGGGAAAAACAAGGTTACCCCTAGCTACCATATAGGTGGTAATCCTCTGAGCACAGAAGAAGTTATCAGGGACCTGGGGACCCAGGTTGACAGTAGCCTGTCATTTGACACCCATGTAGCTAAAGTAGTTAGGAAGACCTTCTACATTGCCCACCTCATCATGAAGGGATTCACATCTAGATCAAGGGAGGTCATAGTCTCCCTATACTCATCACTCATCAGACCAATGATTGAGTACAATGCCCCATTCGGAATGTATCTGACCCGACACTTGCAGCAGCTAGAGAGGCCACAAAAGTTCCTCACCAAAAGGATAAAGGGTCTCAAAAATCTGTCCTATGCTGCCTGACTGAAAGAACTCCAGCTCTATTCAGTCGCTTACCGCTTGCTCAGAGGTGACCTTTGCCTGACATACAAGGCCATGTCAAACCCAGAGTTGATGAATATGCTTCACCTCAAAAAATCTAGATCTGTCAGAGCCACAAGGGCGGGAGACTTAAACCTCAACACGGCTATTAATAGGACGTGCTGGAGGGATAGATTCATCACCCAGAGACTCCCTATGCTGTGGAACAAAATCCCGGTATATGTGAGGCAGAGCACCTCGCTGACCTTGTTCAAGAGAAATCTTGACCAATGGATGGGAGATCGCAGATATACTCCAGGGATTAACTCAGTGTCACTGCTAGACAGAGGCACAGCAAAATAATGGGTATAGTTCCCCATACAAAAGGGGTGGCTTAAGCCACAAAACTATGGGCTAGGCTTATAAATGCCCTCGGGCAGATAGCCTGGTATGAACCTATGAACCTATGAACCTATGAACAATTGTGGTCTTCACACCATGTTACATAGTGTCATAATAAGCCATGACATTGGTATTTGTTCCATGGGGATGGGGTACCAACTTGGTGGTGAACAATGGTTGAAAGAAATGTGTTACAGGTGAAGGCACTAAGAGGATAGGGGAGTTATGAAAATAAAGGTATTCCCATTCTCAGTATCACTTTTGTCAGCCTGCTACTGCAGCAGTGATTATTCAAACATCTATTGTTATGGAAAGTTTACTTACACAACTATACTGTGTTCTTCATACTGATCACTGCAGCAGTAGACTTAGCTATATGGGTAGATCACCAGGGCTTAAAATAACTGAGTAATGGAAGGAGAAGGGTTCAGGAACACACAGAGAACGGCCCTATCAAAGCCTGTTTTAGACTTGAAGAAAGAATATAGTTTCTAGTAGTATGTAAAAGTATGAACACAGGTTAAAGTTGCTGCTTCTAGGGCACTTCCAAGATGGCTGCACATTGAGTAACAGCTTGTTTTTAGCTCTCCCAGTGTGAAAACAGAAACTTAGCACAAAAGGCCAGTAGACTTGTGTTTATGGGTAAATTTCAGTAACTGGCTAGTAAGTGCATTGCCTGGATGCCAGGAATAAAGAAATACAGAAGACCTGGAAAAAATCAGCTACAAAAACTGAGGAAGAATCACTGACTGGGTAAGTTTCTGCAGCTGTTCAACAAAATGCAATGCAACCTTCAGACATGACTTCCAGTACCATACAAGAAGATATAAGACAACTGCATACAGACCTGGCTAAAATAAGCAAAACACTGAAGGAGTATATCAGCACAAATAAAAGGCTGGAAAAAATGGAAGAAGCTTTAAACAGATATTCAGATGAGATGATAAAGCTACAAAAATCAGAGGTCAAAATAAAGACTGGCTGAATATGAGACTGCTCAGGAAGAGATGTTTTAAAAAATAATAGAATTAGAGGACAGACATGTAGGGAAAACCTGAGATTTTTACCTATACAAGAGAAGCTGGATGGAACAGGCTGCATTAATTTTATGAAAGCATAAAATAAGCAACTAGACTGGTAATCCACAGCAGGAGTGGTTAGTTGAAAGGGTACATCATGTGTATCCTCCAAGCCTGGCTATAAGAAAGCAACCTAGACCTTTAATAGTAAAGATGCTATCCTACTAGCAGAAGGAGTTGATTCTGACAAAACTGTGGCAGAAGGACAAAGTACTAAAAGTGGGAGACAGCAGAGTGTTTGTGGAGAATGATTACTCATTGTACACCAGACAGAAGAAGAGCTAATTTATTCCACTGTTCAGGGAATGTTGAGATGGAGGTGTGAGATTCAAATGGCTGTATCCAGCTGTCTTCAAGGTATTCTTCCCTGGAGGGATAAAATCATTTTTTGATGTACACGTTAAGGAGGAAATACAAAAGTTTGTCCAACAAAACGTAAGCTGTGAAATAGAGATTCTGCTTCTTGTTCTTCTGGTAATATAAAGACCACAGAGGGACTGTACCTGTGAAACCTTTCCAAATTTGTCAATGGAAAATGTTGGAGAGAATGAAGGGAGCATGAGAGTTGGCTAGAAGAATCAAGAGTACACTGGAAATTAAGCAGAGACAGGATTTCGGAGATTAACAGTAATAAAACAAGTAACTTAATATGGGAATACAATGCAATAATTATATTTATGAAATATGACAGAACAAGAACATTTGGTAATGCTGGACTTTTTCAGAATCTGTTGGACTTGTAGGGGACTCTAAAGCATACGCCCTACTTCATATAATTAATGTTTGGGAAAAGTGCTTTGAGGAGGGGAAGAAGAGGGAGAATGTTAACTAAGTAAAGATTTTTTTCTTAAATAGTACCAATTTTTGGCATGTGGTTTTCTTTACATGCTATTCAGTATTTTATTTCAGTTATTTTTAAGTGTAATGGGGATTATAAACAGGTGCTGCTGTTTTTTTTATTTTTCTCCCTTCTCTCTTTCTCTCTCTCTCATGTTTCAGTTTTAAGAAATGTAAGCACTGCAATGTATTCAAAAAAGCATGGTTAAAAAGCATGATAAAATAAAAATGAATATGCTTTTTCTCATTCTTGCATGGCAAAATGACTGGATTAAAGACCTTAGATTGATTAAGAGAGAGCAAGTAAATGAAAAAGAACATTGAATATTATGAGGCTTTTTATAGCAAATATATGTATGCTCAGTAACAATTTTGCAGCTGGTCTTCATGTTTCCATGGAGACAATATGATAAAGAGAAACTGGCTACAGTCTAGTGGAAAGTGACTGGCTGAGGAAAAAAAAGAAAAGAGAAATTGGCTGGGAGATAATGTTCTGTGAAAGCATTCAGGTGTTTTTCCAAGGTATATAATGTTCTCTGAAGGCATTCAGGGGTTTTCCCAGCTGGGAGGGCTATAAAGACAATACAAAACCAATCAGCACTTAGTAGAAGCACCAGCTGCAACATGCGCCTTAGCATAGATGACCTATCTTTTAGATTAATTCAAGTCTAATGTAAAAAACTGCAGGGAACCACCACGATGAGTATAAAACAGTTTATTTTAAAAAAGAGAACAAGCGCTTTCACGCACCACCATGGCGCGCTTCATCAGGTTACATCAATTAATTAAAATTCATCCTTTATATATCAAAATGCTCCTAATTAATCAATTCTATCACCAATTAAAGGAGCTTATTAAGTCATTTAAAGAGATATTATCAGAGTAACATCATGCTTAAATATGAAGAACATCTTTAACATACAGAATATAACGTTTTTTTAAAACAGCCAAGAGCTTCCGTCAACATAAAACAAACACTGATTCAGATTGCATATCTCAAAATAATAATACATTCAAAAATTCATATCCAGAAATAAATTCATAAACCTGTCTTTTTTCCTACAATACTTGCTGTAAAAGTAGTACTGGTGTTATTAAAAAAGTTAATAAATCACTGATAATGTCATGGCGGTATTAATATAATGCATTATATCTAAATCTCCATAAAATGTGTATTTTAATCATTATTTATAAAGATATATAAATATTGATAGTATATGAAATGAAATAAATAATCTCACTATAAACTTATAACTATGTTAAATAAATAAATCAGTAATGCTAGTTCATCAACTATATACAATATTATTATTTATGTAAGTAATGAAACTAAAACCAATACCTAAAAAGAGCAAAAGATTCATCCATCTCCTAATAGAGCTGGTCGGATGCTAACCGCTAGATTCAGACCAGGTTCAATATGAGACCTAAAGTTAAAAATCCATCTCAGCTCATGGAGTTCAAGAGACCCTACGATATCACCTTCTCTCATATTATTATGTACAATCTGAATGACCCTAAACTTAAAACAGTGTTTGGGGAACTGCTGACAATGCTTAGCCAATGCGTTACTAGTGTTCTCCTTCCTTATGTCGTAGACATGATTGTATATGCGATCCCTAAGCCTTCTTGACGTCATACCTACGTAGTAGGCATCGCATAATTCACAGGTGGCTAAGTAGATAACATTTGTGGAATCACATGTCGCATAGAAAGTTGGTGTAAATGTCATGTCTATTCCTGGTACTTCAAATGACTGAGTTTTTGATATATAACTACACATGCTACATTTGGTGCATGGATAAGTTCCCTTCTTATATCGTGACCTAATATCTATGTGTCGAACATCCATTTTATCATTACAAAGTAGACTTTTTAAAGTCAAGCTATTATTAAATCTAAAAGTAGGTTCTCTACCTACTATCTGTGCTAGGGTTGAGTCAAGTAGAAGGATTTTCCAATTGTTCTTAATGACATCCATAATATGGTGTATATCATTTGTATATTTAATGCTAAATGGCAAGCTTACTTCTTTACTCTTGAAATTGTTAGTAAAACCTCCTTTTTTAACATATGTATATGTCCCAAGCGTTGATGATGTTAAGTCATCAACTAAATCAACAGGATAACCTCTACTAATGAGACAACTCTTTTGGAAATCAACCAGAGTGTGTAGATCCTCCTGTTTACTACACAGCCTAGAAATTCTAGTTATCTGTCCTTTTACTACATTACGAAAAATGTAGCGAGGATGCATGCTGTCAGACCACAGAGGGACTGTACCTGTGAAACCTTTCCAAATTTGTCAATGGAAAATGTTGGAGAGAATGAAGGGAGCATGAGAGTTGGCTAGAAGAATCAAGAGTACACTGGAAATTAAGTAGAGACAGGATTTCGGAGATTAACAGTAATAAAACAAGTAACTTAATATGGGAATACAATGCAATAATTATATTTATGAAATATGACAGAACAAGAACATTTGGTAATGCTGGACTTTTTCAGAATCTGTTGGACTTGTAGGGGACTCTAAAGCATACGCCCTACTTCATATAATTAATGTTTGGGAAAAGTGCTTTGAGGAGGGGAAGAAGAGGGAGAATGTTAACTAAGTAAAGATTTTTTTCTTAAATAGTACCAATTTTTGGCATGTGGTTTTCTTTACATGCTATTCAGTATTTTATTTCAGTTATTTTTAAGTGTAATGGGGATTGTAAACAGGTGCTGCTGTTTTTTTATTTTTCTCCCTTCTCTCTTTCTCTCTCTCTCATGTTTCAGTTTTAAGAAATGTAGGCACTGCAATGTATTCAAAAAAGCATGGTTAAAAAGCATGATAAAATAAAAATGAATATGCTTTTTCTCATTCTTGCATGGCAAAATGACTGGATTAAAGACCTTAGATTGATTAAGAGAGAGCAAGTAAATGAAAAAGAACATTGAATATTATGAGGCTTTTTATAGCAAATATATGTATGCTCAGTAACAATTTTGCAGCTGGTCTTCATGTTTCCATGGAGACAATATGATAAAGAGAAACTGGCTACAGTCTAGTGGAAAGTGACTGGCTGAGGAAAAAAAAGAAAAGAGAAATTGGCTGGGAGATAATGTTCTGTGAAAGCATTCAGGTGTTTTTCTAAGGTATATAATGTTCTCTGAAGGCATTCAGGGGTTTTCCCAGCTGGGAGGGCTATAAAGACAATACAAAACCAATCAGCACTTAGTAGAAGCACCAGCTGCAACATGCACCTTAGCATAGATGACCTATCTTGGTTAATTCAAGTCTGTGAGTGTGGCTGTCAGTTTGGGTATTTTGTATGTAACCACAAGTAGAATGGATGGACTGATGTACTAGCGCTAGAGAAGCTTTCTTTTTTGTTTTAATAAAGAGTGTTTGGTAAATCTGGCTATCCATTCTAATTGTGGTTACATACAACTGGAGTTTTTTTGCTGTGGTTGCTGTACTTTGGGACTTTTGTTCCTACTAGGAGGGTAAAACTTCAATATTTCAAGGTATACATAGCTTTGTATATATTAAGTTAATAGGTTTTAGTGGGGTATTGGGAGGTGTGTTTTTTGAGGGCTTTCAATAAAACAAAAGATATAACATGTGATATAGGTTCAAATGTATATGACAAAAAACAACTGTATAAAAGTTCAACCTGCCAAACAGTGTATGTATGTAACACAAAAGCTGGAACTAGAAATTTAAAAAAAGAGGTGTTATACATAAAAGGTGGGAATTATAACTTTTTAATACAAAGATGCTTTCTTTAATGTCTTTAAATGTAAATGGCCTCACAGTTTACTACTCTTTCTTGTTTGTATTTAACTATGTTAAAATGTAGAGTGCAAATAGCTATGTTACAGGAGACACACTTAGAAAGAACTGAACATGTTAATTTAATAAAGAAAGGTTTTCGGGATGGTAATTCATCTGAATACCTGGGACAAAAGAAAACATGACTAATTACATTAATTGCAAGAGGAGCTCCAATAGTGATAGAAGAAGATAAAAAGATAATAAGGGCAGATTTGTAGGGCTAAGGGGCTACTAGCATGTATGTACATTCCATGTATAACTGCTATTATGGAGCTTAAGAAAATTCTGGGAGAAATAATCAATTTGCAGCAAGGAATAGTACTGATAGGGGAGTACTGGAATTTGATTTGCAGCAGTAAAGATGTGTCTGGGGGAAAAATATAACAAAGGAGGGTAGATATTTGAAGAAATTAATGAAAACATTTGTCATGGAATATGTGAATTCAGTAATAGGAATTCAGAGTGAATTTACATATTATTCCCCAATATATAAAAAGTGGACTAGGCTAGACAGAATTTACATTTCTCAGCAACATGTGCATTTAATTGAAGGTCTTTTGATACCCACCCAATAACCATTTCAGATCATGTGCCAATAATAGCTAAAATAAAAACAAAGTAAGGAAATAAAAATGAGACATTGGCAAATTCCCACTATCTGTTAAAAAGGGAGGAATTTAAGGAATGGGTAATGGAGATTATTCAGGCGCTATTAGAGAGGATATAATTTTTTTCTGAAACTATAGCTAGGGAGTGGGATAAAATTAAAGTAGATTTTAAAAAATAGAGTGGAAATAAAAGAAAGGGAGTTATGGTTAAGAAGTAACAAGAATTATTTAGAGGGACTGACATGTTAAATTATTGCAGAATAGGGGAATGTCACAGAAAATGAAGAGGGTCAACTGCAGAATGCTAGGTAGAAAATAAGGGATTAGCTCGTTAATATGCACAAGCTTAGAAAAGATTGCTGTTAAGCAACTGTTTTTTAATAATAACACTAGAGCACAAACACTTTTAGTACAATGACTCAGTCAACAGAAACTAGAAAGGGCTGTTGCCAAACTTACAGAGCCTATAACAAAGAAGGTAAAAGATCCTGTAGAGGTATTAGAAATATTTTGGAAATTCTATGAGAGTCTCTATAAAGCAGAGAAATATGAAAATCAAGAAAAGATACAAATGGAAATGTATATGGAAGAATTAA
This sequence comes from Protopterus annectens, assembly GCF_019279795.1. Taxonomy (NCBI): domain Eukaryota; kingdom Metazoa; phylum Chordata; order Ceratodontiformes; family Protopteridae; genus Protopterus; species Protopterus annectens. The sequence goes on along the minus strand of NC_056743.1, from coordinate 771,588,561 downwards.
ATATGCTGAGGTTAGAGTTAGCTGAGACTTAATTACTAACAGGATAGGAAGAGATGAGATCAAAATTGTGATGTGTAACCAATCTACAGGAAAGTCCCCAGGAACAGATGGTATTCTGTGGAAGTTTGGAAGGTAGGAAGAAAAAAAACTGGTAAAGACCTGGAAGGTTTTGTTTAACAGTATCTTAAGAGGAGGAGAAGTGCCACTGTCCTGGAAGAAAGCAGTGGTAGCTGCAATACCTAAAGAGGGTAAGGATCCTTACAACGTTTGATACATGTTGATAAGAACCCTTTATTTGCCCTGAATTTAGGGAATAGAGAGGTTTGTGAAGAAGTATTACTGACTCTGAGTTTTTGCCAATAGACTTAAAGAGCTTGAGAATAAGTTATATAGACTCAAATGATACCAATGGCAGCGACTTCATTTTAAAGCCTGTTTGCATTTTAAGCTAGTGCCCAGAGGCTTAAGAGTACTGCGGATGCCTACACAAGGAACTGCTTATCCAGACCTGCTATGGAAGTGGCAGGAGTTAAATACAGAGCTTAGTTTCAACTAATATGCCCTACTGATTAACTTTTTAAAACCTATGGAGGATGATTTGTCCAAAGAGGTTGATGTCCTCCTTAAAGAAATGACTTTGAGAGATGTACCTGACTTGTATATGATGAGATTTTTACTAATGTGTCAGTTTATGAAAGTAAACTGAAAGCACTGAAGGGTAAAAAAATTGAATCATGACTTTAGTAAAGGCCATATTTTTGTTTGGCCAAACGATGACAGTAATGTTTTGAGTGAAACACCTAAGATTAATAAAAACAAGAGTTTTAAGTTGAATGTAGTTTCTGTTGTTGATAGACACACCCCTTCAGTAATTGTGAATGAACCTGCTTGTCAATCTTCTGAACGAGAGGCTAGAAACACCTCTTTGCGGTCTGTGAGCGTGATGACATCATTGGAAGCCCCAGGGGCCTCTGTTTCAGCTGAAAGTGATTGGGCCATCTGTAGATGTAATTGAGAGCCAAGGAGCTAAACATAAACATTCAGCAAGCCCCGTAGTAACACCAGCTCCTTTTCCATTGTTGCCAGTGGCCTTCAAGGATTTTCCACCATGGGGAGAGAAGAGGAAATGGAAATTATCCTATGAAGTAGGAACGGACAAGAAACGGGTGGAAGCAGCTGAGAACACATTCGTTTTCAACCTTTCTTCTGTTCAGCTTACAGCTGAGCAGGTGTTTTGAACCATGGACTTTCCTTCATACCTGCCTTTAAAGCAGATCCTGTTGAAATTATGTTATAACTGCATTTATTTGCTGGTAATGTCATGTTAAAAAACATTTTTCCTGCTGACAGTGGTGCTAATTTATACAGGAAACCTAATGTATTATATCCCAGTTTTTTTACCATCTATAGAGTTGTTTTTGAATAAATGTGAACAGGATATTATTAGTTTATATGCTGAACATGGTTCTAATTGTAATAAGCATTTTGTGAATCTAATACTTAAAGAGATGCTCTGAAAATGTTAAGACAGAATGATAGTATTCAAATTAGACCTGCTGATAAGGGGGGGCATTGTTGTGTTTGATAAGGTGTTGTATATACAGAAGATGTTTATTATGTTGTCTGATGAATGTGTCTATGTGAAATTGCAACCTGCCTCTTTGAAAAGGTTGATTCAATATATACGTGACGAACTGTATGATTTGCTTATGAACAGGATGATAGATGCAGACTTATATGACTACTTTACTGTTGAGTCTCCCCTTTTACCTGTGATTCATGGGTTACCTAAGGTATTTAAGAACAGTAGTGACCCACCCTTAAGACCCATTGTTTCGGGTAATGCGTGGATCACTGAACCCATGTCTATTTTTGTAGAGCATAATTTAAAAACTGTAGTTAATAAGATAGATACTATCCGTAGGGATACACAGCGTTTTTTACATGGCTTATATGAATATAATTTGGTTCATGATGTTTCTAATTGTTTATTGGTTACACTTGATGTGAATACGCTTTTCACAGTTATACCTAACATTGAAGGTGTTGAGGCAGTGAGGTTATTTTTGCATAGACACAGTGATTTTTCTCATGACACAATTTTTTTGATTTGTACATTTTTAGACATTATTTTGGAGAATAATGCCTTCATGTTTGAGGAGTGCATATATTTGCAGAAGGTTGGTGTGGCTATGGGCACATCTTTTGCCAATAGCTGTGCCAACCTTGTAATGGCTAACTGGGAAGATGAATTTGTTTTTTCTGTCCACAGATACTCTTCACAACTGAAGTTTTTCAGGAGATTTGTGGACAATATTTTCTTTTTATGGGATGGAACTATTTCTGAGTTGGACTCATTTGTTAGTTACCTTGAGTCCACGGCCAAACACATGTGACATGTATAGACTTTTTAGATGTTCATTTATATAAAGATGTTAGTGGGTTATAAACCGCAGTGTTTAGGAAAACTTGCAGAAGAAACACTTTACTTCATTGCAATAATATGCATCCTGCACATTTTCAAGAACATAGCTAGGAATCAAGTCTTTAGGACTTCAAGATTACATACCAGCAATGAGGCTTTAGACACTGCCTTAGGTACATTGCAACAAGAATTACAAGTACGAGGTTATTTTGCTAGAGAGGTTAATTCAGCTATGGATAATGTGAGAGAAGTCAGGTCTGGTTCAGCCAGACCATTTTTTCTAAAAAAGATAACCATAGCGTTAGGACTAGAGTATCTAACAGGAATTATGTTAGACCAGTAATTACTTTTACTAGTAATACTGTGGATATTTGTGAGGTGATACATAGGAATTGGCCCATACTCACCTCAGCCAGTTCTGTTTCTGATGTAGGTGTTATGCCACATTTTTGTTTTAATAATGTTATGTCTCTTAAGAGGCAGCTCTGTTATGGTAAAATCAGTGGTGCCAGATCTCTTTCTGATAGACTGGGTACTTTTTCTGATAGACTGGGTACTTTTCCTTGCAGGAATTGTACTGCATGTCAACACATTTCAGATACTAAAACATTTACATATACGTCTAATGGTTTTGTTTTTAATCCTAGGTTTTATGCAGATTGCACTAGTAAACACCTTATATATCTTGCTTCATGCACAAAATGCTGTTGTTTTTATGTAGGCAAAACCATTAGGACTTTAAAGGAACATATTCTAGAACATGTTGGTTATATAAGAAATAAAGATGAAAGATGACAGTAGTGCTCTGTATAGGCATGTTCAAGGTTTTAATGACCATTCTTTTTGTTTTTTAGTATTACAGAGGTTTTATGTTAACTAGAGGGGTGGTGATTTGAACAATTTTATTGAAAAAAATGAAAGTAAATAGATTATGAAGTTGCAGGCACACAGAAGTCCTGGACTTAATGACTATGTGCCTTTAAAGCCTTCATTAATAGAGCGCAAAATGTTACATTGATTAATTGCTTGTATATTAAATAGTTCTCCTTTTACTTTGTATTTTGTCTGATGAAGTGCCGAGTTATTGGCATGAAAGTGCTAACCTTTTATTAAAGTTTTCCTATCTGAAGCTGTGGTGGTCCTGGATTGGTGTTTTTGTCAGGATTTTATCAAATACAGCTTCATACAAGCCTATTTCAATACTAAACCATGATTATGAAGTGTTCATGTCTATAATGTCTCTTTTAATTGTCTGTCCATGAGAATTGTGAGCCCCCACTAGGGAATACTACTAACCCAGTGTATATAATCACTTTGTTTTTATAATTGTTTGCTAACTTCTGTGTAATCTATGTAAGTTTGTCTATGTGGAGCTTTTCTCCCTGGCCCTCTGCTGAAAATGGACATGTATCCAGTCGGACTATCCCGGTAAACAAATGTAAAATAAATAAATAAATAATGGCTAAAAAAATGGCAAAAGTAATGCCAAAACTGATAGATATGGATCAGTGTGGTTTTGTGGAGGGGAAGCAAACATTTGAGAATATTAGCAGAACAGTAAATAATACTCAAAACAGTCCCAACAGCAACCAGGTACCTCAGTAAGCAGCACAATATCGATTCAAGTGAAAAAAACAGGACAGAGGTAAGGCTCCAGGCTCTCCAAATAATTTTATTATCAGGTACACAAGCGCTTTCACCACTAGGCCTCTTCAGGTGTATAAGGTAACACACTCACACCTGTATTTATATCAAAAGTCACATGATTGAAATTGAAACTCTTAAAGACATATAAAAAAATTATTAAAACATAGCACAATAACCATGTATAACTGTATGTATATCAGTATAAACCATAAAAATATACAAAAACATGTATACACATTCATTAAAACCAATGCAATAAAAACAAAATACCTATGTATTATAAATTAAATAGCTATATTATCTTCGTAATGGTCTATTTTTCAGAATGGGTCTCAATGGTACATGGTCATTCAGACCATGCCCATCATTAGCTCTTAACCTCACTATCCAATTAGTTTCTAGATTCTCAGTTCGTATCCTGATATCACCACCCCTTAAATTCTCAAAACATCTACCTATCACCCTGAATGTAAAGGTGTGTTGTATGCTTGTCTCCTTAATATGTTTGGCTAAAGCATTAAACATACTACCCTTTTTTATATGGTATAGATGTTCTCTGATCCTATCCCTTAGTAACCTATCAGTTTTCCCTACATAGAATTTACTGCAGATATTACAGGTGGCAAGATAAACCACATGGGAAGACTCACATCTAGCACTGATTCTAAGGGCATAAGTTACACCCGTATCTGGGTGTTAAAATATTGTACTTTGATCTATAAATCTACAATATTGACATTTAGTACATGGCCTAGTACCCAAATTGTCCCCTTGCATAATTTGGTCTCTAGGGTTACAAAGTTGTCTTCTTAATGATTTCCTGTTCTTAAAGGTAAACTGTAGATGCATCCCTACCAACTTACTTACTTGCCCACTTTTGTAGGAGGTTCCTGACCACCTGGACTGAACTTTCCTTTACCCACCAGGAGCAGATCTGCAAGCCGAGGGAGAGGCCGATTGAACCAGATGCAATCAAGAGGAAGAAGTGTAACAAGAAACTAAAGGAAATATACAGACAGAATGGTGAGTCCATACACCATCAAGAAAGCTTTTTTGAACATCAAAAGTTAATTGTAAACTTATCTACTTATGAATTGTCAGTACATGAATGTAAAGTGTTAGGAAAAGGACTTTCTTTTATTCCTACTTTAGACTCTGACATTACTGATGTTATGCTTGATATTAAATTATTTACTAGGAATTTAATGTTAAAAACTTTGTATGCTAGCAATGAAGAGAGCAGTGACTTTGTTTTTAAAAAAACAAGTATTTTTATGCCTAAATTGAATCCTTTGATTTCTGCTTTTGAACGGGTCTGTAGATGATGCTTACAAAGTTTTTTATGAACAAAAAACACAAGGTTATAGTAATAAATGGTATAACTTGATTAAAGATTAATTTACAGCATTAAAAAGTCTACAGATGAATCCATCTATTATGATACGTCCTGCAGATAAGGGAAGGCCTATTGTAATTTTAGATAGGGTAGATTATGATAAGAAAATGCTTTTGCTATTAAGTCATGACACTTTTTATAAGGCCATCACCCTAACACAAGTTAACATGATGGTTGATTATGTACACAGGAAATTAAAGGAGATGGTTAGAATTAACCTTATAGATGAAAGTTTACTTATTTTCTTATTCTTAACCCCACTATTCCTATGATACAAGGTTTGCCCAAGATACATAATGACAAGGAAAATCCCCCATGAGACCCATTGTAACTAGTAGAAACTGGTGCACTGAGTCCATTTCCATTTTTCTGGAAAAAGTCCTTAGAAACCTTATAAATCAGTCTAACCATATTTTGAAGGACACTGGACATTTTGTAAGAGATTTATATAATTTTACATGTGAAACAGAGCAACATACTGACAAGACACATGTATTATTAGTAACACTTGATGTTGTCTCACTTTTTACCGTTATACCAAATGACTATGGGATTAACAGTGTTGTTGAATTGATTCTTGAAAATGGTAAATATAATCATAACACAGTGGAGCTAATACGAACATTATTGAGTTTGGTGTTGGAAAATAATGTGTTTGTGTTTAGGGATAGAATTTACTGGCAATGTCATGGGGTAGCCATGGGAACATCATGTGCTAACATCTATGCAAATGCTGTAATGCTAAAATGGGAGAAAGATTATTTGGTAATGAATGAATTCAAGAATGAAATCCTGTTCTTCTGTAGATTTCTGGACAATCTCTTTTTGTTATGGGGAGGCTCTTTAGAAGAGCTCATGACATTTGTAAATTAGATTAATATTTCAACAAATTTCCTTAAATTTACCTTGAATTGGTCCTATAGAGAGATCAACTTTCTAGGTGTTTCAGTTCTACAAGAACTGGATGGTAATTTAAGTACTAAAATGTTTAGGAAGGAATGTCATGTAAATAGCCTCCTTAGAAGGGATACTATGCACCCCCAGTTTGTATTTAGAAACGTAGCACAAAATCAAGCATATAGAACTTCTAGATTGAATGCTAAAGAGACTGATTTTATGGCACAACTGGATAAGACAGGCTTAGAACTGTTAGAAAGGGGATATTATCAGAAGTTGATTGACCTGAGTATGCAATCAGTAAGAAATTTAAGGCATAGTAGGCCTAAACCCTATTTTTCCAAACAGACTGATGACAGTACATTGAAAGTAAAATTAAAAACTTTACAACCTCTTAAGATGTGTTTTAGTTATTCTAGGAATATAAAATATTACACAGATATCATAGATAAGCACTGGAATATTTTAACTTCTGATAAGCAAGTAAGTAAGTTGGTAGGGATGCATCCACAGTTTACGTTTAAGAACAGGAAATCATTAAGAAGACAACTTTGTAACCCTAGAGACCAAATTATGCAAGGGAACAATTTAGGTACTAGACCATGTACTAAATGTCAATATTGTAGATTTATAGATCAAAGTACAATATTTGTCAATATTGTAGATTTATAGATCAAAGTACAATATTTCAAAGTACAATATTTCAACACCCAGATACGGGTGTAACTTATACACTTAGAATCAGTGCTAGATGTGATTCTTCCCATGTGGTTTATCTTGCCACCTCTAAGATCTGCAGTAAATTCTATGTAGGGAAAACTGATAGGTTACTAAGGGATAGGATCAGAGAACATCTATACCATATAAAAAAGGGTAGTATGTTTAATGCTTTAGCCAAACATATTAAGGAGACCAGCATACAACACACCTTTACATTCAGGGTGATAGGTAGATGTTTTGAGAATTTAAGGGGTGGTGATATCAGGGTACGAACTGAGAATCTAGAAACTAATTGGATAGTGAGGTTAAGAGCTAATGATGGACATGGTCTGAATGACCATGTACCATTGAGACCCATTCTGAAAAATAGACCATTATGAAGACAATATAGCTACTTAATTTATAATACATAGGTATTTTGTTTTTATTGCATTGGTTTTAATGAATGTGTATACATGTTTTTGTATATTTTTATGGTTTATACTGATATACATACAGTTATACATGGTTATTGTGTTATGTTTTAATAATTTTTTATACATCTTTAAGAGTTTCAATTTCAATCACGTGACTTCTGATATAAATACAGGTGTGAGTGTGTTACCTTATACAACTGAAGAAGGCTAGTGGTGAAAGCGCTTGTGTACCTGATAATAAAATTATTTGGAGAGCCTGGAGCCTTACCTCTGTCCTGTTTTTTCACTTGAATCGACATTAGCAGAACAGTGATGATCCTGAGGGAAGCAGAATGTAAGAAAATACCATTGTTGTTGGTGGGTCTCGATACAGAGAAAAAATTTGACACAGTAAGCTGGGACTTTATAAGTAGAGCAATGGAAGCATTTGCATTTTCCAAAAAAATAAATAAATAAAATTGATTAGGAGAATATATGAGGGATTGGAGGCAAAAATTACACTGGGTGGGGTTCTTTTTGAGAATTTCTGCTTGAGCAGAGGAACCAGGCAAGGGTGTCCTCTTTCCCCTTTATTATTTGAATTATATTTAGAACCACTGGCAAAGAAAATAAGGGACTCAGAAATGCAAGGATGTAATTAGTATGGCAGTCAAGAAAAGTTGGCTTTATTTACAGATGATATTATTTTTTACCAGACAAAACCAGAAAAAGACATTACAGTGTTGTGGAACATTCTGAGACAGTTTCAGATCTTTTCGAGATACAAAACTAATGAAGCTAAAACAAAGGTAATAGCTGTAAATTTATGTATCCACACATGAACTGGTTCAGGAATACCCATATTTATGGGTAACACAATAAAATGAAATATTTAGGAGTATGGATAAAAATGATTCTAGTGTGGCAGCTAAGGCTATATGGGGAGAGACTAAACAAAAGATAATACAGAAACTGAGAAAATGGAAGCTTTGTCATATGGATATGGACAGTAAGATACAAGCAGTGAACATGTTTTTAGTCCCTTTAGTTTTGTACACAGGTCAGGCATATTTTTATCAACTAGAAGAGAAGTTGTGGGTAGCAATTGCTGAAGGACGTTATCTGAGAAGGGAAGATGGCAACATCAAGTGGGATATGCTGACTTTTCTGGTAAAACAGGAGGGATTGGGATTACCCAATTTGAAGGAGTATTTCAGAGCTACACAGTTAAGACTCCTATACATAGCACAAGCAAAAAAAAAACTATAATTCAAAGTGGAAAGGGATGATGATGAAACACAGAAGAAGCTCAAGAAACAAGGAGAGACTGGATTTTTGGATGCAGGCCTTTAAGGAGAATAACAATAATCATGCAGAATATTACATCCATAAAGTAGCAGAAAGTATTCTAACAACTAAACCAAAATAGGAATGGAGAAAGGAGATTCTGCCGATAGGGATGGCTGCAATTAGGGATACAGCCAACAGGCAAGAGAGGACTGGAATTTATTTGGGAAAACTGGCAAAGGAACCAAGGTATTGGGAGCAAATAACTAGAGAGGGAAAGATGATAGAATGGGAAGATGCCAAGAATTTATTTGGACTGCAGGTTAGAGATTGTCTTCCCTATATGGGGGATTGATAATCAATGTATAGGCAAAGAGAAAGAAATAGGGGGTGGGTCCTAAATGAAAGACCAGCATTGGTAGAGTTTTTAATAGAATATAGAACAGAAGCTGCAAAAGGAATAATTAATAGAGCACATAAAATATTGCATGATTACTATAAGAATCAATCAGAGGAGGTTAGTAATGATTGGGAAAAGAGATTGGATAAGCAATTCACAAAGAAACAATGGGAGGATATATTTATGTCTCCCAAATACACAACAAAATCTAGAAGACTTAGGATTTTTGCCTGGAAATGTTTACATAGATATGTTATACCCCAAGTAGACTCCAGAGAATTTTTCCTCAGGCAGACAGTAAATGTTACAGGTGTGAAGGTGAAGGTGAAGAAAGAGGTAATTGGGAACATATTTTTCAGGGAGTGCAGTGGGTTGGTGGATTTAAGTATTCCCTGCAGGAAACACTGTTGCAGATGCTGGGTGGGCAGATTGGTCTGTCAAGGGAGATGATTTTTTTGTGCTATGGTATTGAATTGGAATTGCCTAGACGTGGTAAGGCCTTGCTGTGTCTAATAATGGTGGCTGCCAAAAAAAGCAATTACTAGAAAATCAAAATCAAAATCAAAATCTAAACCAACTATACTGGAAGTAGTGCATATAGTACAGAGATAAAACAACTGGAATTGAGATCTTTAGAAAAGGGAGCAAACTACATAAGAAAAAAATGGGAATTGTGGGGACAATACATACAAGGGAGGAGTGAGGTCTAAAAGGCAGCAGGACTCAAATGAGCTATGTAATATTTCAGTGAGAAAGACTGGGAAGTTTATAAGTGATGTATAATGTTCGCAACTGGGAGTGTGTCAGTATGGTTTGAGATGTAAAATGCTTGTGACTTGGAATGTGTTGATATGGTTTGTTTTCATTTATATAAATGTACGATTGCCTATGCAGTAAGTGATGATTTAATAAAGATATTTTTTGTATAAAAATGCCTGAATTGAATAATGTAATATTGTGTAGGTTATATGATATATAGCAATATATGTGAAGTATAATGTGTGTTATGTTAACAGTTTGATTATTTTTATATAAATGTAAATTTGCCTATGTCACAAGTGATAATTCAATAAAGGTGTCTGAAAAAAAATAAACTCAGAAAATTGCTACAAAACGCTGCTTCTAGGATATATGTAGAGTACAACCCTTTCCAAAAGCCATAGATGAAGGAAAAGGGAATGCCAAAATGTAACGATCTGGAACAACCATTTTGGAATGGTCTGCTTTGAAACAGGTTGTCCCTTCATCCTACATTCACAAGCAATGAACAACAGATAGCTGTTCAAAAAGATTTTTGTTCTAAAAGATAGTACCCAAGTAGTCTCTGGACATCTAATGTATGAAGTAATCTTTCTCTCTCATTTTTGGGTTCTGGAAAGAAAAGAGGGAAATGAATACAGACTGACTTAAGGAACCACTTCAGTCACAAAAGGATTAGTTGTCAACAAATCCTGTCTCTGTGGAAGATGAGATAAGGCTGACACACCATAGGAGCTTTCAACTCAGCTACTCATCTTGCAGCGGTCAGAGCAATCAGCAAAACAGTTCTCCCTGTTAGGAACCTCAAGTCAGCCAGATGATCTAGTTCAAATGGAGCAAGCCAAACAGAATATTATATTAATGAAGTAGCAGAAAGTAAATTAAGAACTAAGCCAGCACAAGAATGGAGAAAAGAGATTTTGCTGAAAGAGATGACAACAATTAGGGGTACAGAGAATAGGCAAGGAAGTGGATTTTATCAGAGAAAACTGACTGAAGATAAAAGGTATCAGGAGCAACTAACTAGAGAGGGAAAGGTAACAGAATGGGAAGAAACCAGGAAGACATCTGGACTGCAGGCTACAGCCTGCCTTCCTTGTCAGGGATTGATATCAGAGTATAGGCAAACAGAAAATTATAGGAGATTCCTAAGTGAAAGACTTGCTCTGGTAGAGGTTTTAGTTGAATCCACAACATAAGCTGCTGTTAAAAAAGGGATAATTACTACGGCATATAAAATATTGCACAAAAACTATCAGAGGAGGTTAGAGAAGATTGGGAAGAGAGATTGCGTATGCAATTCACAAGGAAACAATGGGAATACATATGTATAACTCCCAAATATGCAACAAAGTGTAGAAGATTAAGATTTTTGTTTGGAGGTGACTGTATAGGTATCTGTACATCCCATGCAAACTCCAAAGAATTTTTCCTCGGGTAGATATCAAATGTTGGAGGTGTGATGGGGAAAAAAGGGTAACTAGGAACATATGTTTTGGGAGTGTAATGAGTTGGTAGATTTAAAAATTCCTTGCAGGGTACTCTATAAGAAATATTGAGTGAGCAAATGTGTGTAATTAAGGAAATTGTTATATTCTGAGCTGGGATGCAGGATCTGAATTGTTCAGATATAGTAAAGCCTTGTTAAATTTAATTATGCTGGCTGCCAAAAAAACAATTATTAGAAAATGGAAATCAAAGTCTAAACCAACTGTATTGGAAGTACTGAATAGTGTAACCCAGATAAAAGAACTGGAAGTGTGATCTTTAGGAAAGGGTATGTGCAAATTACATAGGAAAAAAATGGAAATTGTGGGAACAGTACATGCAGAATAATATTCTGGATAAGAATGAGTGAGGTTTGTGAAAAGGCAGGAATCACAATTTATGTAATGTTGGATTGAGGATAGTTATTACTAAATAATTTGATATATAGTGTTTGTAACTGGAAACATGTTAATTTGGTTGGTTTTATTTTATATAAATGTATTTTTGCCCGTCTTAAGTGATAATTCATTAAAGGTGTTAAAAAAAGTAACAGACAAAAAAAATAACATTCCTGAGTAAAATCCTCACATCAAATGAGGAGAAGGGACAGCTTCCATTACCCCCTGAGACAGCAATGTAAGACAGGAGGAAAGGGAAGAGTTTGGTCTGGCGGATTTGGAGAAATCACCCGAAAGGGAGGAATTTCCCTGAAGTGTCATCTGTATACTAGATGAATCATATTCAGGACCCATTTGTCTGAAACAATCTCTTGCCAAAGAGAGAAACAGAGAATCACACTTTCTGGAAGGGATAAGGGACTGCCATGGTTGGTGGGTCAGGGGGCAAGGTCTCTCATTTAGTCACTCTGACTTATTTGCTGTCCTATGTTCTCTGGGGGTCCTGCTTTTTTTTTGGAATACCTGTGTCACAGCTTTTTAAACATCTGCTTACCAGATGTTTCTTGCCAAAATTAGATGAGGGAGCAGAGATAGAATCCCTTAGAAAACTTACAAAAGTAGAGCTGAAAAATATGACAGATTCCCTGAATCCACTTACTTCTCTCAGCGCACTTTTGATAACCTCTGCATCATAGGGTCCAAAAACTAAATCTCTACCCAAGGAAGAATTCAGAATTTCATTTCTGACATATTCTGGGAGGTTCTGCAAACGTTGCCAAGCAAAATTTCTTAAAACAGTACTAGTGGCAACAACCCTGGAAGTAGTATCTACATAGTCATAAATACATTTTAAGCAGTGAGTAGTGACTTGAGAAATAGAAGAAACTTTACTACGCAATGCAGATTTTGCCTCAGAAGAGGATACCGATACCAAAACACTACTCATATTTTCACAGTTAGTCAGGATAAACCAACATATGAGCCTGACAGTTTAGGATTCTAAAAAAATTAAAGCTGTAGAAGAAAACACTTTCCCCCAAAGTGATCTAAAGTTTTCTCAGAAGGAGAAGGATTATAATTACACAGCTAGATTTACTAAAGATATAATTGATAGGCCAGATCTGAGACTGGTGTATACAACTTGAAAGACTGAGGAACTCTATATACTCTATCTGCTGTCTTAAGAGTAGTAGTTTGACTGTTAAGGAAACCACTGGCTGTGACAGAAACATCCTCCAAGTCTGACAGAACTGGAGGGATGGGTGAAGGTTCTGTAAATTTCAGTTGTAACAAATCATAATATTTTCTTAGGCACTGAGAAACATTGGTATTTTCCCACTGAAAACACCGGTTCATTCTGGAAATAGTTTCAGAAAAAGAAAGTCATTCAAAGGGAGAATCAGATACTATACACTCTTCAGAATTTGAATCAGAAATGTAAAGAAAGAAAACTGCAAGGATTAGTATACTTTGTGTGTTTGTGGCAGGATATAGTGATTACATGGGACTGTCAGTGGTTTACTTATCTCAGAACCACTTGTTCTCTGCTGTACACTTCACTGACTCATCCAGGCTATGTTCTCTGCTTTCAGCTTCTCTTCCTCAGCTCACCTATGGAGCAACCTCCGGTCCACTTGGTAGTGCCTTCCCCTACATGCAAAATGAAGAAAGTTGTAAAGGAGTCTTTGGATGTTAGAGGCTGGTTCCAATTTTTCCTCATTCACTGGTGGTTGACTGTTTTGATGCTGCTTGTTCTTCAGACTGACCATCTTTTTTTTCCCCCAGTCCTCTTGGTATAGCTTTTTCAGCCACCAAAAAAACTGGGTATAGCCACATATTCTTTGGCTGTGGGAATGCCCTTGGTGGAAAGGGAAATTTACTTTTGTTGATGTTAGGAGAAAGGGCTGGTAAAGAGCCTTCACTTGGCTAGAAAAAGGATGTGAAAGCTGGGACCACTGTGCTTAATATGAGTCAGTCTGTGTTAAGGGAGTGTGCTTATTAAGCAATACTTTCAGTCTACTGTTTCTATTTATATGGACATGGCAGATTTACTGGGATTTGCCAAGGAACTTAATATTTTTTCTTTGCTCTGTCATTCTTCAGGGAAGAAAAGGAAAAGAGTTCCTTCTTTTTCTGACAGGGAATTTCTATCAGAAGAGCAGACATTGCAGGAGGGTGGTTGTTCTTCAGGAAGTTCTTCTCAGTCAAAGTAATCTGATTCTGAGGAATTATTTCATCCATTATCCCTGCTGAAGACATTTCTTTTTTTCTCACACTTTATCTAAGATGGAAGAGGTTTTTCAGTGAGACCAGAATGAAGTTCCTGTGTTACAAAAAAAGTATTACGATTTATTACAATTAGAGATGACAGAAGCTGTGGCTATCCCTCCTGTCTTGCCCAACTTAGAGAATGTTTTTCTCACTGATTCTATCTTACATGATGGTCAGCCTCCTCCCCCCAGAAAGCCTGACAAGCTATAAAAGGTATCCCAGACACACAAGTACCTGCTTTCTAATACTAAACAGAAGCAGCAGTTATTTCTCTATCCAAATCTGTTTCTACTGCTAAACAGGTTATAACTGCTAATCCTGTTCTCCCTGACAAGGAAGGGAAAGCAGTTGATATGCTAGGGAATAAAATGTATTCTTCCAGTACTTGAACTTCCAGAATTTTAAACTGTCAAGCTCATTTGTTAGTTTGTATTATCATTTGGGAATATATAGAACTTATTAACTAACATTCCTTCTGAGGTAAAGAATTCATTAAATGTTTCTGTGACAGCTGTTTCTCAGGTGATGAAGCATACTTTAAAGTCTGCCTATGATGCTGCTGGTTCTTCCTCCACAGCTATGGCTTCTGGATCAGTTTTGAGTAGATTTGCTTGTGTTTGTTCTCAAAATCTTCATGATGATGTTAAAGTTTAGATTTTAAGTTCTCCATTAGATAAAGAGGTTCTGTTTGGCCCTTCTGCAATTCATGTGATTAAGAAGTGTGATGAAAGGGAAAAACTAATTCAAGAAGTGTCTCAGATTTTTCAACTCTCCTTTTTCAGAACAAAAAATAATTTCCCCTCATCTGCTTCCTCCAATAATGAATTTAAGCAGCAAGGAGTGAGCAAACAAGGTTTTAAAAAGCAATGGAAATGGGGCTCTAAAAAGAAAGGAGAAAACCTCTAATAATCTAGCACAGTCCTCTCAGACAGCATGAGTAGCAGCCAGTTTAGGCTCCTCCCTTTCACACCCTGGCATTTTTTTTCCATGTCTCAGATAATTCAAATCCACTTGTGGCACCAGATTCTCTCACATAGCTGGGTTCTGAAGGTAATACGGGGGGGGGGGGCACATTTGATTAAGAATTCCTCCTCCATTTCCCAAATATTCCTTCTTCTCCAAGGAAAACTGCTCTACTTACTCCCATCCTGCAACACATGATGTCTCAGGGAGTCATAGAACCTGTTCCTTCGATTTCTTAGGTAAAGGTTTTTACTCAAGAATTATTCTACTTCCCAAAAAATGAAGAATCCCAGAGGCCTGTACCAGATTTCTTTTCTAAACCTTTTTGTCAAGAGTTTGAAGATGAAGACTTTGTCTCTTCAGTCTCTTGTACCTCTGATTTGCCCTCTAGCTTACATGGTAAAGATGGATCTAAAGGACGCCTATCATCATATTCCCATTGTAAACTACTTACGGGTTTCTTACCATTTACTGTATCTGGCTTACATTATCAGCTTTCTTTTTTTATGCTGTGGACTGTCCACAGCATCAAAGGTATTCACAAAATGCCCAGATTCAGTTATTGCTTAAGCATACTTCAATGCATTCACATTTTCAGTATTTGGATAGTTGTCTTATCTTTGCAGACTCTTTTTCAGCTGTCATGTGTTTAGCAACTGTTCAGGAACATCCACTCAACCTTGGTTTTCAAATAAACTTTCAGATATCTTCCCTTGTCCCCTCTCATAGAATGATTTTCTTGCAATGCTTGCAGGACAGTGCCTTAGTAAGAGTCTTTCTTCCTTAAGACAAAGTAGACTTGCTTTAGTAATTATTCTGGAGTTTCTCCAGTCAAAATTATGGATCTGCACAGGAGTTTCTCTGGATTTTGGGATACATGGCATTGATGATTTTTATGCTGGCTACACATGAGGAAAATACAGTGGTGTCTCACATCTGTCTGGACTCAGCATCTATACTCCTTCCTTTCCAGTTGAGTAATTTGTATAGAGGAAGATGGATGGTAGGTGGATCAGATATCCTGCACTCCATGTCTTCCATTCTCTCTTACAACTCTACTTCAGGTAGTCACCACAGATGCTTCAGATCTAGTATGGGGAGTGGTTTCAAAAAGGGCAATGGTATAAGCTCTGAGGCATAATGTGTACAGACAAAAGCATTAAAATGTCAGACAGGTGTTGGCAGTTATCAGTGCTATGAAGGATTTGAATCATCTCTGGTCCTCTGCAGGTGTAAAGAGAAAACACAGTGACATGGTGCATATAAAAGGGGGTAACAGAACCCTCCCTCTTTACAGACTAGCTATGACACCGTGGGAAGTAGCAACTCAGCTCATTTTGACTTTTTATGCTTCATACATTCCATTACGGCAAACTTGGGCTGCAGACAAGCTCAGCAGAACAAAGACAGACCCCTACAAACAGCAACTTCATTCTGGGGTCTTCCAAGAATTAATCCAGCTGTGGAGAACACCTCAAGTAGATCTGTTTGCCTTCCTTTAGAACAGACAACTAAAGAATTTTTGCTCCAGGACTCCTTGCAAAACTGACAGATGCTTTCTATCATTTCCATGTAAGGGAATATGCTTTTATGCTTTACCAGTCCATCCACTGACATCTAGGGCTCTTCTAAACATTCATGAAGATGCTTCAAAATTGGTCTTTCTTTCAATTTGGCCAAGGGCATTTACCACAAGCTTCCCCACAAACTGAATTTACTCACACAAGATAAAGGGAGATACACCCCAAATTAGAAGCTCTTCCTCTAACTGCCTGGATGATAGAAGTTTGATACTTTTTGACACCCTTTTTTCTGAGGATGAACAGCAGGCACTAAAGGAGGTGAGAAAACCTGCTACTAGAAAAATCATATATGTCCAAGTGGAAAAGATGTTCTAGTCGGTACTAGTCAAAGAACCAGGATGCTGTTCAGGCCCAGTTCTATTTGGTTCTTAATTATTTGTGCAGGTTACTGTCCAGTGGAATTTTGTATTGTCAAAATACACTTTTTGGCCATTTCTGCTTGCCTTCTCTTGGCTTCCTCTCCTTTCTAATAATGCTTAAGATGGACAGTTTTTGAAAGGGGTATTACATACTCACAAACAGGTGGCTGCACCTTGGGATATGAACATTGTGCTTCCAAAGCTTACTCTGTTTCCATTTAATCCAGCTCATGAGGCTGAAATGAGGTTCTTAACATGGAAGACTGTTTTACTCATTGCTTTGACATCTACTAGGAGAGGTCTCAGTTACAAGCTTTTATCGTGAGTCAACTTTAACTTTTCTACAGTGACAGGTTTCTTTTAGAGCAAATCCTACCTTTATGCCTAAAATGGTCTCAGAGTTTTAATTTTTTGACACCTTTATTAAATTATCACTTAAGACATTGGCACACATACATTAATAGAAAAGAAACCATATTAACATTTTTTCGTTTACATACATTAAGTACATGCTTTCATTCTTTACAACTCTCGTTTAGTCCAACATTGCATAACTTAACTCAATTCCTGATTTCCCTTAAACCTCACACCTCCTCTTGAACATTATTTTGTATGTACTGTACCCACAAATTCCAGTTATCTCTATGTAGTTTGATCCTTCCCTTTTCTAAAGACCCATTTGCAGTTATTGCATCTCTTTTATATTTAGTACTTCAAATACAATTGGTTTAAATTTTGATTTCTGTTTTCTAGCAATTGTTTTTCTGGCAGACAATATAATTAAACTTAATAGAGACTTACTATTCACAGTAAATTAGATATTGTGTCCCAGCTCAAAAGAATCATTATCTTAGTTGCAGCCATTTGGTCCCCCATATTTTAGAGTATTCTGTAGGGAATTTTTAAAATATATGCTCACTATACTCCCAAAAAACATGTTCTCAATTTTTTTCTCTTTCCCATCACTCCTCCAACATTTGCTATCTACCTGAGGAAAATCCCTTGATGTCTGTTTGGGGTATAAAAATACCATTGCAAACACTACCAAGCAAAAATCCTAAACCTTCTGGACTTTGTTACATGCATAGGAGGCATACATGTCTTCCCATTGTTTTCTTGTAAATTGCTTTTCCAATCTCTCTTCCCAATCTTTTCTAACCTCATCTGATTGATTCTTATAGATGCTCATTATATTGATCACTGCTGCAGTAGCCTCAGATATATGGGTTAAATCCGACAAAGGAGATAGCAGCTGGCCAGCTTCCAAATCTACTGGGCACCTTCCACACACCCAAACCATCAGTGAGCTTGAGCTGACTAAAAATATGGATTTGGGTACCAAGCTCTTCAGAGCTTTCCTGCCATCAGAGTACGCTCCTCCGAGGGTTTCAAGGATCAATGGTCAGCTTGTGCTATTCCTCTGATAGACAGAAGTTCCTTTTGGAGAAAAAACTTCCATTTAAAAAATTGTTTATTTTGTAATACTTTCCTTTTCAAGAAAACTATTGTAGTTTTAAATGAGAGCACTTTTTCTGTCAGTTTAAAGTAATTTAAAAACATTTTTATGTGGAGAAGCTGTGTTTATTTTACCCATTTGTGGCTAGAAGGTGTTTACTGTTTTTTATGTGAAAAAAGTGACTAAAGTTTTACCAGTTTTTGCTGCTTGTTTTCCCCAGGAAAGAGGCACCATTTTCGACTTGACTGTAGAATAAAATGTCAGTCCCACAGATGGCACTTCTTCCAGTTACAAAAAGAAAAAGTTAAGCAAACAGCAATTGCCACCATAGTAGGCTAGCACTAGGAATCTGCTTCAACTGCAGGTGGGTGACTCAGCTGTGGCCATTAGCTGTACATCAGATCACTCATCTTTTACTCCAGATCCCTTTAATGTAGCACCTACAGCCACAATGGACCGGGGGTTAGCCACATCCTCTGTTGCTGCTGTGGTCCTCTCAGTAGGCAAGGGAGAGCCACTCATATCAGTCCTGGGAGAGTGAACATGAAAGGCTTCCTTGTTGTGTTAAAATTTTGTGCCCATCCCTAGGGAAGCTGCTCCTGCCATTAATAATACTGTTGGCCCCATTTTTTCCTGTCAAAAAGAAAATGAAAACTAAACATTTATCTACTCCTCCTCAAATTTCCTTAGATAGGGGAAGTTTACGTGGTCTGGCTCAGGATTTAATCTAGGCTTTTAAGCCTTCTTATAAAGTAGTTTCTGGTAAAGAAAAGAGAAAACCCTTTTTCTACACAGATTCAAGATTCTGATTCTGGACAGGAAGATGAAGGAACAGATACAGGATTTTCTCATCAGATTTCTGATTCAGACTCTGAGGAGACCTCATTTTCTGAATCTCCCTGTGGGGTGTTTCCTCTTTTTCTGAGACTATTTCCAAAATGTTCCAGTGTTTTCAGTGGGAGAACACTGTGGTTTCTCAGTCCCTCAGAAATTACTATGATCTGTTACAGAAGGAATTTCCAGAACCTACACCCATTCCTCCAGTTCTGTCACCATTCGAGGATGTGTGTGTTACTGCCTGCAATTTTCTTGATAGCTAGCCACTTTTAAAAAAGCAGATAGAATGTATAAAGTTCCTCATTTTTTAAACTTTTTATATACTCCTCCCAAATCTGACCCATCAGCTATAGCTTTAGATAATCTTACTGCTGCTAATCAGTTAATTTCCATCCTACTCATTTTGACAAGGATGGGAAGATTATGATAAATACCGGGAAAATGAATGCTTCTGTAGCTTTGATTTTTAGAATTTTGAACTGTCAGGCTTGTATGTTAACATTTGCTCTGACAATTGTGAAAGTATGAGGAATGTTTAGTCTACAGTATCTTCTTGTGAGGAAAAATCTGCTTCAAATAATTTAATTACTTCTATTGTACAAGTCAGTACTCATTGTTTACAGTATGTGTATGACTCAGTTGATATGTCTTCTATGGCTATGGCCACTGATACTGTCTTGAGGTTTGCCTGACTGTGTACCCAAAATCTCCCTGATGATGTTAAAAATGGGATTTTACATTTTAATTTTAATACAGATTTAGTTTTTGACCCTTCTGCTGCAGAGGTGATCAAAAAGAGTGGCATAAGGGGTAAGCTGATGCAGGGAATCTCTGATTTTTCAGTCCTCCTTTTCAAATCTTCTAAGGGATTCTCTAAACCCTCATCCAATTTTGTCAAAAAACAAAAACAGTCTCAACAAAATGCAGGTAAAATAAAAGTTCTGTACCTATAACAATAGATCCATTTTGTCTTCTTTTTGTCTGGTTCAAAGTGTGGGTTGGTGGAGGATGCCCAGATGGAGAAATGTTTCCATTTGCTCTTATAAATCTTTTTTGTAGAGTTTCTTTGAGAGGAAGAAATGATTCATGTTACTGGGGAGGAAAGCCTGAGATCTCTGGTAACTGTTAGAACTGGAGAAATCATGCAATTAGTTTCAGGGTCTTGATGTCTGGTAGATGAAGCCTGGAGGGTTGTGTGACGAGATCTGGGAATTGAGCCATTGATACAGAACCTATGTTGGGTGAACTAGGAGAGGCCAAAGAAATGGGAGCCATACCTGCTGAGCCCAGAAAGGAGCAAGGAGGATTACCTTGGTTATGCATAAAGGAGACCTGGGGGGCCAAGGACAGACTAGAGCATCTCTTAGTGACTGTCCCTGTGGAAGATTAAGAGCAAAGTCACTTCTGCATTTGTTGTTTAGGTAAGAAACAAAAATGTTGCGGCAAGGTTGGCCCCAACGGCTGAACATCTCTGCTACCACTGTTTTGTTGAGAGACCACTCATGAGGCACAAGTATAGTTCTGCTCAGTTTGTCCATCAAGATATTGGACTTCCCATGTATATGCGTTGCTACTAGAAAGCAGTTCAAAGACATTGCCCATTGCCAAATTCTCATTCCTCCTCAATAGAGGGAACAATCGGGTTCCACCCATGCTTGTTGATGTCCCACACCAATGACATATTGTCTGAGTGTATGGCAATCACATCTTTGGGTAAATAGTCCTGAATTGCCAGAAACATAAAGAGGACAGCACTTAACTCCAAGACGTTGATGTGAAGGTTGGCCTCTATCATGGACCAGTTTTCCTTCTAAATCCCCCACCCAGGAAGACAGGCATTTGTGGTGACTGTGTGTTTGGGTATCTGAGGGCAGAAGAGTCTGCCCTGAGTAACTGGGTTGGATAAAATCCACCATAGAATGTGGTCATTGCAGACCTGTGTCACTAGTGTTCTGTAGTGAAGGAGTTAACTTTCTGAGACCACTGTGCAGCTAAGATCCCCTGAAGAACTCTCATTTGGTATCTGGGAAGAGGAACCATCATAATGGAAGAAACTATTAAACGTAGGAGGCATAATATCAGTCAAGCCTGGGTTCTGAGACGATTTATTACCCAAAGAGTGACTGATCTGATTGATTTGACTTGTGCTGGGAGTATTTTTGCTATCTGATGTCCAATGTGTATGTGGCAGCCTGTAAATTCAATGGACTGTGTAGGTGGTAGCTTGCTGTTGATTGTGTTTATACAAATGCCCAGGTGGGTTGACAGCTATAATAGAGATGACTGATAGAAGGAGATCCCTGGATCTAGCAATTAGAAGCCAATCATCTAGCTATGGGAAAACCTGGATCCCTTGAAGCCTGAGATAGGCTGTCTCAGCTGCCATTATCTTGGTGAATGCTTAGGGGGATGTGGTGAGACTGAATGGCAGTGTTCTCAACTGACAGTGACTGGCTCCCAGCCAAACATGCAGGAAGTTCCTGGACTATCGCTGGATCTTTATATGATAGTAGGTGTCTTTGAGATCTATAAAGCACATCCACATATCTTTTCTTAGCACAGGCAGAATGAACTGTACTGCGACCATCCAGAATTTCGTCTATTTTTATGAATTGATTCAAATTGCTGAGATCCAACATTGATCTTAGGTCCCCTGTCTTTTCTGGCATTAAAAAGAACTTTGAATAGACTCTGGATTCTAGCTGGTCTTGGCGGACTGGTTGGATAACTTTTTTTGTCCAGCAACTTTAGAACTTCTATTGCTGCTGATTCCAAATGACTGGGTGGCACATCAGGAATCATTTGTTTTGTTTTTGGGTTCCCAAAAAAAAGGTATTGTATAACCCCTGATAATGATCCTTAGCAACCAACCATTGGAAGTTATGTTTGGCCATGCTTGAGGGTATAAAGAGAAGTGTCCCCTGACTGCCTCCAGAGTGCAGCAGCTGGCCAAATGTTCAGGGACACTGATAAGGTTACTCTGTAAATAGCCCATGGAAACTGATTTTTGCAGACTATCTCTGCCTCTGGGGCAGTGTTCCATGAAATTACCTCTGCCTCTGGGAAGCCTATCCACAGAAGTGTCCTGATGAAAACCTTGAGATTTTTTTAACCAAATTTCTTCTTACCCCTCACTGATTTCTGGAGAAGGATCTCTGAGGAGTTAAAGAATAGATTCCTATGGTAGACAATGTCTTATCATCAAGTTCACTCCTGGCAAGTGTATTCTTAACTTTGGGTCCAAATGAAGTGGAGCCATCTTAGGGGCATTTATAAAGGACATTTTAAAGCTTTCTGCAAAGTTGCAGAACAGCATCCAGGTATGATGACACATCATAATACCTGCACCAGCTGAAGAGCTGCACCATCTGCTGTGTTAGACAGCAGTCTCATGGCAACATTTAATAAAAACTGTAGGGTAGACAACTGGGAATATACAGGTTTTGGATATCCACCAGTAAGGTACCTGCCAGGAAATTTGAGCGTTCCTTTATCAGATCCCTCTGAAAGCATGTCAAGTGAGCCATGCAGTTCAGCAAATAAAGAGAAAAGGTAGCTGAACCATATATCCATTTCCCCAATCTGTCCAACACCCTAGACTCCTTGTTAGGGGGATGGACAGAGGAACTCTCTTTGGACAATTTCTTTTTAGTCACTGCTGCTTTAGGGCCAACTAAAATTCTATCTTTTTTTTTTTTTTTTTTTTTTTTTTTTAGTAATTGGCAGTGCCACATAGTGCTCCTTCCAGGCTTCCTAAATGATGAGGTCGACTAAGGCATCAGGAAGGGGGGGGGGGGACCCAAAGATTTCAAGAAGCCCCAACTCATCAGAAAAATGAGTTTCAGTGGACAACCCCCCCCCCCCCGTTTCATTAATTCAAGGATGTCTCAGAAGGAGACATCTTCCAGGAGGAGTGTGCAGAACCTTCTACCTTCTCCCTCATCTAAGTCATTGGTGACATACTCAGGAGATGAGTCAGTATGCTTCCTTTTACAAGGAATGTGCCTTGGGACTTCCAAGGGGGATACGTTGGAATCAGATGAGGGACTCGAGTGCTGAGTAGTCTTGAAGCCTAAGGGATCCATATGTCCCTATCTAACATAATGTGAGGAAGAAGGCACAGTCTTCAGTGGGAGTCTGGATGGATCTGAACTCTCGGTCTGTAGCAGTCATCGTGGTCTGGCCAAGACCCTCTCTACAGCCTCGAAAAGTGACTCAGCCAATGGAACCAAAGAGCCACCTATGTTAGTTGAGTCAGAAGCTCTCCCAATTCCAAGGGCTGAAGGCCCTGAGGAGGACCGCCAAACTGAGCTGTCCATTGCCAAAGCTTCAAGCAGCAGTGATCTCAGAAAGTCCCGGGGTCAGCTCTACCATTGTAGCTCCAACACTGATGCTGCAACTGCAGGACCCAAGTATACTGGAGTTGCATGGTTAAGGGAAGATGTTACAGCCAGAGTCTCCAGGGCTGTTGACTCCAAAGCTGTTGCTACTGGAAGACTGGATCTGATGTACACTGGTTTTAGGAATGGAGAAGGTGTAGGAACTGAATAGGCTGAGCAATCTGGGTGGAAGGGGTTGATTGTAGACCTTTCCTTGAGGAAAGAGCTGGGAGGGCTCCCAACTGAATCTGTGTCCTCGAAAACCTCATCATTTGGTCAATATTAAATTCCATGAGGCTTCTAGTACACTGGCCAGCTCTAGAGGAAGAGGCTAGTGATGCAGGACTTGAAGGTATCTTTTGTAATATTAGAGAATGAAGCCTGGGACTTATCAGTGCCAGACTAAAAGATGTCTTCAGAGGAGGAGTCTGGATCCAAGAAACATTTGGAAGCAACTGTCTTGCTACTTTTGGTGCCAGACCCACAATTATTGTAGGGTTGGGAAACCTTTTCTTAGCTTTTTACCAGCACTCCTTGGGTCTGTTGTATTTAGGTTTCTCTAACTTTTTCCCTATCCTTTTCTGTTTCTCTTTATTAGATTTCTCCTGTTTCTTATCCCCTTTCTCTTCACAGGAAAAGGAAGAGGTGGATGCCTTCAGGTCCAAAGACATTTTGGATCCTGTCTGCAGGAGGAAGAAGCCTTTCAAAATTAACTTCTCTCTTCACCCCTGAAGGTGTAGTGCCAAATGCAGCACAGATGGAGCAAGGAGCCTGTAAATGGGAAGGCTGCATGCAGTAAACACACTGCTAGTGTGGGTCTTGAGGTAGTATTTTATGCCTATAGGAAAATAACTCTTTAAAACCTATTGAC
Organism: Protopterus annectens; assembly: GCF_019279795.1. Lineage (NCBI taxonomy): Eukaryota > Metazoa > Chordata > Ceratodontiformes > Protopteridae > Protopterus > Protopterus annectens. Next base: position 771,564,030 of record NC_056743.1, on the reverse strand, counting down.
ATCACAGAAAGATGACTTAACTAATAACCTGACTTAATTAAGACTAAATTTAGTAACAACTACTATATGTGTATATAAACACATAGAAGAAATCTGTTAATAAAGTCTAGAAAAAACACCAAGCTATATAAAATGTATACTAATGATCTAACACTATCCTAATACTATAAGCTATCAAAACTTTTGAAGGGGAGGAAGATAAAAACATTCACTTATTGTGAATAATGACAGAGTTCTTAGTCCAAATGTATGGTTTACTCAGGTGACAAATGAGAGCTGAGATAATTCAGGCAGGAGAAGGGAATTGTGGGTACAGAGGAGTCAGAGCTCTCAGATCCAAAGCTTTGGTATAAGGTGCCGAGGTTGGGATATGTCTGGATCCAACACACCACATGCTGAATCAGATAAAAAAGACAACACTGGATCAAAAATAAAAAAAAAAATGGCATGTGAATTCTAAAAACTATTCTGGAACCTCACAAAATCCAGGCCAGCCAACGAGTCAGAATGACTAGTAAACTACTTTTCCAGTTTCTCTTCCAAATCTTTTTTAATCTCCTCTGATTGAGTCTTATAGGTATCATGCAGTATTTTATATGCCCTACTGATTATCCCCTTTTTCACAGCAGCTTCTGGTCTAGATTCAACTAAAAACTCTACCAGAGAAGGTCTTTCACTTAGGGATCTCCTATCCCTTTCTCTTTGTCTATATCCTGATATCAATCCCTGGTAGGAAAGGCAGTCTCTATCCTGTAGTCCAGACTTCTTCTTGGCCCCATCTCACTCTATTACCTTTCACTGTCTAGTTATTTGCTTCCCCCTCTCACCCTGGCAGCCCTCCTTCCCTTCCATAAACTCTGAATCTCCACTTTTCTCTATGACACCAGATAGTTTTAAACAAATGGGTTCTGAAGATCATTCACCAAGATTACTGATGGTAGTTGGTGGAAATTCCTCCTTTTCAGGGCATAATCCTTCATCCACCAGATGAGAATATTTTATTTACACTTTCCCTTCATCGCATGCTGTCCACTTGTGTTATAACCAGGTCCTCCTTTCCAGTTGGTGAAAGGCTTTTATTCAAGGATGCTTTTAGTACCACAGAAAGAAACTTCTTGGAGAGCAGTTCTGGATCTTTATTTCCAAATCCTGTTTGTGATAGTGCCCAAATTCAAAATGATGTCACTTTTCACAACCTATTACATCTTTTTTCTCATTCAAGCTTCCTGGTAATACTAGATTTAAAAGATACTTATCACATCCCAATTTATACAGACTCCAGTTTTTCTTAATGTTTTGTGCATCTGGATCACATCATTAGTTCTCTCTGCCTTATTGTTTGGGCTATGCACTGTACCAAGAGTGTTCACAAAGTGTCTAGCTCCAATTATAGCTTATTGCAGGCTATAGGGTGTCCACACATTTCCATATTTAGATGACTTGCTTATCTTTGCAGAGTCTTTTCAAAATGTTAGAATCTCTCATTTGGGTGAGATTTCCCTTACAAGTTGGGATTTCAAAAATCTTTTTTGATTCTTTCACACAAGATTGTGTAATTGGGTGTTAGACAGACAAGTCAGTTCAAAAAGCTTTTCTTCTACAGGAAAAAAATAGCTCTTTATCTATATCTGTTTCCAAGATTTTCCAGTCAGACTTTGATCACTGCAAGGGAGTATCTCAGGATTTTGGGACTCCAGGCTTCTATGATTCTTATGATACCCTGGCAAGGCCACACATGAGAAAGATATAATGGTATCTGAAGCCTCTTTGGTCCCAGCACCAACATCCTTTGTCTTGTCAAATCTCTGGGGTTTGTCAGAACAGAAATGAATTGGTGGAGATAACAAATATCCTTAAATGCAGATCTTCCCTTCTCCCCTCATTCCAAAACAGTTACCATACACATCTCAAACAATGCTTGTGGAGCAGATTCAGGAGGGATAAAAGTGCATAGTGTGTGGGACACAAAGGACAGACATAAGCACATAAATATAAGTCCTGATCAAGGCACTCAGCTCTCTGAATCATCTTTGGTCCCCAGGACCACTTTAAGTTATTACAGACAATACCACAGTCACATGGTACAGCAACAAGCAATGGGGAACCAGGAGGAACTAGTCAGGTTAGCTCGAGATATAGTGTTACAAAATAATCTCAAGCTGCAGGCATCCTACATTCCATTAGAGCAAAACTGTGTGGCAGACAAGCTGAGCAGGACAATGGCAGACCCTCATGAATGGAAAATAGATCAGGGAGTCCCAAGATTTGATTCATCTGTGGGCAGTTACTCAAGTAGACCTATTTGCCTCCTCACTGAACAGTCAGCTATCATGATTCTGTGCCAGGACTCCATGAAAGAAGGCCTGGAAGAAATATGCCTTTTCTTTTCCTTGAACAGGAATATACCTGGTATGCTTTTCCACCCTTTCCACAAATATCCAGGGTACTTCTGAAGATTCAGAGAAAATCCCTTAAGATCATTGGGATGACTTGCTTCTGGCCCAGCCAACAATGGTTCTCCCTTATTTTGTAAATGGCTAGAACAATTACCACAAGCTTCCTCACAGACTGAATTTACTCACACAAGAACAGGAGTGTTTGATACGCTCCAGTCCCCATTAACTTCATCTGACTGCCTGGATGATATGGTCTTAATTCCCTTAAAGCACCTGTTTAATGAGACATGCAGCAGGTACTAATGGAGTCAAGAAAGCGTGCGACTAGAAAATCATACATTAGTAAATGGAAAACATTGTTGGTACCAACAGTGTAATCAGCATGCATTCAGGGCTAATTGTTCTCTGGTTTTGCAATATTTGTCTAAGTTAATATCATATTGCCTTTCTTACTTCTTCATCAAGGTTCATTTATCAGCCATTTCAGCATGTTGTCCATGGATCCTTCTCTTTCAATGCATTCTCATGTCAATTTGAAAGGGGTTTTGCATAAAAAGCCTCCAGGAAAACTTGTGGCCCCTCCTTGGGATCTTAATTTTGTGTTAGACATGCAGATGTTTGCTCCATTTGAACCAGCTAACCTGGCTGACTTGAGCTTCTTAACATGGAAAATAGTTTTACCGATTGCTCTAACCTCTTCATGAAGGATATCTTATGGTGAGTCAGCCATGTTTCATTTTCCATAGACAGAATTTCTAAGACGCTTAATCCTAAAGTTGCATCCTAGTTTACTTCAAATGAAGCTATCCATCTTTACATTTTCATTCCAGAATGAAAAAATGAGGGAGAGGATACTCCATATGTTGGGGGTTCATAGACAATTCAGGTACTATTGTGACTGAACTAAATCTTTCTGATCTTCAAATTAATTACTCATTTCTTGTGAAGGTAAGAAGGGACAGCTTGTGTCAAAACAGATCATTTCCAAATGGTTGTCTAAGGATATTATCTTTTGTTATACTCACCATAAGATATCTACTCCAGGCAGGGTCAAGGCTCACTCTGCCAGGGCCTTAGCTTCATCTGTGGCTTTTTGGAAAGGGTTGGATTCTAGAAGTATTCTAGAGACTGCTACTTGGTCATCTGTATACAAGTTTACAAAGCACTATAAACTTGATTCCTTAACTAGGTCTAAATCAAGCTTTGTTAGGATAACTCTCTTGGGCCCTTCTCTTTCCACCTCCCAAATGTAGTAAGTTAGGATAATCTACTCATATAGCTAAGACTACTGCAGCAGTGATCGATATGAAGAAGACAGTACAGTTGTGTAAGTTGAACTTATCATAACTGTAGATGTTTGAATGATTACTACTGCAGTAGCTACTTTCCCCACCATTCCCCCTTGGTTTTGGTGTATTTTCATGCAGGATATGGACATATATATTTTTTTGGTCCTAACAGTGTCCTTTCAGGGACAGCCTCCCTCTCTCTGCTGGCAAGAAAGTTCTGAAGGGCTTTGCGCCCAAACTCATCTGAGCTGCTTGACAATTTGGGTTTGTGGAAGGTGCCTTGAGGCTTTGGAAGCTGGCCTGCTGTTATATCCTTGGCAGGATATAACCCATATAGCTAAGGTTACTGCAGCAGTGGTCATTCAAACATCTGTTATAGTAAGTTAAACATACAAAGCTGTACTTTGTCAAGCCTCATTTCCTTTAAACTCAGCATAATGAAGTCTTCTGTAAATATTTTCATTTTTGCTTTTTTTTGGTTTCCACATTCCTCTGCTTTATACAGATGTGCATAACATTTCTGAAATATGAATAATACTGCTATAGAATTTGGTTAATTTTTTTTCATAGGCTCCTTAAGTTTGGTGACAACCCTTTCAACTTTCTGTTGCCTAATATATTGTGCTAAAAGTTTTTATGCCATGGAGTTGTCATAAAAAACATTTTGCTTAATAGCAGTCTTTCTAAGCTCATGCATGTTATCCAAATACTCCCTTATTTTCTCTTTAACAGTCTGCAGTTGGTCCTCTTCTTGTTCTGTGAGATTCCCCTTATTTTGCAATACTTTAAACTTTGTCAGTCTCTTTAAATAATTCACATTACTGCTTTCTCTTTTATTTTTACCCCATTGTTCAACTCCATTTTCATTTTATCCCACTGACTAGCTATCCCTTCTGAATAAATGTGTCTTATTTATTAATAATTTCCACTAGCCATTCCTTGAATTAATCTCTTTTTAAAAGATAAGTGGGAATTCACAGGGTCTCATTTTTACTTCATAACTTTGTATTTTTTATCTTCATTTTTGTTGTTGCATGATCCATCATTGGATGTGTTTGTTTTTAATTAAATGCACGTGATCCTGTGAAATATAAATTCTATACAGTCTAGCCCAGTTATTGTACTTTAGAGAATATGTTCCTGTTACTGAATTTATGTCCTTCATAGCAAATAATTTCATGAATGTCTTCAGAAATGCACCCTCTTTTGTTATATTTTCCCTTCTAGATCCCCTGACATGTCCTCATTATTACAAATCAATTTCCAGTCCCCACCTATAAGTAATATTCCCTGCTTAAATCTGATTATTTCTTCCAAAATTTTCTTAAGCTTCATAATAGCAGTTTTTGGTAGAATGTAAGTACATGCCAGCATAATCCTCCCTCTCCTTTGCCAATAGCCCTTACTACCACAAACCTAAAAAATATTGTCTAGTTCCTCTCTTTTATCATTACCAAAGCCCTTTTAGCAATCAGTATTATTATGCCCCTTTTCCTTTGTCCCAGATGTTTTGCCAAATATTCCATTCTGAAATCCTTTCTTTTTAAAATTGACATGCTCATTTTTTTTCCAAATACATCTCCTGAAGCATCACTATTTGCACTTTGAATTTCTTAATAGTTAGTAGCTGTAACTTATAATCCCTTACTAACAATTTACAAGTTATTTCTCCAGAGATCATCATAAATTGAATAGTTTTGTACCTCAAAGATAATTTACATTCCAAGACAGTATAGATAGAGTAGCCATTGTGTTAAAAAGTTAAGTTTCTCTCCTATTATACTTAACAGTTTTTTGAATGTATATTTCCAGCTTTTGTCTTAAATGCACATACTGTTTGGCAGGCTGATCTTTTATATGGTTGTTTCTTCTCATTTCCATTTGAACATGTGTTACATTTTTCATAATTTGTTGGTTTAATAAAAATCTCAAACAAAACCTAAATACATTTTAGGAGCAACCCCATCTCTTATCAACTTAGAGCAAAAAAAAAAAAAACATTAAAAGTTATGTTCTTATCATAGGGATCCGTGTTGTCTATTTTTATTCTTCCTCAACATATGGGTTTGGATCCGATCCTTTGATTTGACTCAGCTGCTTATTCCAGACTTAGGATCCAGCTCTCAAGCTTCTCCCTCTCCCCATAATGCTGCATTGCACCCCCAAAGCCTCAGATCGTGTTTGCTACCCTCTCCTATTGTAAAAACAGAGACAGGAATAGTTTGAAAGAAAGACAGGGCTCAAACCTGGAACTGTAGTTTCCAATACAGTCCAAAAGGTTTCTCCAGGACCTTGGATGGGTTATGGATGGGAGGAAAGTTGAAGAAGGATGAAAATGGACAACACAGATGCCTAGTTATGATAAGAACATAACTTTTAAATCTGATGTTGTCCTTTTCATTCTTCCTCAACATATGAGACAGAATCCTCAGCTGTGTTGATCTTGGGTGGCCCTCATGGAAAAATATTCTGGAGTACAGCCAAACAAAAGGCAGCTCTGTTTAGAAATAATATCCAATGTGGAATGAGTAACAAAAGTATGAGCATTGGGCCATGTAGCTGCAGCACAAATGTTCCCAATAGATGTTATTGGCCTAAAAGGCAGATGATGTGGCTATGGATCTGGTTGAATGAGCCTTGGGAGGTCTAGGTAATGTCATACTTCTCTGAGAGTTAATCCAGGAAATACAGTCTATCCACTTTGATAAAGTGCCTTTGGATACTGAATAACATAGTTTTTCTTTTGACAAATGAAAAATAGAAGTTATGTACTTACCATAACATTCCATCTGTGTTGTCCATTTTCATTCTCCTTAACCTGTGGATTTCGGATCTGACTCATCCACTTTACAAGCTTTGGATCCAAAGCTGGAGCTCCTCCTGTCCATCCCATAATGCCTCATTCCACCTGATTTCCTCAGATCGAGATTGTTGCTTATATATATATATATATATATATGTATATATATATATATATATATATATATATATATATATATATATGCAAAAAAATCTATGTAACAAATTTAGAAATAATCACATAACCACCATACAGAACTAAAGGATAGAGAAAGTACAGTTTGGTGATTTGAAATACGAACAATGGTTCCTACTAGTATCTCCATCAGGTCTTTCATAACTATGACTATGGATGGGGGAAGGAGGACGAGGAGGTTGAGAATGAATGAAAATGGACAAACAGATGGAATGTTATGGTTAAGTACATAACTTCTTTATCTGATGTCATTTTCATTTGTTCCTCAACCTGATGGACAGAGTCCCCAGCTACCAAAAAAAAATAGGGTGGCCCTATTCCAGGGCACTGCAGAACCAAAGGCACAGCCCTATTCCTGGAAATGATGTCCAAGAAAGATATGAACAGTTTATCAGATTTCCTGAAATATTTTTGTTCTGTCTAGATAAAAATGCAACTGCCTATTAAGACCAAGACGATGTAGTGGGTATTCTCCCTTGTTTTGAAAATTTGGAAAAAAAAGTGGTAGGTTAATATACTGACTGATATTATTTTCTGTCACAACTTTAGGTAAAAAGGAAGGGTTGATCTTCAAGGATACCCTACCTTTATGGAAATTTATGGAGATTTAGACAAAAGGGCTTGCAGTTTAGTAACTCTCTTTGCTGAGATGACAGCTATTAAAAAAGCTGTTTTCCAGGAAAAGAAATTTCAAATCTACCTTAGCTGCAGGTTTAAAAGTGGGAAGAACTAATGCCTGTAAAATCAAAGTAAGGTCCCAGGGGGAGTTGGATCTTTGATTGGAGGACGAAGTAAGAAGACACCTCCGAGAATGGACTTGCAGAGTTTTGACAAAGCTAGAGAGGAAGAATTCTCCCCAATGTGAAAATTTGAAATAGCTGCCCAATGGACTTGTACAGTGGAATAGCTGGTTCCTTTTTGGAAAAGGAAAGCCAGAAAATCCAATACTACTGGAACAAGAGCTGTAAAGGGATCTGTTAGCTTCTGTTGAGCTCAGATGCACAATCTCTTCCACTTAATCTTGTAGATTTTTTTCTGGTAGATATTTTGTGAGAAGAAATCTGAATCCTTTGGACTGGAGATGAAAACCTGGAATGTCTAAACATCATTGGAATTGGAGAAATAATGTGGTCAATTTCAGGCCTTGAAGATACAAGTGAGTTTGCCCCGAGGGATGGGATAGTAGATCTGGAAGTGGTTCCAGTGTCCATGGTGGGTAGATCAGGTGAAGCCAAAGGAATGTAAACCAGACCTAGTAAGGCCAGAAAAGAGCAATGAGGATTAGTTTGCTCTTCAACTGGTGTGCTTTCTGAAGGAATTTGGGAATTAGGGTACTGGAGGGAATGCATAAAGTAGACCAGGTGGCCAAGCATGGACTAGAGCATCTCTTGGTGACTGTCCCTGAGGGAGGATCAAGGGGAAAGAACTTGCTGCATTTGTTGTTGAGGGGAAATGCAAAGAGATTGCAGTAAGGTTGACTCCATTTGAGGATGATCATGTTTGCCACTGACTGATTCAGAGACCATTCATGAGGCATCAGTAAAACTCTGCTGAGGCTGTCTTATAGAATGTTTTAACCCCCGCAGAATATGCATTGCAGTTAGAAAGTGGTTGATAGACATCGTTCATTGCCACACTCTCATTGCTTCTCAACACAGTGGGTAAGATCTGGTTCCTCCCTGCTTGTTGATGTACCATAATACAGACATATTGTCTGTCTGGATAGCAGTAGTCCCTAGAGGGAGAAAGCTGTGTAGTGTTTGCAGCAATAGAAGGACTGCTTTCATCTCCAGGACATTTATATGCAATTTCTTTCCTGAGAAGTCCACATTCCTTGGAACATCCATCCCAGAAAATACCCCCTACCCCTCCATGGTCAGCGTGGCACTCTGTGGGGGAAGAACAAATGGCATCCTTGGTTGACTTTGGGGGAATGAAGCCAGCAGCAGTGAGACTATTTTCATACACATGAAAACTTGATTGGTTGGTTTAGTGGATGATGCTGTAAAGACCATTGGATTAATAGTGATCACTGTAGGAGTCTCATCTGCAAGTGCACTGCAGGGAATAGGGTTATCTTGGCAGTCATCAAGTCTATTGCCCTGAGCATTAATTTTGCTGGAGGGTCCAGAATTGTTAGAATTTGTGAGATATGCAGCCTTAAGGTTGACACTCTGAAGGTAGGTTAGCCATAGTCTTGGCTGTGTCCAAATATGCCCCAATAAAGTCTATCAGTTGGATGGGTAGTAATTGAGACTTTTGCATGCTGACAGTTATGCCTAGAGTGGGAGCTAGTTACAACAGGTAGTCCCTGGCTTGGATGAGTAGAGGCCTGGTTGACGTGGTTAGGAGCCAGTCATCCAGATAAGGAAACACATGGAATCCCTGCAGTCTGAGATGAACTACAACTACTGCCATGCATTTAATGAACACCTTGGGAGCTAAGGTGAGACAAAATGGGAGCACTCAGAATTGAAGGTGACAGGCTCCCAGCCTGAAGTGAAGATACAAATGGAGCTCCTGTCTATTTTGATGTGGTAGTAAATATTCTTTAGCTGTATCAAGCACATCCAATCATCCATCTTCATAAGAGATAAGATGAACAGGATTGTGACTATCCTGAATTTTGAGTTCCTTACTGACTTGCTCAGAGATATTTGATCCAAAGTTGGCCTTAGGTCCTCTGTCTTCTTTGGGACTAAAAAGAACCTTGAGTAAATGATACAAGTTGGTCTGGAGGGACCTCCTGGATGACTCTTTTTTGGAGCACCTCTGAAATTTCTACAGCTGCTGCCTCTCTCTGATTGGGTGGTACATTGTGGAGGTAAGTACTTGGCTTGAAGAGATTTAAAAAAGGAATGCAGTATCCCCTGGATATGATCCTTTGTACCCAGCAGTCATTTGTAATGGCTATCTAGGCTTCCGGATGCAAAGATAATCGCCCCCGACTGCCTCCAGAGTATGACAGTCTGGCAAGCTTTCAGGGGTGCTGGAAGGGTCTGTCCAAAAAAAGAATCTCAAGACCCTTGATTCTGCAGACCCCCCTCTACCCTGGGGGTGATGTCTACCACCATAACTGTTCCCCCCCTGCCCCTGGGGGAAAAGTCTCCCTGAGCTTCCTGAAAAGGACCTTGAAACTTCTTGAACCACAATTTTTCCCACCATGTTGATTCCTGAAGAAGGATCTTCGTGGTACAGAATAATGGATTCCGACATCAGACAAGGTCTTTCCATTTTTCTCACTATGGGAGAGTGCATCTCTAAATGTGGGGGCAAATAAAGATGAACCATCAAATCGTGCACTGACAAATGACCCCTTGAATGGTTTTGCAAAGTCACATAACTGCATCCAGGCATGGCGCCTAATGGCAATGCCAGAACCAGCAGCCCTTGAGGACCTTCTGCAGCATGGGAAATCAACCTCATGGTCAAGTTGGATACTGATTGTAGAGTAGCTATTCTGGAAGAAAAGGTCTTCTGTTCCTCATCAGATATGGATTCAGGGACCGAGCTACAGAGTTCCTTGATTAAGTCCCTATGTAGTGTGGTGAAGTGTAATAAGTAGTTTTACACTCAAAAAGCAAACATGGCTGAAGCATAAACCCTCTTTCCAAACCTGTCCAAAGTGCAAGACTCCCTGTTAGGGGAAGAACAGTGGAGCTTTCCTGAGCCAGTTCCTTTTTGGTGGCTGCCACAACAACCATGGTATCTACTGGGATCCCTTTGGTCCAGTGTAATCTGTCTTTGGGGGCACTGAGTATCTTATCTCCCCATTTGGATATGGGCTCTACAGTGTCCAGTTCCATCCATGTCCTGGTAGATACCAATTTATTAAGTGGATTCATGTGGGGGGAGGGGACACCCAGGAAGTTGATGGGCTGTTGCGAAAAGCCTCAAAAAGCATTGCTTCCTCTGGATTAGGGTTTTGGGAGGACCAGCCATCTTTCTGATGGAGGCTGTCTATGATGTCTTTGTCAGGTGGAGATCTGGGGGACCCCCTCCCCTACCTCAAAGTCAGTGTCAGTAGTGACCAATTCCTGGGGGGGAATCCAAGTGTCTCCTTTTACATTTCTTCTTCCAAGGGACCTCCTCTGTGGGGTTGTCTGGGGAGGTAGTTGAAGAAATCCAGGGGTTCCACTGTTGGAAAGGGTTGGATGCGTTCTGGGACCGGCCATCCCTGTGGTAAACAACAGGTCTCAGTCACAGATCCCATGGAGGTGGTGAGTGGATCCAATGGTGGGAGAACCGGGATGGGAGATGACCCTCTCCGCCACCTCGAAGGCAGAGGGACTATGAGGATCTGAGAGTCATCCCTCCAGAGACAAAGTTGTTGGAGTAGATTTCTCTGGAGCTCCTACAATCCTCCTCACCTAAGGGGGAGTTGGAGCTGAGCTGTTGAATGCAGAGGCTCTGAGGGGAAGCAACAGCTCCAAAAATTTTGGAGTCAAAGTTAGACCCCTGGAGTAAACGTCTAAGCTTCAGCTGCAAGATGCACTGAGCCCCGACACTGTCAGAGCCAAGCACATCAGGGAGGTAGTAGGACTCAAATTAATGACTATGACCGGATCTGACATCTCAGTTCTCAGGCCATTGGATCTGACAACTCCGAAGCAGGAGGTTGGATCAGAGAAGCAGCTACAGGGCAGAAAGGAGAATGCCTACTTATGGATCTAGAAGGGGATGGAGCTGGCAAAACCCCTATCTGGATCTTTGTCTTGAGAAATTTCCTCAGTCTATCCACCTCATGCTTGGACAAGCTCTGGGAAGACCTGACAGAGGAGGATGCTGAAGATGGCCTGGACACTCTCTTGGGAGGGGGCTCCTTGAGAGGAGACCTCTGCACTGATACACCTGGCTTCAAAATGAGTAGGGGAGCACAGGGGGTTGAAGAGGGAGAGACTAGCAATGCTGGATCCAAAGATCTCAGATCAGAGGTTTTCTGAGTCTTTTTTGGCAGCTTGGGGGAGGATCTCTTTCGGGGAATGCTTTCTATGTACCCCGGCCTTCATATTTTTTGACAGGGGTTTGAGCCCCTGAACTAGAAGGCATAGAAGAAGTAGAAGTAGGAAGCAAGCCCTTTAGGTGAGCTTGTTCCTACAGTCTGCTAGTGCTCTTGGGTTAAAGCCTTGACAGACTTCACCAGAACTGTCTAGGTGCGCTGGGCCTAGACAGTAAATGCACTCTCTGTGGGCATCAGATAAGGGAATCTTGTACCCACAGGAAGTGCATTTCTTAAACCCACAGCTTTATCTGACTTCTCAGTCATGATAAACCCAAAAATCAGCAACCAGAACCAGCAAATATAGAAAGGAAGAAGGAGAAAAGGAAAGGACCATATGGCAAAATACACTGGATGAAAAACTTGCTAGAGCAAACAAAGCTTTGTTATTTATTTATTTTTATATATATGTTTTGGGCTAAGAGGAAAAAAGGGAGGAGAGGATAGCAGGAAACAAGGAAAAAACACGGCTCAAGGGCTGCTTATGGTTGTTGACCAAAAAAAATTTAATTGCACTCAAGAGCATTTGAACCTCGATGCTTGTCAGACAAAGGCAATCAAGATCTGAGGTAATTGGGGAATGTGGCATTATGGGATGGAGAGGAGGAGCTCAACCTTTGGCTCCAAAACTTGTAAAGCGGCCAAGTCAGATCCGTGGGTTGGATCCAAAACCCACAGGTTGAGGAATGAATGAAAATGACAACATCAGAGAAAAAAGTAGGTCTGATCTTCTGAAATATCTTATCCTGTGAAGATAAAAATGTTACTGTCTGCACACATCCAGAAGATGCAGCATGCATACTCATTACTGGAAAATTTTGGAAAGAACACTGGTAAATGGATGGATTGGTTAGTGTTACTCCCAGGGGCCACTTTAGGTAAAAAGGAAGAGTTAGTCCATAAGTAAACAATTCCTTATGAGAAATTATGTAAGGAGATTTTGAAGAGACAGATATTCTCTTGTGACAGCTACCAAGAAAGCTGTATTTCATGATAGAAACTTTAGATCTGCATTATGCCTTGTAGTTCAACTGTCAGATGCCAAACAGGTGAGGGATCTTTTATTGGAGGTCTTAGAAGAGAACTTCCTTTCATGAAAGCAAGCCAGAGAAATATGTCTGTTCCCCATGTGAAAATTGGGAATCACTGCTAGCAGAAGTTTAATTGTAGAGAAACTAACTCCTTCCACAAAAAGTGTTGTCAAGGACTGGAGAATCACAGAGGCTGGGGCAGTAAAAGGATTGATGTCTTTATTCAAAGCCCAAATGGTGAATCTTTTCCATTTGCTTTTGTATACTTTTTTGGTACATTCTTTTTCATAAGCCAAAATAATATCATGTACAGGAAAAAAAAGCCTGGGCTGTGGAACTATTACTAGAGTGGAGTTTTGTTAAAAGCTAAGTTTCTCTCCTACTGTACTTAACAGTTTTTTGAATATACATTTCCAGCTTTTGTCTTAAATGCTCAAATATTGGGATGCTGAATCCTTGATGGGTGTGACAGGAGATCCAGAGTTGGCTTCAGTATCCATGCAGGATATTGAAAATGAGAACATAGGAAGGGGGACCATGCTTGCCAAGCCCAGAAGGGGGCAATGACAATTACTGAGCTCTTCAGCCTGCTTGCTTTCTGTAAAAATTTGGGAATTGAGGGAAGAGGTGGCTAAGCATAAAGGAGACCTGAGGGATGACAGTGAATTAGAGCATCTCTTGGTGACTCTCACTGAGTGGGGATCAGAGAGAAGTACCTGCTACACTTGTTGTTGAGGGGAGTGGCAAATAGGTTGCAGCAAGGTTTGCCCCAGTGCTGGAAAATCTTCTCTGCCACAGATTGATTGAGAGACCACTCATGGGGCATCAGACTGGATCTGCTTATTTTTGTCCACTAGCATGTTGGTTTCCCTTGAATGCATGTCACAGAAAGCAGTCTGATGAGATGAACCATTCTGCTCTCTACTTCACATGATCGAAATGTCAGTAGACCAATATTCATAACACCGAGATAAGAAAATCAAAACTTCATAATCCTGACAAGACAAATTGCCGACTTTCATAAGGATGACGTAAAACACCTGCTATTTAATACAATAACAAAAATAAGAACACATTCCATATAAATAGTGCACTACAACTTTAAATCAACATACAATCCAAAGAAAATGCCACTGAATATTCATGACAGTATCTACAGCACCACCATGAATATTCATTGCAGATACCTAAATCCCATAAAACAAATTATTTATTTTTTACTTATATGTTTTTTGCAGGGGAGCTCTACCCCTGCAAATTATATATGCCAACTCCGAGATCACAGTTTAATGCAGAAATTAACTGATTTCCTGTTCTGCTCAGCTGATGAAGTTGGCATTTGAAACGTCACTATAGTGAAGTTTCACTCATATAAAACTTTGTTTTTTTCATCTCAGTGTTAAGAATGTCAGTATACTAACATTTTGATCATGTCAAGTAGACCCCCACTCCCATACTCTCATGGCCTCTCTACAAAGGGGTAGGATTGAGTTCCTCCTTGCTTGCGGATGTACCAGACTACAGTCATGTTGTCAGCCTGAAGTGCAATAGGCCACAATGGAAGAGCATCTTGAAATGCCTGCAACACCAAAAGGATCGCACTCATTTCTAGGAATTTGATATGTAATTTGGTCTCCTGGGGGGAACCACATGCCTTGGACCATTCTTCCCAAAAAATGGCCCCCCACCCCAATTGAGAAGCATCCATGGTCACTGTGGCTGAAGGGGCTGATAGAACAAAGACTCTGCCTAGATGTAAGTCATCTGATTGTACCCATTACTGGATGTGTTGTTTGAAAACTGGGGTAAGCCTGACTGGATCCACCCTTGGGTTGATATAGAATGGACAGTTGTACAGCTAGAGTCCATAGTAGAACCTGCATAAAGAAGTGTGCCAAATTAAGTAGTAATACAGCCGCTGCCATGGAACCTAAAATGCCTGCAGTATTGATCTTGCTGGAGTAGCTAAATGAGCAAGGAGAAAATGGACACGACTCCTTATTGTGGAGATATGATTAGGATGTAAAGAGACTATTTGTTTTACCATGTATATAAGAGTACCAATGAGCTCCAGGCTCTGGAATGGGATTAAGTTTAACTTGGCACAATTTATAGTTATGCCCAAGGAATTGCAAATCTGGAGCAAACAGTCCCTGGCTTGTAGAAGTAGATGCTTGGAGAGGGCAGTGAGGAGCCAGTCATCTAGATATGAAAACACCTGGAATTCTTTTAGTCTCACGTTAGCTGCCACTATTGCCATGCATTTGGTAAATGCCCTGAATTGGTAATGACTGGCTCCCAGACGGAAGGGAAGATGTCTTCTAGATTGCCTGTCTATTTTGATATGATAAAATGCATCCTGAAGATCAGTGGAGCACATCCAATCACACTTGTGTAGAAATGGTAGAATGGACTGGACCATGACCATTCAGAACTTTGCTTTCTTTCCGTACTGATTTAAACTGCTTACTGCTTAGATCCAAAATGGGTCTGAGGTTCTCTGTTTTCTTTGGTACTAAAAAGAAATATGAATACGTTCTGAATCCCATCTGGTTTGGAAGGACCTTTTGGATGTCTGTTTTCTCTAGCAGCTTTTGGATTTTGTGTGCTGCTGCCTTCCTCTGATTGGATGGTTGGAAAGTTTTTTTCCTTTTGCAAGTTGGAAAAAGAAAAATGGTATGCAATAACCCCTGGATATTATGTTTAGCACCTGTGTATATTGTGTTATATTTGCCCAGGCATCTGGGTGCAAAGACTAAACCCCCCACTGCCTCCAGAGTTGGAGAGTTGGGCAGCATTTCAGGAGTGCTGAAAGGGCATATTCAAAAAGGAGTCTCTAAAGCCCTGGTTATGCGGAATTGTCACCACATGGATCTTGGAAAAGTCCCTGAGATTTCCAGAATCACATTTTCTTGCCACCTCTCTTATTCCTAGAAATGGTTTATTGAGGTATAGAAAATTTGATTTCAATGGCAGAGTCTTTCCATCTTGTTCACTGTGGGTAAGCATCTGTTTTACTGATGGCCAAAACAAGAAGTGCCATCAAATGGGGCATTAATAAAAGATGCCTTAAAGGGTTCTGCAAAGTCACAAATCTGCATCCAGGCATGTCTCCTTATGGCAATACCTGAACTGGCTGCTTGTGAGGTGCTTTCAACTGTGTAAGAAATCAACCTCATGCATGCATTGGATATGGACAAAAGAGTGGCCATTTGAAAGGATGTCCATTTGAAATCCTCAGCAGACATGGACTCTGAGGGCATATTTAAAAGCTCCTTGGTCAAATCTCTCTGAAGTTGAGTGAAATGTGTCAGATAATTTAGTGACCTTAGGGAAAAAAGGTTGTTGAGGCAAAAACTCGCTTTTCAAACCTGTCCAATGCTCTAGACTCTCTGTTAGGCAGATGGACAGCAGAGCTTTGTTCCACTAGCTCTTTCTTGGTGGCCACTGATACAACCACAGCATCAGCTGGGACCCCTTTGCTCCAGTGCTGTCTGTTAGTTGGGGGGGGGGGCTAAAAACTTGTCTGGTCTTTTAGGAATGGGTTTGATGGTATCCATTTCTTTCCAATCCTAATGGGCAACTAAATGAAGAAGTTTGTCCACTGTGGGGACTAACCCAAGACATAGACAGGCCAGAACCAAAAGCCTCCAAAAACACCTATACTTCTGGTGCAGAATATTTGGAAGACAAGACAGCTTTCTGTTTTAGGATCTCTAAAATTTCTCCAAAGGAGATGTCATCTGGTGGTGATCTGGGGGACACCTCTCCTTCATCAAAATCAATATCCTCCATGAGATACTCCAACAGGGAGTCAATGAGTCTCCTTTTACACATCCTCTTCTGATGTACCTCCTCTTGAGGTGTCAACAGAGAGGGAAAGTTCCTGTAATGGAACTGGCTGGACACTTATTGGTTTTGGCTGCCCATGTGGAAAAGGCCTAAGTGACTCAGAGCTAGGAACTGATGGGGGAAAAGGAGTAGGATCTGAGGCATGAGAGGGCAGTTTGTGTAGAGAGAAAAAATTCATTTCCACCCACCTCAAAAGCCAACAGACCCATAGAATCCCCAACCTACCACCTCTGAACTGAAACTTCCGACAGAGGCAGGTCTAGTCCTCTATCAGATTCATGCCTCGGGGATGGAACTGGATCATAACTGTCCAGGGCCAAAGCTCCAAGAGGAAGGAACAGATCTAGCAAAATTAGAGCACAGCCTATCCCCTTGGACACAAAGCCAACACTTCAGCTCTGAGATCCATTCTGATCTGAAGTAATTGGAGCAGAACTAGCCAAGGATATAGTCAGAGTGGAGTAAGCAGCTTTCCTTGGATCTGATACTGGACCTCTCTGGGATCTCAGATCCTTGGGCTCTGAAACCACAGGATGGATTGGAGAAGGAGAGAAATTAGCTTTAGAAGTTGTTGGCATACTCAGAGATCCAACAGGGAATGGAGCTGGTAAGACCCCCATGAAGATCTGAGCTCTGAGAAACATTTTCACATCATCCTATCCATGTCCACTTCCAACAAGCTCCTGGAGGACATAGAGGAAAAAGTGGAAGGAAGTTAGAGTGCTCCTTGGAGGTCTGAATCAACCTCAAAGGTTGAGTAGGTGATACTGGATTAACAGTGTACTGAGGACTTAGGATCTGACAATGTATGATCCAAATTTTTTTTTGTCTTTTTGGAGGCTCCAAGGAAGACCTGTGGGACTTTAGAGGGAAGAGCTTCCTATGCTCCAAAGGAGCAGACTTGAGGTGTTTGGAGGGGATTTGAGCCCCAAAAGAAGAAGGAGTAGAAGGCAGAAGACCTCTAAGGATCAGTTTATTACAGCGATCTGCTAAAGCCCTAGAGTTGAAAGTAGAACATATTTTTCATGCCGTTTCCAGATGATCAGCCCCTAGACAATACATGCACTCTGTGTGGGCATCTGAATTTGGAATTTTATGCCTGCAAGAAGTGCACCTTTTAAAGCCTGTAGGTTTTTCTGGCATAGCTGCAAGAAGCCCATACTGTCTGAAAAACAGTGTTCACACTCACTGTTTTTTTTTTTACAGAGATTAGAAAAAAGGAGGACATTTTTGGTTACCACCTATGGTAAGCAAGAAATACCCAAAATATGGGTAAACAGGAATACTAGCTATGGTAATTAGATACTACCTAAATATAGTATTGGAAAGGAAGGAAAAATCCCTTAACACCAGTGAGAGAAACTGAGAGGAGGAATAATATACTGGACAAAAAAATAGATCAATATGGAAAGGAAACAGAAACTGATAATAAAAGTTTGTAACTCACTAAACCAGTGATCACTCAAGAGCTTGGAAACCTGCATCTGTTTACAGTGGTGGCAAATGAGATCTGAGGCTTTGAGGATGCAATAGTGCATTATGGGTAGAGGGAGGAGCACGAAAGCTGGATCCGATGTCTAGAATAAGTGGCCGAGTTGGATCCAAGGATCAGATCTAAACCCATATGTTGAGGAAGAATGAAAAGGGCAACATCAGAGCTATGTATATTTTCAGCAAGTGAAGTTTAAACCCTCCAAATAGGCACATCTGCCCCAAATTGACAGCTGCACCCACAGGCATTAATTAATGTTATCCATGTTAAGACATGTTCCACCTTACACAGATTGCTGTCTGTCCTTTTCTTAGTTCTATTTCCCTCCCAGATGTGAAAACAGCTTGCGTGCTTTTAGAAAATAGCCCGAAAAAGGACATTGGCTATCTTTAAATAAAACTAAATTCTGCACTGTTGTATTGAATACATTAAACTAGTATGGCTGCTGGGGATGCTATTTCTTATTCATTCCCCATAATTCAGACTGTATTTTTTGCTGAACTGCTTGACATTGTATCTTTACAAATTATATTTCCCTCAGATGTTCAGAACTCTCAAAATTAATTGTTTGAACCTGCAGACAACTCGACTCCATGTAAAAGTAGTCCACAATAACACAAAAGCAACCAACTCTGCTGATGCATGAAGGGATATTTGTAAATTTTGCTAAAAATACAACAGTACATATTTCCCCTGGCCAAGTGCCCTCAGTTGCAGACTTCACCACTCTCACTGAGAAAACAGGCCAATGAAAAAACAAGCTAATATCTTTGCAGATGCAAGAAACACAGCATTTTTCATGCCTTTCATAATTTTGTCTTACTTGCCAAGCCTATTTGTTTACAAAAAAACACGTTTATAGCTTAAGCCAAGGATATTAATCTAGACATACACCTATGTAAAAACAAAAGAAATTACATTTTAATTGTATATATAATATAATCAGAACACTTTTGCACCCCACCTCCACCTCAGCAGCCAAGATCACAACATTATATAAACTTAGACATGGTTCTGTTCAGCCATTCTGGTTATTGTGTAAAGCCCATATTTCTTACAACACGAAAAAAATACTTGTTTAATGTCTTTGACACATATTCCAGTCATTGAACATCTCTCACATTTAATCAAAAATTTTGGTCTGGAATCAAGGAACTCCTATACCCTGGAAACTCCAAAACACCCACCCCTGCCAACCTAACTCAGACCCCTCCTAATAAAATTGCTGACATCATAAATAATTTCTTCTCAGAAACAGTCACCTCTCTTGCCAACACCTTAACTCCACCAACAACCCTTGAACTCAACCCTCCTAATAATAAAATACCCTCTTTAAAGTTGAACACAGTATCCACAGCCTTCATTCACAACCAACTCCAAAAACTTAAAACTTGTACCCCCTCAGCAGACAAACTGCCAGCAGAGTATCTGCAGCTAGCTGCAAAGGTACTAGCATTCCCAGTCTCCATCTTAATAAACAGAACCATAACTGAATCCACTATTCCATCTCTCTGGAAAATCTCCCATATCATCCCCTTACATAAAGGGGGAGATACAACTGAACTTTCAAACTACCGTCCTACAGCCCTACTCTCTCCTCTAGCTAAAATCATGGAACGATGTGTCCACCAACAACTTCTAGAACACCTTCTCCATAATAACCTACTTGCTGACTCACAGCATGGCTTTAGACCATTCCATAGTACCACCACTGCCCTTCTCTCCTTTACAGACACCATCAACAAAAATCGCAACAATAATCTATATTCATCTGCATTATTTCTTGACCTCTCAAAAGCATTCGATATGGTACATCACCATCTCCTGATTGATATGCTTAAATCCCTTTCTCTTGACACAATGGCTATTCTGTGGTTCAACTCCTACCTGTCAAATAGACAACAAGCAGTACTCTGGGATAGTCATTTATCCTCTCAGCTCCCAGTCTCCATTGGAGTCCCACAAGGCTCTATTCTAGGTCCCCTCCTCTTCTCCATCTTTATTAATAATCTGAATACCTCCCTCCCATCCTCCACTTGCATTCAGTATGCAGATGACTCTACACTCATCTGCACTGCAATGTCTCCTGCTGAACTACATTCATGTACCCAAAATGTTTTTACTGCAGCAGAAAATTGGTTCAAACACATCTTTCTCCTCCTTAATCCTAAAAAGACTAAGTTACTATTGATTACTCCAACTTATAAGTCCATCCCAATTTCCTTTACTATTGTCTCTAACAATGGCACAATTATATCACCCGACAGCACTACAAAACTGCTTGGTGTGACAATAGATAATCAACTAAACTTTGATGCCCACATCAATTTAACTATAAAAACAGTTAACAAAAAAATAGGTGCACTCTATAGACTTAAACAATTTCTCACACCAGAAACTAGGATATCTTTAGCTCAAACACATCTCATCTCAACACTACTGCATGCCTCTCCAACCTTTATTAACCTATCAAAAACAAACCTATCAAAACTAGCCTCATCCTAAAATCTCAGACAGCTAGGTTGGCTTGAACTGCAAAATCTCATTCTACTTCAACAACTGACTATTACCCACAGGATACTCCACTTCCCTTCTAATGCACCTATTCTTAATACTCTTATTTCCCCCTATAAAAATCTCACTAACCTACGCTCAGCTAATAAACTTCTAGTAGCCATATGTAAATCTCAGAACAAAGCAGGTGACTCCCTTTTCTCAAATGCTGTGGGTACACACTGGAACAAGCTCACTAGTGAACTTACTACCTTGACCTCAACACCCCTCTTCAAGAAACATTTAAAGATACACCTCAAATCACATTGGCTCTGCCCTTGCTCTTCTCCTGACTGACTCTTGTTTCCTACTTCCACATCTTTCCACCTCTTTTCCAAACACCTCTATCTGCACTGTACAAACCCATCATATCAATAAGTATTACTTCTCCTTCTCTCACTCTGCCTTGTCTCCATCTAGCTTATACCACTCCTCCCACCACTTCAATTTTTTTTTTCCCTTGACTCTATTCAGCTTGTGACTTCCTCTTTCTTATGATTTTACCTCCTATTACCACTACTTACTTTGCTTATGTTTTACCCCCTATCACCTCTAAGATGCTAAAAAAAAAAAAAAAATTTTTATTCTGTATTATAATACTGCTCTTATTGCTGTGTGTTTTTGTTACACTAATTGCTTTTCTGTTGTTCTGTATTCTAATTAGTTACTAACTCCTGCTTAGTAGTTTTAGTTAAACTCTTGTATATATTTTTTTTCTTAAGTGTGTTACCACAGACTGTTACAGTGGAGCTTTTCTCCTCGGGCCTCTACTGAAAATGGACATGTATCCAGTTAGACTAGCCCGGTCAACAAATGTAAAATAAATAAATAAATAAAAAATACGCCTGACTGTACCCTATAAAAACTGCTTTACAATATAATATGCAGTTTATATGTCATGAAATGTTTTATAGAAATAACTACTAACAGAAATTAATTTACTTAGCAATATTTTTTCCCTTTAATATTCTTCTAAACATTAATGACATAATGCAGAGTATATGCTTTATAGTCCAAACACAGCTTTAACAAAGTCAACAAAATTCCAGTCTTTCTTAGCTACTTTTTGTTGCAGAGCCATATTTTACAAACACGACTGTTGCTTTACAGTCTCCCACTGATTCACTAATTTCAGTGTTGCTGGCCTTCTTCCTAGTCAGCTTCATCTACCATTATCAGACTCTGGTTAAAGCACAATGTACTCCTGATACTTCTAGTCAACTACTTTTTTTTCTTCTGTCTCTTATGAAGTTTCCTTTGGAACCATGGAAAAGGTTTCACTGGCAAAGTCTCTGTATGAGCTTTATTATCAGAAGAATGAGAAGCAGAATCCCCTTCTGTTTGCTGGCTTATTTTTTGTTGGATTAACTTTTATTTCTCTCCTAACTTTTTCAGGATCCAAAATGTATTTGATCCTTAAGGAAAAATAATCTGGATACAACAGCTTGAATCTCACACCTGCCTCTTGGCAGTCTCTAATTGCTGGGATTTCTGCCTGGTGTACAGTGAATAATCATTTTCCACAAATATTATGCTGTCTCCAATGTTTAATACTTTTCCTTTCTGCCACAGTGTAGTCAGGATTAATTATTTCTGCCCATATGATTGAAACTTTACTTATGATAAACCTTGGTTGGTTTCTCATTGCTAGCCTTGGATCATACTCTTGGTGTACCTTTTCAATTAGCACATTTTTCTATGGAACACCAGTCCAGTTGCTTATTTGTGTTTTCATAAAATTAATACAGTCTGTTACTTCCAGTTCTCAGGAGTTCTCTACATACTCTGGCTTCTAACTCTGTTATTTTTGAAACAACACTTTTTGAGAAGCTTCATTCTCAGTTAGCCTATTCTTCATTTGAATTTCTGATTTTTGCAGTTTTATCAGTTCATCTGAATAGTTAATTACATTTTATTCTATTTTATAGCCTTTTGTTATTTGAGTTGATATATCCCTTCAATATCATTGTTTCATTTATTTTAATCACCTCTGAGTACATCTGATTTATTTATTTCCTCTAAATTACTGGAGGCCATCTCTTGTACTAAAGCTGCCACTTGAACTGCTTTTGCTACACATCTGAAGGATGCCTCCCAGCCAGTGTTTTCTCTGCACCTTTTCTGGTTTTTTTTTTTTTCACGTTCTCTAAATTTCTTCTATGTAGGCATGCAGGGAATGTACTTACTAGCCAGTAACTGATGTTTGCCCAAAATGTAAATTTCACTGGGTCCCTTTTCTCAGTTTCTGTTTTCACATTAGGATAACTGAAATTAAGCTGTTGATAATTGTGCAGCCATCTTAGACATCCATCTCAGAGTTTAATTTAAGCTGACTATTAATTTCTCTGTTTTCTTTCCTGTGCCTGAAATGTGAACCTTCAGGAAAGCTGATAAGCTATTTGTATCGCAGGTAATAGAATGGGAAGAGGCTGAGAAGACATTTGGATTGCAGGCCAGCCACTGCCTTCCCTGTCAGGGATTGCTATCAGAGTACAGACAAAGAAAATGGAATAGGTGAATCCTAAATGAAAAATCTACAATGGTTGAGTTTTCAATTTAATCTAGAACAGAAGCTACTGTTAAAAAGGGATAATTAATAGGGTATATAAAATATTGTATGATAACTATAGCAATCAATCAGAGGAGGTCAGAAGAGATTGGGAATATAGATTAGATACGAAATTCACAAAGAAACAATGGGAGGACATATGTATGGATATGCAACAACTTTTAGAAGATTTAGGATTTTTTGCCTGAAAATGTCTGCATATTTTTATACCCCAAGCATTCTCCAAAGAATTTTTCCTCAGGTCACTGGCAAATGTTGGAGGTGTAATAGAGAAGAAAGAGGTATCTGGCAGCACCTGTTTTTGGAGTATAATGAGTTGGCAGACTTTAAAAATTCCCTACAGAGTACTCTGTCAGGAATACTGGCTGATCAAATGAGTGTAACTAAGGAAATAATTTTTTTGAGCTGGGATACAATTACCTAGGCATGGTAAGACCTTGTTAATTCTGATGGCTGCCAAAAGCAATTACTAGAAAATGGAAATCAAACTCTAAACCAACTGTACTTGAAGTAGCGAATATTGTAACAAGACAGTAAAGAACAGGAAGTGGGATTTTTAGGAAAGGGTGGGAGTAAATTACATAGAAAAAATGGAAATTGTGGGAACAATACATGCAGAAAATGTTTTGGAGGAGGAATGTGGTTTAAGAGAAGGCAAGAATTGAACAATTTATGCAATGTTGCTTTGATTATATGGTATAGAACAGTATACATGACATATAATGTTTGTAAATGTGAACTGGTTAATATGGTTTGTTTACTTTTATATAAATGTAAGTTTACAAAAAAGAAAAAAATCTATTTATCGCTTATGATAGCAAGAGGAAAGAACAACCAGTTTCAAACAGACCATTTCCAGGTGGTTATCTCATGCTATTGCCTTTTGTTATACTCAGCATAATAAGCCATTTACAGGCAGGGTTACTGCCTATACCACAAGGGCTTTGGCTTCTTTTGTGGCCTTCTCGAATGGGGCACTGTCAAAGTAATCCAGAGGCAGCAACATGGTCATCCATACAAACTTTTACAAAGCACTATAAGCTGGATACCTTTTCCAGGTCCTGAACAAGTTTTGCTAGAACCATAATCTTGGGGCTCCTGAAGTCTTAGTTTATTGGGTTCCTTCTTTTCCCCCTAAATTCTGGTAATCTATAAGTACAGGTTAGGCTAGTGCATTATCTGTTTGAATACAGTACAATTGTGTAAGTAAAACTTACCATGGCAGTATATGTTCTAACACAGTGCTGTTGCAGTTGCCTCCCCTTCCCTCCAGCTCCCTTTTCTTGCTTCCATTTTTTGGTGTTGCTAGGGTGTGGATTTGTCCACCCTTTTATGAATATAGTTACAGTTTGGTTTGTTTCCTAGCATTTTGTCTTCAGGGTTTTTGCCTCCCTCCTGGGCAGAAAAATTCTCTGAAGCTTTTTGCACTCCAATTAGCTTTTTATGGAGTTCTGCTCAAACTCTTGAGAGTTGTTGCAAGTGCAAGGCACCCTTAGCTTTGGAAAGCTGGCCAATTGCAGTGGAGGTAGGACCTGTACAGCTTAGGCTACTGCAACACTTGTACATTAGAACATCTATCATTATAAGTTTTTCTTGTATAACTGCATGCTAAATTATATCCAGCTCTTTAGATAAATCCATAACCACATTAGTAGCATATCACCTAAAGGGAATAGCATAAACTAAAAATGCATACATCCCAATCTTGTTAACATACAGTAATCTATTTATTGTACCATTTTGTAACAGATATAAAAGGCACACAGTCATCTAAACTGATTTACAAGGCTATGATTGCTTCTTCAGTATTGTAGCTGGGAAAACCAAATATTCTAAATGCTCACTTCATAGTCGCTTAGTTCTTAATGCTACATGACACACAAAGGTAGCTTGTTTTCTATGCCATTTTAAAGCATACTGCCTTCTCACCTTATTGCATGTACAAATCTCTTAAAACAGGAAATGTACTGACAAAAGAAATTCATTATATCCAACATTGTTCACTTACTGTGACAATCATCTCCATGACTTTTGTCTCTGACCAGTTACAGTGTGTTAGTCATTAAAAAAAATAAACTAGATAGGTATTTTACACAGTACAACACAATAAATGCATGCTAACAAAACAGACATTCTAACGTAATCATCCAATGTAGTGAGACAGTCTGTGTGTCTGCTATACTTACACTTTTAAATATTTTTACAAAGAAAAGGTTCAAATATTGATCTGGTATACTGTGTAAATACAAGAATAAGATGCATAAAATGCTTGACCTTCACCTAGTTATTGTTCCACTTTGTGTATTCCAAACATGTACATTCCAGTGACATACAATTCTTCCATGTTTGTGTGACACAGTCCTAACATATATACATACATACATACATACATAAATTTATTCAAGCACTACTCACATGAGCAACTGAACTGAATACAGAAAAACTGTCTTGTCCTTAGCACATCAAATGTACATTTCACTTGATAATATCTTAATTTCAATAGACCATTCACATGAGCAACTGAACTGAATACCGAAAGACTGTCTTGTCCTTAGCACATCAAATGTACATTTCACTTGATAATATCTTAATTTTAACAGACCCATACTAACAGAAAAAATGCTATGGTGCCTGTATCAGCAATGATGCAAGTGCATGATGACACACAAAATATTCTCCCTTTGTGTTTTTCAGCGGAAGCTGTCTTCCTTATCACAAAGTGCTTGGTTTAACTGCATACTGGAGCACATTTTTGTTTGTGTACAATGTCTATATAATGTATAACTGCAAACAGAGTCAACAACTACCAGTTAATAAACTTAGCTAGTCCAGAAGTCAACAGAAGTTTTAAAACACTTTCAAGAACATCAGTGGTTAGACACAAATGAATGGCTGCCTCAGTACCTATCTGATACTTTTGTTTCTAATAACTATGACATAGTGAACTGAAAGTGTTTTTCATGAGCATTTTATTTAGTGGCTTAAGGATATGATCTGCACCCCTAGCACAGCTAATACAGCGAGCCTGTTTTTAAATCTAGTTCAGTATATCCCGCATAACACACATGTAGTTTGGTAATACAGTGCAATGCAATGATTGTAACCATAAAATATTAGCATATTAAGAAGGCCTCATAAAAGTTTTTGGTCTTCAGAGTACCATATAGGTGCTGGAATCAAAGTGGTGCAATACAGAATGACATTCTACTGTCACAATGAATTATGAATTGCCCAAAACGTGTCACTTCAAGGAATTTGTATATATTGCTCTGTAAAAATACTCTTTCCCTACACACACACAAGCAATACCATCTTCAATTAAAGGGACCTGACTGACCACTGTTAGGCTTTGTTAACAAAAGCTGAGATCTAATAAAACTTTGAAAATATTTTCAGAAAGGACTGAACTGTGAGCAAGTGTATGGACTTGGGATCCTCTTGGGGACTAGTTTCTTAACTCATTCCCCCCGGTACAGCTCTTTTGAGTGTGTTTCTTTAACTTCCAGTGGGCATGGCTTAAGCCTTTAAAAAATGAAGATATCACCTTAAAGTTCTAGAAAATACTCATTGAGAGAGGTCAAATATCAATACAATTGTTTGCCATCACATATGCTTCAAGATAAAATATCCTGGTACCTTGTAAGTAACATGGTTTTGGAATTATTAGTGCAAATATGAACAATCAATGTTTGACGCCTAGAGGAGTAGTAAGAGTTAACTGCAGAAGACGCCTGGAGGAGCACTCGGCTACAATGAGTTTTCTGGTATGGATGCACTGATAGCTTATTCCTTCCACTCTCATCTACCCTCCCTCCCTCCCTGAGTAATGGAACTACTTAGACTGCTTAGTTCTCACTTTGCCTCACTCTAGCTAATCAATACATAATACTGCCAAGTACTGATGACCATTACCAACCACTCTCATGTGCCTAATAATCCACATTCTAATACAGTGTGCCATCCCATGGCCTAAATCACAGGGTATCATATTTATACTTTCCTGTATTCAGTGTCTTTGGCAGATATTGTTTTCCTGAGGCTAACACTCTCTAGACTAAAATATGCAAATCTCTGTCTTATCCTCATAGCAACTTATTTTTAACTCCTGTCTTGCCATTTCTTCTAATTCCCTCTTCTGTGTGGCATATGTTGCCTAGAAATGAACTCTGCATGTATCTGTTTTAGTTTACAGATACAAGAAAGCCAGTATATCTGCCATAAAAAATCATTGTATGCAACAATTCACATCCTAATTCGGGCCTTTCATCAATAAATGTATCACTGGCTGATCACAATTAAATTTCCCTGCAACAATTCCATATAGCTAGAACTTCCACATATCAGTGTGCAGTTTCTAATAAAACAGTAGCTCTTCAGAGCTGTTGGTGTACACTCACCAAAACCAGTGGCAGTCACAGAACACAGGTTATGCCATGTATAAAAGATTCATAAACAATCCCTCTGAATTACAATATTTATAGATATGATAGATTTTACAGAAGTGTAAGAGGCGTGGTCATAATCTATGCAGACTCTAATCTTTTGCTTTTATATTCCCTCCACAACAGCTCTTTTGAGTGTGTACCTTTAACTCCCACTGGGTGTGGCTTGACCCTTTAAATAAATGAAGTTATCACCTTTCAGTTCAAACAAATATTCATATCTCTGGAACTGGAAGTGTTACTAGAAACTGTAAATGGCAAACTATTCAGGATAAATTCATTTTTACATTGGTGGCATTCATTCAGTTCAATGCTTTAAAGTAGATTTTTATAAGCCAAAAAAGGCAGTAAATATTAATTTTGAAATGCTGTGTAAACAGCTTATGATATCTCAGTAACTATTCAAGCAAGACACATACTGCCAGCAGGATTTTCTTCATACAGCTGTGGGATTTCCACCACAGTGTGTCACAAAATAATGAGCCCTAATTTCACCTTTATATGTAAACCTTTGTAGAAGACTATATAGATTAAAAAATGAGCACTATATCTGCTTTCAGAATTCTTAATTTTAAAATTTTTTACATGTATTTACATTTTCTTTCATACATTACTGTTAAGCATGCCGTTCCTTGACATTTACTTTTATGTGTTTTTATTTATATAATGCCTAGGAAACACACAATTTAATGCTTTACATAATGCCTAGGAAACAGACATTTCAATACTTGAAATCAATCAATCTAGTTAATCAGTCAGTCAGTCTATATTACCTGTGCGACCATAACAGGTAGAATAGTCTCTGCTGTATTCACACTGCCTTTATACCTAAGTGAAGTATTTCACTAGCACCTTTATGACTTCTTAATAGACTGACTGGTTAGTTTCATCACTGGTGATGCGCAGCTAAAGCAAAATGTATTTCCTGGGTTACAGATGAAATCAATACTTTAATGCTATAGTATGATCAATCACAGGGGAAAAGGTACTACTAGAAAAGATTCACTGAAAATCTAGCTAAATTCTGAGAAGTTGGAAACAAAGTGAATGCTGTCCTTATAACCAGCAAAAATAGCTACTGTACTACACAGGACTAAATACAGACACAAACTTCAGCAGCACTGGCATACCATCATAAGATTACTGAACTCTGGTAAGACAACCCAAACAAATGAGCCTCCAGAGGTTACTCCTATGAGGTGACTTTCCAGTCCCGCTAGATCCAAGTTGTTCCAGTCCACATACTTTAATATTATGGA
Source organism: Protopterus annectens (assembly GCF_019279795.1). Classification (NCBI taxonomy): domain Eukaryota; kingdom Metazoa; phylum Chordata; order Ceratodontiformes; family Protopteridae; genus Protopterus; species Protopterus annectens. The sequence goes on along the minus strand of NC_056743.1, from coordinate 771,535,153 downwards.
CTGGCAGTCTCTTTGGTAACACTTTCATCTACTGCAAGTTCAAGTCTTTCCCATCTACCCATGATGTTCTGCTTTCCTCTCCTGATCTCAGTACCTCTTCTTCAAGCAAAACAGCTAGATCTCCAAGCTTGAATGATGTTTTAGAGTTCAGTCAAAAATTTTGTGTTGACAGATAAATCACTACTTTCAGTCATTCAATAGCCTTGTATTGATAGTTTTTTACAGTTTTGCTTATAGTATCTGTTTTAAGTCAATAATCTCCAAACTCACAGGCTTCTTCCTACTTTTCTAGTCTTTTTTTTCCTTTCATATACAGCAACATTGTTGCCTTAATTGACTAAATATGTACACATCTTTACAGTATTCATAGTTATTACTACTACAGTAGGTTAAAGTGTTTAGGTATTTCATACTTCATGTGCCTTATCATTAGTAGGCCATATCCTCAGCCTTAATTGGTTGCCTTCTGATTGTTTTTTTTCTGTTTTAGTCCATGCACTGTTGTTTTTACTTATATACTAGACTTACATTTATGGTTGCATCCTTCTGACATTTCTTGGCAGTGATTTTGCTTTTGTTAGATTGTTGTTCCAACCATGGATAAAGAGAAACCCTAATTTTTTTCAGAAAGTAAAATACACAGCTGTAAAATCTGTACCGCCCCCCAGGATTTACATGATCTCTGTATTGTCTGCCTGGGTTGAACACTTAAGAGCTGACTAATATTTGTAAAAATATCAGCCATAGGTCCCTTCTTGACAGGAGAAATAAGTTAATTTTGAAAGGTTTATTGAAAAAAGAACCCCCTGTAGGGTAATTCTCATCCTGAAAGACAAAAGTGTATGTACCAGGAGGGAAGAGAGGTCTCTCTGGGAGCCTGCTCCATATGCAAAACACACAGATTAGACTCTCCCCATTTTACATCCGAGCCTTCTTGTGTCCCTTGAGGGTTTACAATAACCCCATTATTCTGGTCTTCATAGACCCAAGCTTTTTGGTTCTTCTGACATGTCAGTAAGTACAAGATGTGGTAGCTTGTTCTTGAAGCACAAATTGTCCAAAATTTTGCATTATTGACAGGCTTTGGCTGTCTATAAGGTCCTCCAGGAGAGTACATATTCGTGTTGTTCCACTGGACTGGGAGATGATGATGTGGACTTTTTGAAGAACCATCTGGAAAAAGGTGTCATCTACACCTCCTCTGTTTCTAGGGTGACCAGGGACAAGACCTTACCATTCTCTTCCAAGGTTTCTATCCTGGGCTGTGTCCTGGCATCATGATTATTGTGGTTGACTGTAGAAGTCATTTATTCTCTCTCAGCACCAGCCATACATTTCTCTGAAGTGTTGACCCCCTCAGTACCAGTGAATTCAGAGCCAGTACCATTGCTTTTGTAGTCACTAGGCTGTTTGTTACACATCTTTGGTGCAGAGAGATTGACCCCAATCTCCTGGGAGCCATTCTTGGTGTCAAGGCTTTTGTTGTTAAATACCTCAGTGTCAAAGACCCTCTCATCATTACTGGCCCCCAGACTCAGCACTAAGGACTCTAGAGGGTGAGGTGGCAGTACTGACCCCATGTGTCAGTGTGGCCCTTGGCCTCTGCTTCCTTGGTACTGATGTTCCTAATACTATTAGTTGATGTTGGAATACTCATGCCAGGAAGAACTTTGATTATTCTGGATATTGAAGACATACACCATAATGATACCGCTGGTACATACATCAGTTGGGTGCCTTTAGCTATCTTCCCAACATGACCTAGGACTGGAATGACCCTTGGCAGTCAGAAGATCTAAGGAAGAATCCTCTTTGGAATAACTGGATGAGTTCCCCCTTGGAGGTACCTTAAAGACGGCATGCAAGAAGAAGCACCTGCACTCTCCTTCAGAGTTCCCTACCTCCAACATGGATCTCAGAGAGGGAGATGCTTCTCCCAAATTCCCTCCAGAAAACCTCAAATTTGGGGTGATCCTTGAGATGATAAGAAAGAAGGTACCTTCAGATGTTTATCCTATGGCTCACTGTTATAGTAGCTCTAGCTATATGGGTTATACAAAGCTATCAGGGTATCCTCTACATGCCCAAACCATTAATCAGCTTGATCTGAGATGACTAAAACATCAGGTTTGGGCAACAAAGCCTTCATAGTTATCCTGCTGCTGAAGACTGCTCCTCTTTTGTGCCTTTGAAGGATTGACAGTCAGCTAACACTATTCCACTGCTGTGGAGGTAAGTTCTTTTTGGGGAAAAAACATACACCTCGCTTTTTCTCATGGAAGTTGTACATTTTTTTTTGTAAATGTTAATTTTAAAAGCTAGGTAAAAGTGTTTTTATTAACACAAAGACCAAGAACCAAAATAACTCTGGGCACTGGAGGTTCCCTAATGGCTTCTTTGTGAGCTCCAAGCTGTTAAACTAATTAGTGGCACTATTTGACTAGATTGGCTTTAGGATTCTAGAGTTGTTGATCAAAGACAATGGCTGCAAACTGGTGGCTTTGACTGAGACTATTAAAACTTTAAACTTGTCTTTTAGCCAGGATTTGTTTTTTTCTATCTGCAAGGCTGAGTATCTTGCTATATTTTCTAGGATTGCAAAAAGGTGGAGGCCAACAGGACCCCCCCCCCCAAAAAAAAGAAAATTAGAGAGAGAGAGAAACTTGAGTATGATGTGGGGAAGGTATACCCCCAAACCTAGTTTTGCTTCTCTTCCCCACATGAGCGAGTTTATGTTCCCCCTGAACAAGTTCTTGCCCCAGCTAGAAATAAAGAGCCACTGAGGGATGTTTTCCAGCCTTTTTTGGACAGTCTTGATAGTCACTGTTTGGAGAAGATAGCAAGCCAAAGGTCATTCTGTTATGTAGCCCTCTGGTGGGTCAATCCAAGGGCCAAGCGTTGAACCCCTGGCAATGGGGCAGGGGGAGGAACAACAGAAACTGACTGAGTGTACCTGTGGTTGTGGGGGACAAATTTACACATTAGCTGTTGACTCTCTTAAATTGATGAATCTGTCTGATAGTCATATGTCCCTGGAATGTTTGAATATTTTAAAAAAAGGATTTAACTTCATCCCTAGCTTCAAACTGGACATTGTCACAATGTTAGTTCAACTGAAATTATTCACCGGAGGGTTGAACTTGAGTGTATTTTTTGCAGATAGGCCACACACTTCTCCTTTCCCTTCTACGAATTTAGTCAGGAAAAGTGTCTTCATTCCACCTAAGAACCCTTGGGGGATGATGTTCGAAAGACTATGTGAAACTGAGAGTGCATATTCAAGTAATTTGACTTCTAGTGAAAAACACACCTTGAACAACTTGGTCAAGAATAAAAAATTGTGTATCATGAAACCTGACAAGGGAGATGGGGTTGTAATAATGGGCACTTTGTGTTATTGAGTAAAATGTTTCAACTTCTTTCTGATGAGCACATCTACTATAGAGTTTCTAGGAATGAGATTGCCATAGCCTTAAGTAAAATTGATTTTTATTTGGATGATTTGGTCTTCCAGGTTCTCTTGATCAGAGAAGGCAGGAATTATTTAAAGATTTTTAGGACTACAATTCTTTCCATATTCAGCAGTCACAAATTTCATAAATGCCAGAGGGATCCCCCTTTGAGACCCATTGTGGTGGCAAGACATTCTAAAGTTAAATATGTTAATGGTAAGTGCAAGAGGATATTAGAGATCTACAGATTTTAAGGGACTTGTGGCATCTGCTTGAGAATTTAAGTTTGTTGGCATTTAATGAGGATGTGTTTTTTTATTACAGTGGATGTCATGAACATGTTTTCGGTTCTTCCTCATTTCATCAGAACCGATTGGCAACAGGAGGTTTTAACTGGCAACACTTCCCTTATTAATAATGAAACTCTGGTTCATTGAGTCCCTTTTAGGGCTTGTTTTGGAAAAGAACTACATCTTCGAAGGGGAACATTTTCACCAGATTTCTGGTGTAGGGATGGGAGCGGCTTGTGCCCCTATTTATGTTAATGAGGTATTAGCTATTTGGAAGGAAACACGTCTTTGCCTCTGACTATTTCATCCAGGTTTATGCCTACCATAGTTTCCATGATAACGTACTAACTTTATGGAAGGGGAATGTTCATCAATGGAATGAATTTTTGGCCATATGGGAGGAATCAACTGATTTTTTATGATTTACAAGTCATGTTGACTCTTGTAGTATCACTTTTTTGGATGTTACATTAACTAAGGATTTGGGCAACAAGAGATTCAGTTCTACTATTTATAGCAACAGATATTTTCAAACTGCATCTGAAGAGGGCCATAGTTAAAGGGTAGATGGTACATTTGTCGAGAACTGACCACTGATGATGTCTTTCTGAAAGAATTATGTTTCTTGTAGTAAGAACTGGGAACTGCTGATTGAGGGCTCAGTGTCTGTTATTCTAAAAGTGTATTAATTCTGGTTTAAGCACTTGGGCTTCAGGCCAGTTATTTTACATTAAGAGGGTTCGTGGTCTGCACTCTTGTGGGAGGAGAGGCTGGACTCTGCCCTTCTGAGCTGGGAATTTCTGGTTAAAGGCTTATAGTGCTTGCATATTTGAACTGCTTCTTACTGAAATTGGTACACCTTGTTTGCTGTAGTATAGACTAGATCCAGGCCTGCTGAATCTAACTTTGTTTGTATGCTTGTTGTTTGTTTGCTTGTTATTTCCCTGAAACGCTAATTCCACCTAAACACAGCTTTTCAGTGCTTCTGTGGATCCCTAGTGATATCTGCATTGCTTACTGTACTTATTTCCTTGTTTCACTTGAAAGAAAGTTACTGTTTGTCGTTTTTGCATTTAAGTTACCTGTAACACATTGCATTTAAGTTACCTGGCACTTGCACACTAAGTCAGCACTAAAAAATTAAAAGCACTACACCCTCACAAACTCCCCTTGAGTACCTTGCTCCCCATTGGCCCTTTTTTCAATTATAAAGGAATTCCCAATACTATTCTAGCATGTCCAAAGGTCAGTTGTCAATCTCCTCTCTGGTCCAGCTGGTGAATCTGGGAATCTTGAGGCAATGTTACAACTGCTTCATGTACACAGACAACCCTCTCCTCCTCCCAACAAATTCCAACACATGTGAGAGATACAACCATATAGCCAAACTGGAGGCTAAGCTCTCTCAACTCAGTACTGGCGTAACCAGTCAGGAGGAAAAGGAAACCACACTCACTACAGTTCCAGTCTCACATAGACCTACCACAACAGCAAACCAAACACATAAACACACAAAAACATACTCAGAGGCTCTAAATATAAATCTGCCTAAGCAGCAGAGACCTCCAAAGCAGACACCCAAGCAACTGCTACCCCAAAACAAAACACGTGCAACACATAGCTCACAAAGCCAGTGTGCCGAACAGTCACAGCCCTTAAGGCTAAACAACACACCTGATACACTTGTAATAGGTGACTCTATCGTCAGGCACAATGACGTCCCACTCACCAGGCTGAACAAGGAGAAGGTCACTGTGAGCTGCCTGTCGGGCGCTAGGATCCGCCACATAACACAAGCACTCAGGTCACTCCAAAGCAAGTACAAATATGACTCAGTCATTGTCCATGCTGGTGTGAATGACCTGAGACATACCTCCCTGGACTACATGAAAAGAGACATAGAGGAGCTCTCTGAGCATGTAGCCCAGGCCGGTATGACCCTGACCTTGAGTAGCATCTTACCCTCACCAAGAATAATGCCACAATATGAAGACAAGATGATTAATTTCAACAATTGGCTTAAGTATTGGTGTCATTCAAAGGGGATCCAATGCCTGTCAGCCTGGGATGACATGCTCGACAAGTCACGATGCTTCGCTAGGGACGGCTTTCACCTGTCACCCCTGGGCTTTTGGATATTGGCAAAGGCTCTTGCTACCCCCACAGTGCCTTTTTTAGGCAAGGCTCAAAAGACAAACCCACCTCCATAGGTATCACAAGGGATAAGAAAAGTACAGTTTTGTACCTACCATAAATGTAGATGTCAATAGGTATGCATCTGCAGTCATAACATATGGGTTGTCCTGCCTCAGGCAGCCCTTCGGTCGGCCGGATTCCAAAGTCTGGGTCTGGCCTCGGCTGATGTCGCACTTCACCCGACGTCATAGCTCCTGGGGTATAAAGGCATCAGCCGACACCATTTTCCTCAGTGTTTCTTGCCCCAGATGCCAGGTGCCCTCTAGGAAGGCTAAATTTGTATAAAAGTAGAAAATTCCAAACAGTAGAAAGCAAAAAGTATATATACATATATACATACAAACAAATACACCATAATAGATTCCCCCAGCTAGCTAAGAGGGTAAGTACCCTAGGAATACCACAGAGGGAAGGAGGGTGGGTAATCCTGACTGCAGATGCATACCTATCGGACATCTACATTTATGGTAGGTACAAAACTGTACTATATCCTTCAAGGATGCATCTGCAGTCATAACATATGGGTAGAATACCATAGCCAAACTGGGGGAGGAGGCACTAAGATAATGATGGTGTAGTTAAGATCCCTTGTAAAACTGCAGTTGCAAAACCTGCTCGGGATCTGGAGTATAAAGGAAGATTGTAATGCTTGGCAAATGTATACACGGAGCTCCAAGTAGCAGCTTCTAAAATGTCTTTGGTAGCCACTCCTCGTAGGAAAGCTGTAGTGGTGGCTGTAGCTCTTGTGGAGTGAGGCCTGATATTTTCAGGAGTTGTCTTTCCATGAAAAGAGTAGCAGAATCGAATGCAATTTCCTATCCATTTTGAAATTGTCTGTTTTGAAATTGCTTTTCCTTGCACTCCTGTTGCATATGCTACCAGAAGCTGGTCAGTTTTTCTGCTGGTCTTAGTTCTGTCCAGATAGTAGCGCAGTTGTCTGTGTACATCCAAGGTGTGTAGTAGTTTTTCCCCCCTGTTCTGTGGGTTAGGGAAGAATGCAGGTAAATGAATAGCTTGGTTCAAGGATACCCTGGATACCACCTTTGGCATGAAAGTAGGATTGGTTCTCAGAGACACTCTGTCCTGGTGAAAGATAAGGAAAGGCTGCACTGCCATTAATGCCTGTAACTCGGAGACCCTTCTTGCTGAAGTGATTGCTAGCAGGAAGGCAGTTTTCCAAGATAAGAACTGTAAGTCTGCTGTTGCTGCTGGTTCAAAAGGGGGAAGTGTTAATTTTTCCAGCACAAAATTGAGATCCCATGCAGGCAGAGGTGGTTTCCTTGGAGGTTTTACATTTTTGATCCCTCTCAAAAATTGTCTGAGGAGAGGGTGAGAGAAGACAGGAGGATCCATGTTGTACTCTGCTGAAATTGCTGAAGCATGAATCTTAATGGAAGAATAGGACAGGCCATTGTGGAACAGTTCTGCTAAGTATTCTAGGATGTGTGCTAGGTTAGCCAGTGTGACATTTGTTCCCTTTGATGCACTCCAAATGAGGAATCTCTTCCATTTGGCTGAATATGTTTTCCTTGTGGAGGGTCTGCGAGCCTCCAGGATGATGTCCTTGACCCTCTGAGATAAAACAGGTTGGTTTTGTTTTATGCAATTTTGCAGGCAGTTAGCTGCAGTGTTTTCAAGTTTGGATGCAGGGTCTTGTAGCTGTTCTGCGTTAGAAGTAAAGGCCATAGAGGTAGAGGCCATGACATGCTTCTCAGTAGCGGGTACCAGTGCTGCCTTGGCCAGTCTGGAGCTATCAGAATTACCTTTGGCTGTTCCTCCCTGATCTTCAGTAGAACTTTGTACATCAATGGGAGAGGTGGAAAGGCATAAACTGTCAGGTCCTTCCAGCTGAAAGAAAGGGAGTCCACCCTCCAGGCTTGTGGGTGGTATTCTATTGAGCAGAATTTCTTCAGTTGGTGGTTGAGTGGGGAGGTGAACAGGTCTATCTCTGGCATTCCCCATTTCTTTGTTATGGTTTTGAAGATGTCTGGATGCAGCATCCATTCGTGAGCATCCGTGGTAGTTCTGCTTAAGCTGTCTGCTAGTGAATTCTCTTTTCCTGGTACGAATCTGGCCTGTAGTTGAATGTTGAGATTCAGGCCTAGGTTCCACAGGTCCATTGCCATCCGGCATAGAGGGTAGGAATGTGTGCCTCCCTGTTTGTTGATGTACCACATGACTGTGGTATTGTCCGTCCTTATCAGCAGGTGTCCTTGCTGGAGGAATGATTTGAATGCCTCGATTGCATGCTTCACTGCCAGCATCTCCTTTAGATTTATGTGTAGATTCAGCTGGTCTTGGGAATATAGGCCTTGGATACACTTGTCTTCCATGTGTGCCCCCCAGCCTAGGTCTGAGGCATCCGTGGTGATGGTCTGCCTTGGTTGTAGTTTGTGGAAAGGCAATCCTCTGTTGGTCTGGCAGGCCTGAGCCCACCACAGGAATTCTTTTTTCAGGCATGGCATGATTGGTATCAGGGTTTCTAGACTCTGTCTGTGTTGAGACCATACATTCCTTAGGTACCATTGTAATTTTCTCATATGCAGCCTGGCATGTGGGATCAAGATTATGCAGGATGCCATGTAACCCAGGGCCTGCAGGACTTTCCATGCAGTAAGCTGAATTTGTCTTGTCAATGCCATGAAGTAGACTGGTAGTTGCTTTTGTTTTTCTTCTGTGAGAAAAGCCATCTGAGTTCCTGTGTCCAGTTCTGCACCCAGAAATGTTATCCTTTGGGATGGCACTAGTCTTGACTTTTGTATGTTGACTGTGTATCCCAAGGCTTGCAGCAGTTGTATGACATAGGCCAAATCCTTTATTATTTTTGTCTTGTTGTCCGCTTGTATTAGGCAGTCGTCCAGGTATGGGTAGATTTGAATTCCCTGAAGCCTGCAATGTGCAATTACTGATGCCAGGCATTTCGTGAATACTCTGGGCGCAGTAGATAAGCCAAAGGGCAATGCTGAGAATTGATAATGCTCTGATCCTGCAAGAAATCTGAGGTGTCTTCTGCAATCTGGTCGTATAGGGATGTGCAGGTATGCCTCCTTGAGATCTAGAGTCACCAGCCAAGACTCCTTGTACAACATGGGAAGAAGTTGCTGTAGGGTCAGCATCTTGAATTTTGGTACAATGAGATATGTGTTCAGTGCGGACAAGTCGAGAATAGGCCTCCATTGATTTTCTTTTCTTGGTACAAGGAATAGTCTGGAGTAAAATCCTTGGCCTTGTTCCATAGATGGTACCTTTTCTATTGCTCTCATCCTTAGTAAGTTGATGATTTGTTTTAGAGCCTCTGATTTCTGGCTTGGTGGAAGGTTTGGCATTCCTCTCTTTTTTGGTAAAGTGTGGAAGTGAAACCTGTAGCCTTTGTCTATTGTTTGCAAAGTCCATTTGTCTCCTGTAATGCAATGCCAGTTTTTTGAAAATAAAGCTAGCTTTCCGCCCAAGGGTGCTTCCAGTTGTTCCCTGGTAGGCGGAATCAGAGCCAAGTCATTGTGTCTGTCCTGTGAAAGTGGTTGCAGTCGCAGCTGTGGCGGCACTCCTCTGGTTGGCAGGTTGCCACTGACGACCCCTGTAGGCACCCCTTGATTGACCTCTGCCTCTTGGGCGTCTATTTCTGCCTCTCTGTGCTCTGGAGGTGTCTGGAAAGGACCAATTCTTTGAAGGCCAATTTCTGCTGAACCTCGGAGGTTGGACCTGCAGAAAATCCTTGACTGTTTGGACAGATTTTGCTTTTTCTTCCACTTTCTTTAGTACCTCCTGTGCAGGGGAGCCAAATAAACTTTGTTTCTCCATAGGGGCATCTAGGAGTTTAGACTTAACATGGTCTGGCAAGGATTGCTCTTTTAGCCAGGCATGCCTTTGAATTACTGCTCCAGTCATAGCTGATCTAAATGAAGCCTCCAGTGCATCATAGCCACATTTTAAGAAATGATTACTGACCTGCTGAGAGTTGTGTACCAAATCCTGAAGGGACTTACTGTCTAAAGGGTCAGGAGAGGAAAGCATTTTATTCAGCTGATCTAACAAAAATTCCTGGTACTGTATCATGTGAAATTGACAGTTTAAAGCCCTGGCAGAAAGAGTAGCAGATGTATAAACCTTTTTACTCCATCTCTCTAATGCTCTTGATTCTCTTTCAGAGGGTAGGGGGTTTTTGGCAGAGGCAGCTGCAACACCCTTAGGGCCCTGAGAAATGGTTTCTGGGTCTGCAGCATGGGCCTTATACAAGTGGAAGTGAGAATCCGGGACCCTGTAATATCTGTCAGGATTGGCAGGGGCCGGGGGGAGAGAATCAGGGGCAGAACTGGCATCATTGTATGCATCATCAATGACTGATAGCACAGGTAGTATGGCTAAAGGCCTATGCTGTGGTAAGTGTAAAAAAGTCCTTAGCCTTTTCCTAGAATCAGAAAAATCCTGACCCTGCCATTGGAAGTGTTCCCTCATTGAGTGTAGAGTTTCCCCAAATGAAAATTCTTCTGGGGGGGAGGCAGAGGGAATAGAGTCTTCAGCATCAGAATCCTCATAAGGTGAGTATGGTCCCTCCTGATGGTCTGATAAATCTGATCCATCCGAGGAATAGTCAGAGGAGAGAGGTTCAGGGGGTTCAGTCCTAGGCTTTTTTTCAGGAGGGGGTTGTGAGGCCCTGTCTGGGTGAGGTTGGGATCCCCTGATCAGAGAAATAAGGTCCTCAGCAAGGCTGAGAATCTGAGAACTTGAGGAAGGTCTGTGAGAGGGAGCCTTGGGAGGTAAGGCCTTGGAAAGTTTAGCTGCTTTAGCCCTGGAAAAGGCCTTGATAGACATAGAAGCAGGGGTCTAGCTGCCCCACGTGCAGGAGTAGAGATGTCCAGCGGAATGGTGTCGGACAAATCTTGCGTGCCTGCTTCTTCGGTAGGATTTTCTGTAGCCGACTCAGCCGGGGCCTCTGAGGCCTCGGTTGTCGGAGGCATGCTTTCGGCCGAAGGAAGAACCAAGGACTCGGTTTCAACCAAAACCGAGACACTCGCGGTAGGCCTAACCGTGGTTTCAGCCGAAACCGCGGGCCGCGAGTGTCGGTCCTTTTCCTTGCGTTTTTTGGCTAAATGTGTAGTCGGAGTCTCCGACGGCATTTTATATGCAAAAGCGGAGCCAAAAAACTCTTCAGCAAACTCCGACCGACGTCTAAGTGTCCGTTGGTTGAAGGAAGCACAGGCTAAACAAGCTGATACATCGTGGTCTGGGCCTAAGCAAGGAAGGCAGTAAGAGTGGAAATCCTTATGAGGTATTTGTTTCCCACAAGTTAAACAATTATTTACTTTGTCTGACATCGGCTGAGGCAAGAAAGAGTCCCCAACGGGGTCCTTAGCTTTTTTAGAAGTCTTCGGTAGCTGAAATCTCTGGATCTGACCGACTGGCACTTGCGAACAGCTTCTGCTTCAGGCACCACGCGGCAAGAAAGACTGGGGAAAATGGCGTCGGCTGATGCCTTTATACCCCAGGAGCTATGACGTCAGGTGAAGTGCGACATCAGCCGAGGCCAGACCCAGACTTTGGAATCTGGCCGACCGAAGAGCTGCCTGTGGCAGGACAACCCATATGTTATGACTGCAGATGCATCCTTGAAGGACATCTAAGAGTAATGCTACTCAACGCCAGAAGTCTAAACCTCAAGATGCACGCACTCAAAACTCTCCTTAGCATGGAGAACATCGATATCTGTGCAGTAACAAAAACCTGGTTCAAGGCTCCCGAGAGCACCCCAGCACTACCAGGTTATACCTCATACCATACTTTTCGGCCCCAAAACTTGGACCGAACCACACAAGGAGGGGGAGTATCAATATTCATCAAAGATACCCACACCTCCAGGTTGGTGGCACAGCACGAAGCATCAGAGACTATCCATGTGCAACTAACAGTGGGTAAAACTGCCTTCCAGTTTATAGCCTGCTACAGACGACCCTCCCAAACCCAGGAACCCCACTTGGCCTTCCTGAGAACACTGGAAAATATGAAGGTCTCTCCAAACACCATTATATTGGGCAACATCAACTACCCAAACATAGACAGGGAGCATTACTCTAGCTCCAACACCCTACCCCAAAGGTTCCTAGAATTTATAAACTCAAATGCTATGGAACAACTTGTTACCACTCCCACAAGAGGGGAAAACATACTGGATCTGATCATCACCAACATGGGGACTCTATGCTCCAGACCAGAAGTGTTTCCCTCACTGGTACGATCAGACCATAAACTAATCTCACTGGATATTCACATCCCGACCCCACACCCTGCCCAGAAAACCACAGTGAAAAACTTCTCTAAAGCAAATTTCACACTCCTCAAAACCAAGGTGGAATCATTCAAAGCCCCCGGGCCTGTGGAAAATATGGCCTAGACCGCAGAATCCTTTATAAACGCATTCTATGAACACCATCAGGAATGCATGGATCATGCAATCCCAAATAAAACCAAGACCCAATCCTCCAAAGGCAGATGTCCTGTCTGGTGGACCCCAGCCATAAACAAACTATACAATAGAAGGAGGAAGCTACTATATGATAGAGCAAAATCCCAAAAAGGGAAGGCATCTCTGATCAGTATTAGCAAAAAACTACGGGCACTCATAAAATCGTCTAAGGCCAGCTTCGAGAGAAAAATTGCACAGGACACTAAGGATAATCACAAGGCTTTCTTTAGTTATGTTAGGAACCTGGGTGGGAATTCCCAGATATGCTCAGAATTAGTCTAAAATGACAAATACACTGAACCCACAGACATTGCCAACATCCTAGCTGACAGGTTCAGTGCAAACTCCCCACCAAAAGGGCAAATATCTATCCCAGCAGAGTGCTGCCCCCTGACATCTCAGATGCTCAGGTAAGAGCCACCCTCTCCAAAGCAAAAACACAGCATCAATGGGACCAGACGGTGTCCCGGGCTGCGTCCTACATGAACTCCAAGAAGAGCTAAACCAAAACATAAAACTACTGTTCAATCTCAGCCTTACTACAGGATATGTACCCAAAGAGTGGCGTACAGCAACAGTGGTCCCTCTCCACAAAGGTGGTGCCTCAACGGATCCTGGAAACTATCGTCCCCATAAGCCTGACTAGCTTGGTCTGCAAAGCTATGGAAAGGATCATCATGGACCTCATAAATAAAGATATTGGGGACCTACCCAGTTTGGCTTTGTTAAGGGCAGATCCTGGATCTTAAATCTGGTTGATTTCTTTGAAACAGTCACCAAGGCCATTGACGAAGGGAAGGTGGTCCACACAGCCTACCTGGACTTCGCAAAAGCCTTCAATACAATACCCCACTCAGGCATTATAGATAAGCTCACCAGCTTAAATATAAACCCCTATGTCACTAGATGGGTTGCAAACTGAATCAAGAACAGAACCCACATGGTTAGAATTGCTGGAGCCATGTCAGACTCCAAACCAGTTACAAGTGGCGTCCCACAAGGCTCAGTCCTTGGACCTCTCTTGTTCGGTATATATTTCTCGGAGGTACAGGCCAACACGGAAGGACTGTGGCTGACCAAGTTTGCAGATGACTGCAAACTGGGCACCATAATCGACTCTCCAGCCGACACAAGCATCCTCCAAAAGGGCCTCATAGAAACAGACAACTGGTGCCAGAGCCATGGCCTCAAGCTAAACGCCAAAAAGTGTATAGTCATCCCCTTTGGCAAAAACACAGGGCCCACAAATTACCACATAGGTGGTAATCCATTAAGTACAGAAGAAGTAATTAGGGACCTGGGGACCCAAGTTGATAGCAATCTCTCATTTGACAACCACGTGGCCAAAGTGGTTAGAAAAACATTTTATATAGCCCACCTAATCATGAAAGGATTCACATCTAGATCAGGGAAGGTCATCGTGCCTCTCTACTCATCCCTCATCAGGCCCATAATTGAGTACAATGCCCCTTTTGGGGATGTACCTTACCAGACACCTGCAGCAACTGGAAAGACCCCAAAAGTACCTCATCAAGAGGATCAAAGGGCTCAAACAGATGCCATATGCTGCCTGGTTAAAGAAACTCCAGCTCTACTCAGTGGCATACCGCCTGCTCAGAGGTGATCTGTGCCTGATGTATAAAGCCATGTCTAACCCGGAATTAATGGACATGATGCACCTCAGAAAATCAAAATCCCATCGAGCTATGCGCTCGAGAGACTTGAACCTCAGCACTGAAATAAATAGGACATGCTGGAGGGACAGATTCATAACCCAGAGGCTCCCTTCACTCTGGAATAAAATCCCAGTCCAGGTTAGGCAGAGTCCCTCATTGACTCTCTTCAAGAGGAATCTTGATGAGTGGATGGGAGATCATAGGTTTACCCCGGGTATCACTTCTGTGTCACTGTTAGACAGAGGCACAGTATACTAACCTCGAAAAAGGACATAGCAAAATTAATTTAAAATGGGTGGCGAAAACCAAGCACACTCTGGCTAGGCTTATAAATGCCCTAGGGCAGATAGCCTAGTATGAACCTATGAACAAACAGGATATGTGGACAAGGCTGGATGAACCAGAAAAATCTGATTGTACAAAACAAGGGGATTCAACTGACACAGCAGAGATTTCCACTTAAAATTCTGTTTATTAAAACAAAAGTTAAAAACAGAAAAACAGTCAAAGACACAGAAAAGATGGGTGCTTTCACGCCTATCCCAGGCGCCTGTGATAGGTGTGAAAGCTTTCATCTTCTCTGTGTCTTTTATTGTTTTACTGTTTTTAACTTTTGTTTTAATAAACAGAATTGTAAGTGGAAATCTTTGCTGTGTCAGCTGGATCCACTTGTTTTGTGCAATCATGTTTTTTGTGTTCTGTACAATCATGTTTTTTGTGTTCTGTATTTTTGACAGAGGATACCTAAAGGGTCTCATTGATGGCATCAGAGATGAGATTTTAGAACTATGGCCTGTTAAGTTTGCTCCCATTTTGAGTGTTTGTCACAACAATGGAATTGCAGCTCAACCAACAAGACCTAGGGCCACTGGGAATGCCATTTTGACTCATGGTAGTTCTGTGCAAGCCTTAAATGGTGGGGATTTTGTCATCCCCTTTAGTAGTGATGTTAACAGATAAGTGGATTCATTCAAAAGGAACTGGGACTTGGTCTTCAGCAGAGAATTGAGAACGATTTTGGGAGACCAACCTACTTTTGTTTTTAGCAGGGGAAATTTTTAAAGAACCTTTTGGAAGGGAATCAACAATGGAAACGTACTTACATAGGCAATAACAGCATGTTTGCTTGTGGATGTTGCAAACAATGTAGGTACATATATACCAGTGAAGGGTTTCGATCAGAACCTAGCCAGCACCAGGAGGTGTAGTTGTGAGACCATTAGGGTGGTTTATCTTGCATGCTATGCAGCATGTGAAGCATTTTATGTGGGCAAAGCTAACAGAAAACTGAAGGAGAGGATTAGAGAACATATCTATGACATGAAGAATAAGTCCACTAATACCTTAAGCAGATACTCAGGATAGTGTGGCTCTTTAAATAAGTTTTTTTTTTTTTTTCATTATTGACAAGGTGAATGCAAGGGACATGGGGGAGATATAGATCACTATTAGAGTACAAAGAATTATATTAGCAATTATGACTAAATGCCACAACCCCCCCCCCCCCGGTTTGAATTATAATGTTTCTAAGTGTCTTGAAGGTGAGATCAATTGTTCTGTAATCTTATTACATTTGCATGTAGTCAGTGTTTATACTCGTATCTTGATCATTTTTAAGATTATAGCAGTTCTTATGTAGGCAGTACGACAATGTTATTTATTTATTTTTTAGGGGGTGTGTTCCTTTATAGGTTCATAGGTTGGTACCAGGCTATCTGATAAGCCTAGCCAGAATGTGTTGGCTTTCACTGCTCCCTTAGATTAGTTCCTTGTGCCTCTGTCCAGCAGAGCCACTGAAGTGATCCCCGAGGTAAACTTTCTGTTTCCCTTCCACTCGTCAAGGTTTCTTTTGAAGAGTGTTAGTGAGGAGCTCTGCCTAATGTAGATTGGGATCTTGTTCCAAAGCATGGGAAGTCTCTGGGACAGGAATCTATCCCTCCAGCATGTCCTATTTACTGTTGTGGAGAGGTTTAGATCCCTAGAGCGTGTGGCTCGAGGGGATAAGGTTTTCTTTAGGTGGAGCATGTCCATCAATTCTGGGTTGGACATGGCCTTCTATGTCAGGCAAAGCTCACCTCTGAGTAGGCAACATGCAACCGAGTACAACTGGAATTTCTTCAGTCAAGCTGCATAGGGCATCTGTTTGAGACCAATGATCCTCTTGGTGAGGTACTTCTGTGGTCTTTCCAGCTGTTGCAGGTGTCTTGTAAGGTACATCCCAAATGAAGCGCTGTACTCTATTATGGATCTGATGAGTAGTGGGGCACAATGACCTCTTTTGATCTGGATGCGAACCCATTTGTGGTTAGGTGGGCCACGTAGAAGGATTTTCTAACCACTTTGGCAATGTGATTATCAAAGGTGAGATTACTATCTACTTGGGTCCCCAGATCCCTTATTACATCTTCCGCATTTAGGGGACTACCACCTATGTGGTAGTTTGTGGGTACTTTGTTTTTTCCAAATGGGATGACTATGCACTTTTTGGCATTTAGCTTGAGGCCATGATTTTAACACCAGGTATCCGTATCAGTGAGTCCCTTTTGGAAGATGTCTGTGCCAACCAGAGAGTCAATTATAGCCCCTAGTTTGCAGTCATCTGCAAACTTAGTCAGCCATAGTCCTCCTGTGCCTGCCTGTACCGTTGCGAAGTATATGCCGAACAGGAGGGGTCCTAGGACTGAGCCCTGTGGAATGCCACTTGTAACCAGTTTAGAGTCGGACCTAGCTCCCGCAACTCTCAAAATGTGGATTCTGTCCATGAGCCAGTTGGCAACCCATCTTGTGACGTAGGGGATTATGCTCAGACTGGTGAGCTTATCTATAATACCAGAATGGGGAATGGTGTCGAAGGCCTTAGCGAGGTCTAGGCTGGCTGTGTGTACCACCATTCCCTCGTCTATAGCCTTAGTAACTGTCTCAAAGAAGTCCACCAGGTTTAGGAGGCATGATCTGCCCTTAACAAAGCCAAACCGGGTAGGGTCCAGTGTTTGGAGGTTCCCAATGTCTCTGTTAATGAGTTCCATGATGATGCACTCCATAGCCTTGCAGACCAAGCTAGTCAGGCTTATAGGGCGATAGTTCCCGGGGTCTGTTGTGGCTCCACTTTTGTGGAGCAGAATAACCGTTGCTGTGCGCCACTCTATGGGTATGTAGCCTGTGGAGAGGCTGAGTTTGAACAGTGTGTTTAGGTGAGGGGTTAGTTCATCTTTGAGCTCATGTAGGATGCAGCCTGGGACACCGACTGGTCCTATTGATGCTGTGTTTTTGGCTTTGGAGAGGGCTGTTTTAACCTGAGTGTCTGTGATTTCAGAGACTCTACATTCTTCTGGTATGGTTATGGGCCCTTCTGGGGGTGAAGTTAGTGCTGAACCTGTCTGCCAGGATGTTGGCGATATCAGTCGGTTCAGTGTATTTTGTGCCATTCTGCACTAACTTGGAGCAGATCTGAGCATTGCCACTTAGATTCTTGACATAGCTAAAGAATGCCTTGTGGTTATCTTTGGAGTCCTTGGTAATTTTTCTTTCATAGCTCGCCTTGGATGATTTTATGAGGGATCGTAGTTTCTTGCTGATACTGATCAAGGATGTCTTCCCTTCTTGGGATTTTACTCTTTTCTGTACTAGTTTCCTCCTTCTATTGTACAGCTTGTTTATGGCAGAAGTCCAACAGACTGATTTCCTTTTCTTGGAGGAGTGAGTCTTGGTTTTGCTTGGGAAAGCACGATCCATGCATTCTTGTAGCTGCCCGTAGAATGCATTAGTAAAGGATTTTGCAGCTTGGACAGTGTTATCCTTCAGCATGGGGGCTTTGAAACTTTTCACCTTGGTCTTAAGTAATGTGAAGTTTGCTTTTGAAAAGTTTTTCACAGTGGTTTTCTTGTCCGAGGGTGGGGGCGGAATATGGATATCCAAAGTGATTTGTTTATGGTCAGATCTAACCAGCAAGGGGTTAACCTCTGGTGTGGAACACTGGTTGCCCATGTTGGTGATGACCAGGTCCAATATGTTGTCACCTCTGGTGGCAGTGTTGACCAGTTGAACCAGGGCATTTGAGTTTATAAATTCTAGGAAAAGTTGGGCAAGGGAATTAGTACTTGAGTAGTTCTCCTAGTTAATGTTTGTGTAATTGAATTCACCCAATATTAGGGCGTTTGGTAGGACCTTTATGTTTCCCAGTGTTTCCAGAAATGTGGAATGGGGGTCCTGGGACATGGTGGGTGATCTGTAGCAAGCCACAATTTGAACTGCAGTTTTGCCCATTGTTAGTTGCATATGGATAATCTCTGAAGCATAGTGCTGTGCCACTAACCTGGAGGTGTGGGAATCCTTGATGAATATGGATACACCCTCGCCTTTTGTATTTTGGTTTGGGTTCTGTGGCCAAAATGTTTGGTATGAGTTGTGGCCTGGTAGTGCTGGGCTGCTCTCTGGAGCCTTAAACCAGGTTTCTGTTTACTGCACATATATCGATTTTCTCCATACTGAGGAGTGCCAATAGTGCGTGCATTTTGAGGTTTAGACTTCTGGCATTGAGTAGCATTACCCTCAGTTTTTTGTTACTTGTGCTATGTATGGTGGTGGGTTTGTCTTTTTAGCCTTGCCTAAAAAAGGCACTATAGGGCTGGCAAGAGCCTTGGTCAGTATTTGAAAGCCTAAGGATGACAGGTGCAAGCCGTCTCTAGCGAAGCAGGTGGCTTGTCGAGCATGTCATCCCAGGTGGACAGACACTGGAGCCCCTTAAGTCTGCATCCAAAGTTTTCTCATTCATGTGGAGGTGTTCTTGATTGGTTGTTTTGTATTTCAGTTGGTATTTAAACTGTCTTAGAATTGTTTCAGGACTAACTCTGATGAAGTCCATGGATTTTGGAAGAAAGCACTTGGTTATTGCTGCTGATTTTATGGTCCAGAATCAGGTATCATCTAGCTGAGTAGTATTTGAACTGTTTGTAGTCATTGTTTTTATTAACTGTCGCATGACTTTTAATTACTGTTAAACAGGAGTGCCACTTTTTTACTTTTGCGGTAAAAGTTGTGTTTTACTTTTGGGGCTCAGATGTTTAAAATAATTTTTTACTGTGTTTTATGGGGGATGTTTTTTTTACAACTTCTCTGCTTTACAGACTACTACTGCCAGGCTTCCCTGGGAATCAGGCATATTTTTCTGCTTAACCATTGAACAATTTACCAGCTCCTTAGTTTTTTCTTCTTCCAGCTACAAAAAGAAGAAAATTACTAAACAGCCTTTGTCACCACAGCAGGCTGCTAAAGTGCCTTTGCTCCAGCTGGGTGACTCTGCTGTGGCCATTGCTGGTTCCTTGGACCATTCATCTTTTTCCTTGGCTCATTCTGGTGTAGTCCCTACAGTCACCATGGACCATGGGCTACACATGTCCTCTGTGGCTGTTGGGAATACCCTTGGCTGGCAATTGAGAGCCACTCTTTTCAGTACTGCGAGAAGGGACAGGAAAAGCCATTTTGCCTAACCAGAATGTAATGCCTGTTCATAAGGAGTTTTTTAATGCCAAAAGTGGTCTGTTTCTTCAGAAATTCCTGTCAAAATGAAACAAAAAATTAGACAAATTTCATCTACTGTCTCAGTCATGTTGATCAACTGGCCTTTAATACAGGCTCAACTTGGGGTTTATTACAGGCTGTTGCCCCTTCCAGGTCAGCTGATTTTGGTAAAAAAAAAAAAAAAAAAAAAAGAGTAATTTTCTGAAGAGGTTCAAGTTTTTGAATCACAAGATGAGTGTGAAGTGACAGAGTTTGTTTTGTATCCTCAGATACAACAGGATTCTGAGGAGGGTGTGACTCTGACCAGTGCCTTTGAAGGATTGTCTTTCTCTAGAACTATTTCTAGAATGAATCAATTGTTTCAGTGGGGACATAATGATATTCCACAGTCCCTGAAAAAAAGTATTATGATTTATCACAACTGGAATTCACAATATGTACCCCAATTCTTCATATTCAATCAGCACTGGAGGATGTTTTTGTCACAGCCTGTAACTTGCTTGACAGCTGCTCCCAAGATAACAGATTGTATAAAATTCCTTGATCTTTTTAAGTTTGTATACATCCATCCCCGATCAGAGCCAGTAGCTGTTGCTTTAGTAAATCCAGCTGCTGCTAAACATTTGGCTAATACTAATCCTTCTCCTTTTGAGAAGGATGGGAAAGCTTACTCTGTTGAGTTTTCTCTTTATCAAGACCCACCGACATTGGTATTTTCTTATATCCTACTTCCCTATAGATAATCATTGTTGCACTAATGTAAAATGTTTGCCTCCCCTCCACAAAGCCACACTAATCTGTACCTTTCAATTTTGGCAACATCTTTGCCATTCTATAAGTTTGGATAAACATAAACATTTTATAATCATAATTAAAATTGAAATGGGTCTATATGAAGCTGGGTCTAATGGATCTTTACCATCTTTAGTTAATACAGCCATCACAGCTTTATTCAAAGATGCTGGTGCTACCCCTCCTTTTAAAATACTGTTAAATGAAATCATCCAGATCTTTATCACTTTCTTCTCTCCAAACTTCCAAACGTCCACAAGAATACCATTGGTTTCTAGAGACGTTCATGAAGACTGATTATACATAATAATTTTACCTCATCTCCTCCTCTTAACTATCAGTTGTTAAGCCTCATCTACCTATAACCTTGGCATAATTAAATCTTCCATAAATATTTCCATTTGTGCTCTTTATTTTCACATTTCTCAGCTATATACAGATTTTCCAAAAATTTCTGAAATATCTCTCACACTTCTACAGGATCTCTAGTTATTTTTTCTTATTGCAGGCTCCCTAAGTTTGTAAACAATCCTTTATACTTTCTGTTGTCTAACTCATTGTGCTAGAAATTTTTGTACTCTGGAGTTATTGTCAAAAAAATAGTTGCATAACTGCAATCTTTCTATGCTCATGCATATTATTCAGATATTCCCTTATTTTCTCTTTAGCACTCTGTATTTGTGTTTCCTCTTGTTCTCTGAGATTCCCATTTTCTGCAATAATTTAACCTTTGTCAGACCCTCTAAACAATTACTATTCTTTTATATTTTTATTTTATTTCTGTCCTATTCTAAAACTCATTTTTCATTTTATTCTACTCACTAGCTATAACTTTAGAAGACATTTATATCTTCCCTAATACCTCCTGCATAATTTCCACTACCCATTCATTACATTTCTCTCTTTTTAAAAGATATGTGGGAAAGTGCCAGTGTCTCATGTTTTACTTCATTACCATGCATGATCTTGGTTTACATTGGTGCATAATCTGAAAAGGTTATTGGATATGTGTCAAAGCTTCACATGCTCCTGTGAAATACAGTTTTTAGCTAGTCTAGCCTAGTTACATTGGGGAGTAGTTCCTGAGTTCTTGTACTGAATTTACATACCAAATATCTTCATAAATGTCTTCAGAAATCTACCTCTTTTGTTACATTTCCCTTCTTGGTCTCCCTGATACATCCTTACTATTTTAAATCAAATTCCAGTCCCCACCTATAAGTAATATTCCCTGCTAAAAGCTGATTATTTCTCCCCAAAATTTCTTAAGCTTAATAACCACAGTTTTTGGTGGACTATAAATACATGCCAGCATAATCCTCCTCCCCTTGCCAATAATCTCTTAATAACAAAAATTTACCATTACTGAGATTTTTCTTCTATCATAATTTGAGCCTTTCTAGCAATTATGACTACTGCCCCTTTCCTTTGTCCCTGCTATTTTGCTGAAATCTATCCTGAAATGCTTTGTCAAATTTACATGGTCATTTCTTTCTAAATGTGTCTCCTGCAGCATTGCTATTTGCACTCTGCATTTCTTATTATAATTCAATTCTCTTCCCTTTTTGTCTATATCTTAACACAATTTACATTCCAAGATAATATAACCAATGTAGCCTTTATGTTAAAAAGCTATTCTTCCCACCTGTTATACATGTCATTTTTTTTCTGAATGCATGTTTCCAGCTTCTGAGTGACATGCATGCACTGTTGACAGGTTGATCTTTTATACATTTGTTTATTCTCATCTCCATTTGAACCTATGTCACATTTTCAAGACTTATTGTTGTAATGAAAACCCTATTTTCAGAATAACTTAAAACAAACACACAAACAATAAAGTAATAAAGTTTAACTTTCCAGATAGTAACAACTTCCCCAAACTGACAGCTGCTCCATGTATTACTTGACCTAAAATTAAGCATACTCATGCATTGTGATATGTAGTGAGAGTATGGAACAGGTGGTGGAGATATGCTCTAGACTAGAGAGAAGAGGAATGAAGGTCAACAGGACTAAGACAAAATATATGTGTGTGAATGAGAGGGAGGACAGAGGAATGGTGAGGATGCAGGGAGTAGAGGAGGCAAAGGTGGATGAGTTTAAATACTTGGGATCAACAGTTCAGAGTAATGGTGAGTGTGGAAGAGAGGTGAAGAAGAGAGTACAGGCAGGATGGAGTGGTTGGAGAAGAGTGTCAGGAGTGATTTGTGACAGACGAGTACCAGTAAGAGTGAAAGGGAAGGTCTACAAGAGGGTAGTGAGACCAGCTATGTTATATGGGTTGGAGACGGTGGCATTGACAAAAAGTCATGAGTCAGAGCTTGACGTGGCACAGCTGAAGATGTTAAGATTTGCACTGGGTGTGACGAGGATGGACAGGATTAGAAATAAGTATATTAGAGGGTCAGCCCAGGTTGGAAGGTTTGGAGATAAAGCCAGAGAGACAAGATTACATTGGTTTGGACGTGTGCTGAGGAGGGATGCAGAGTATACTGGGAAAAAGATGGTAAGGATGAAGCTGTCAGGTAACAGGAAAAGAGGAAGGCCTAAGATAAGGTTTATGGATGTGGTGAGAGAGGACATGCAGGTGGTTGGTGTGACAGAGCAAGATGCAGAGGACAGGAAGAAATGGGAACAGTTGATCTGCTGTGGTGACCCCTAAGGGGAACAGCTGAAAGAAGAAGAATGCTAAAGTGCATGTTACAGCCTGAGGTCCCACTTACAGTGACTGCTCTCAGTTCTGTTATCTCTATTCCCCTTCCAGATGTGAAAAACGGTGTCTATGCTTTCAGAAAACATTAACTTTTAGCCCTAAGGAAAAAGTGAACTGGCTATCTTTAAATAAAACTAAACTGAACATTGTTCTATTAAATACATTAAATTATTATCAATGCTAGAGAGGCTGATATCTCTTATATACTTCCCATAATTTCAAACTTTATTTTTCACTGAACTGCTTGCCATTGTACCTTTAAATGTTGTATTTCACTCAACATTGAATGCTCAGAATTCTCAAGATTAATTGCTTGCAGTTGCAGACAGCTCGTCTCTAAGTAAATGTAGCCAGCAATGAATATTTATAAATTTCACTCACAACAGAATGCACAATTGCCTTCAGCTGCAGACTTCTCGACTTCCACTGAACATTCGCTAATGGAAAAAAAAAAGCTAATATCTTTGCAGATGTAAGAGACTTAGCATTTTTCATGGCTTTCATCATCTTTTCTTATTTTTCAAACGTACTTGCTTACAAAAACACTTGTTTATAGCTTAGGCCAAGGGCATTAATCTAGTCATTCACCCTTATAAAAATGATAGAATATTTTAATATTGAGTGAACATTTACACTCCACCCCAGTAGCAAGATCACAGCATAAACCAGAAAT
The DNA here is from genome assembly GCF_019279795.1 of Protopterus annectens. Classification (NCBI taxonomy): domain Eukaryota; kingdom Metazoa; phylum Chordata; order Ceratodontiformes; family Protopteridae; genus Protopterus; species Protopterus annectens. The sequence continues at coordinate 771,511,384 of NC_056743.1, read as the reverse complement.
ACCAAACAGTCACAAATAAAATAGCAGGATAGGCAAATGCAGCAACTTGGAATGATGTAATATAAAAAAACACAGGAAATAGCATAACCAACTATTTATTGCCGCTTTCGTCCGTAGACTTCTTCAGAATGGAAAAAGATCACAGCATATTAACATTAAATGTACTTTTTGTTCAGCCTTTCTTCTCTTGTTACACTGTAAAGCTGATATTTCTTACAAATAAAAATAACTTAACTTTTACATCTTTAACACATACAGTGACTAAAAAAACTCCCCCACATTTAAAATACCCCTCACTACACAACTGTTTTATTGTACATAACATGCAGTTTATATCATGAAATGTATACAAATAATAACATTTAGTTTACTTACAGTTACTTTCTTCCCCCTTTAGTATCCTTCTAGACAGTAATGACAAAGTTGGGTACATGCTTTACAATCTACCCACATGTTTAATAAAGCCAACAAAATTCCAGGCTTACTCAGCCACTTTGTGTTGCAGAGCCATATTTCACAACTGTGATCCTTTGTAGTCTCCCATTTAGTCACCAATTTCAGTTTTTCTGGTATTCTTCCTGTTTATCTCCATCTTTCAACACCAAACTCTGGTTCAAGTCCAATGTACTCCTGATTCTTCTAGACAACTCCTGTGCTTTTTTACTGTCTCTCACACATTTTCCTTTGGAACAGTGGAAAAAGTCACTCTATGAACTTTATTTTTAAAATATTTTGTTAAGTTCTTAAGACACAGGCACACATACATTATAGAAAACAAAACATATTAACATGTTTTCATATACATCATCTTCTCTTCCTTACAATAACTAGCTTTCAGTCCAACATTAGATAAACTACTAAATTCCTGCTTTCCCTTAAACCTCAGTCCTCCTCCTCCTCCTCTTGAACATTAGTCTGCATGTATTGTTCTCACATATTCAGTGCATTTCTATATAATTTGCTCTTCTTCTTTTCTAAGGATCCACTTTCCAGTTCTTTTATCCCTTTTACAATACTCAATACTTCTAATATAGTTGATTTATATTTTGATTTCCATTTTCTAGTAAATGCTTTTTGGGCAGACAACAAAATTAAACTTAAGGCCTTACTATATCTAGGCAATTTAGACCATGTGTCTCAGCTCACAAGAATCATTTCCTTAGCCACTTGCACCCAAATAATTCTGTTGGGAGTATGATGTAGAGATTTTTTTCACATCTGCCAACTTATTACACCCCCCCCCAAAAAAAAAAAACACATGTACTCAGTTACCTATTTGTTCTCCAACATTTGCTGTCTACCTGAGGAAATATTCTTTGAAATCTGCTTGAGGTATGAAAATACCTGTGCAAACACTTCCGAGCAAAACTCCTAAACCTTCTGGATTTTGTTGCATTCTTGGGAGTCTGACATACCCTTTCTTTGTGAACTGCTTTTCCAGTCTCTCCTTTCAACCTTTCTTAATCTCCTCTGATTGATTCTTATAGTTATTATGCAATATTTTATATGCCCTACTAATTATCCCCTTTTAACAGCAGCTTCTGTTCTATGTTCAACTACAAAATCTACCAGAGCAGGTTTTTTTTAACTTAGGACTCCCTTATCTCTTTGCCTAAACTCTTGCTATCACTCCCTGAAAGGGAAAGCAGTCTCAATGTCATCTTGGCCTCATCCCATTCTAGTACCTTTCCCTCTCTAGTTATTTGGTTCTGATACTTTGGTTGCTTTGCCAGTTTTCTCAAATAACTATCTATGAGTGTTATTGTTTATTGAAGAATGAGAAGCAGTGTCACCTACTGTTTGCTGGCTCACTTTTTGTTGGATATTTTGTTTTAATTTCTTCCATAGCCTATTCTGCATCAAAATAAAATGTTTTTGATCCTCCACAAAAAAATATTCTGAAGAGAGGTAGATACAGCACATTGAATCTCACACCTTTCTTTTGACATTCCCTGACTGCTGGGATACATTTACTTCTATTCTGCCTAGTGTAGACTGAATCAACAAGTTCCACAAAAACTCTGCTATCTTCAATCTTTAATACTTTTCATTTCTGCCGCTTTTTTCAGTATCAACTCTTTCTTTTGGTATGAATGCCTGTTTAACAGTACAGGTCTTGGCTACTTTTTCATGGCCAGGTTTGGAGTATGCACCCAATGTGTCCTTTCAATTAACAAATTATGCTGTGGAATACCCGTCCAGTTACTTTTTAGTGCTTCCATAAAATTAATACTGTCTATTCCTTCCAGTGCCTCTGGTACAGTAGAAAATCTAAGATTTTCTCTACATGCTCTCTGTCTTCTACCCCTAGTATTTTTTTGAAACAGCTGTTCTTCACAATTACCACTTTCACCCAGCCTTTTCGTCCTATTTTTTCAGCAATTTGTTACTTGAGCTGATAAACTTTTTCAATGTTTCATTTATGTTTAATCATCTCAGAGTATGTTTATTTTTTCCTATAAATTACTGGAAGCCATTTCTTGTACCAAAGTTGAAGACCAAACTCCTTTTTGCTGAACAGCTGCAGGATTCTTCCCAGACAGTGTTTTCTCTTCAGCTTTTCTGGTTGATTTTCTTTCTGGTTCTCAGTTACTGCTTTGCTAGCTAGTAACTGAATTTTACTCAAGCCACCAATATCACTGGCTCTTATTTCTTGGTTTCCTTTTTCTCACTGGGGGAGATGAAACTAAGCTGCTGATCAGTGTACAGCCATATTGAAAGTCAAGCAGGGGAAAACTTTTAATAGACTTGAAAAAAATGTTTTCTTTTACAACACTTATTTTTAGAATTTTTAACACAAGCTTGACAGTTGAGATTTACAGTTGCCTGTTTTCAGAATATAAAGAGTATTATGTCATCTGCTTCATTTTTCAGGAAAAATCTTCTGTGTCTAATTTGATTGCTTCCATGTCCCAAGTGACTACGCACTGTCTGAAAGGTGCTTAGGGTTCTGCTGTTGCCTCTTCCAAGACTGCTGCTATTGGAACTGTTTTGAGTGTTTTTGCCTGGCTGCATTCTCAAAACCTCCATTGGATAGCGCATTATTTTTGGGCCACCTGCTGCACATGTCCTTAAAAAGTGTGATGAGAGAGATGAGCTAATTCAAGAAAGATCTGATTTTTCAGCCTACTTACTCCAAATCTGCTAAAGGCTTCAATGCTATCCCCACTGCCTTCTATAAAAAAAACAAAATAAACAGACCCAGCAAGTTGCTGGGAATCAAATTTAAAAAGGAATGGTGGATAGGGTGGGGGTCCTTAAAAGAAAGAATGTCAAACAAAGGACAGTCTAATAAGTCTGAATGACTGTATTAAGGATTCCTCCTAAGAAAACCATTAATCCTGTCAGAAATTCTGAATCTCCATTTCGGTCTTCTTTGATAACAGTTTCAGATAGATGGGTTCTGAAAGCAATCCGGCATGGTTACATATGGCACTGGGAGTCTTTCACTCCTTTTCAAGGGTTTCCACCACATCTGCCAGACCAAACTCCTCTTCCTTACTGCCATTCAGCACCTGCTATCTCAGTGGGTAATAGAAATGGTCCCTCCTCCTCAGTTAGAAGAAAGGTTTTATTCATGAATATTTCTGGTGCTAAAGAAGAAAGAATCTTGGAGACCAGTTCTGATCTTTCCTTTGTGAATCTGTCTGCGATAGTACTCAAGTTCAAAATGTTATCCCTTCACAACTTGTTCCCCATTTGAGATGTCTTGTGACCTTAGATCTAAAAGGGTTATATCATCACATTCCTGTAAGTGATGATTTTTGATGTTTTTTAATGTTTTCTTTGTGGGGATCACATTGTCCATTCTCTGCATTATCCTCTGGTCTATCCACTGCTCCAAGAGTAACCACAAAGTGTCAAACTACTGTGATAGCTTATTGCAGACTAGAAGGTATTCACATTTTGTCATTATTTAGATGCCTTGCTTAACTTTGCAGAGTCTTTTTCAAAATATTAGGAACATCTTACTGGTGTTCCAGGAGAACACAGAAAGAGTCTTGTTTAACTCCTTCCTTCAGAATTGTATTCTTTGGGTGTCTCCTGGACGCCTTAGTACAAATAGCTTTTTCCCCACAGGAAAAAGTAGATCTACATCTATCCCTAGTCTTGAACTACTGTCTCAGTCAAACAATCCTCACGATTTTTGGGTCTTGTGGCATCTGATTTTCATGATCCTCCCTACAAGAAAAATCCAATGGTATCATAGATCTGTATGGTCCCATCAATATCCCCTGACATTCCAGATTCCAGTTTTGGGGTTTGTGAAAATGGATTTTTTTGGTGTAGACACCAAATTTGTGAGAATCCAGGTCTCCCATTCTTACAGTTGACAAAACAGGCTCCACAGACGTTGCTTAAGAAGCAGTGTCTATGGGTTTAAAATCGCAGGGTCTTTGGAACAGAAAAACATACCAACACCCATAAGCATAAGTGAGGTGTTTGCATTTATAAATGTTCTCACATTTCTCAATCATGTATGGTCCCCAAGAGTATTACAAGTGTCTTTTAACTATCAATGGGGGCTCCAGATCTTGCCTTCAATGCAGACTAGCTATGGTGGCTTGGGATACAGCTTTGTGACACAATCTCACTCGAAGCCATCTTTCATATCATCACTACAAAACAGTGTGGCAGAAAAGGTGAGTAGGACCAGGATGGACCCTTGTGAACGGAAACTGAATTGGGGGTATTCCAAGACCACTGTTACATTTCTCACACTTTAGTAAAGTTTCAAAGCTGAACTGTTTCCACTGCTGCTGTAGAACTCAATTACCTGCATCTGAAAGATTTACAGGACAGTACTATCTTGATTGTGTGGTTTCCTTGCACTTGAGCTCTAAAACCAGCATTTTTACATTAAGAGGGTTATCTGACTGCACTCTCGTGGCAGAATTATGCCATAGCAAAGCTATTTGAGTTTTGGGGCTGCTGGCTGAAAACTTACTGTGTGTTTTCCTGACTGATCTGTAGGCTTTGCTGTTGTAAAACTTATTTTTCTGATTTTACACAAGGCCAGTGTTTGTGTGGGTCTGTGCTTGATTACTCAGATCTGCTCTTGGTTTGCCTACTTTGCCTGAGATTTACAATGAATCTGCTGCATCTAAAGCCATCCACTGTTAAAAAATAAGTATCCTTTTGCATTTTGTCTGATTATTTTTACTGTATTTCACAAGAATCCCATACTGTTAAATTTATCACACTTTAACAGAGTTTCAAAGCTGCACTGCTACTGTAGTACTTAATTACATTGTGTCTGCTAGTTTTACAGAGCATTAATATCTAGATTGTGTTTACCTGCACTTGAGCTCTAATACCAGCATGTTTACATTAATATGTTTTTTTTTACTGCAATCATGTGGCAGAAATGTGCTGTTGCAAACCTGAGTTGGGGGCTGCTGGTTGAAAGCTTATTGTGTGCTTTCCTGTTTGGGCTGTAGGCCTTGCTGTTGTAAAACTTGTTTTTCTGGTTGTATACAAGCCCATTGTATGAACTAGCCTACTCTCCATGCAGCAGCAGTTAGCAGTGCCCTGTACAGCTGCAAACACTATCTTACAACTTCCGTTAGAATAACTATCTCTGCAACCTTCCCCAGTGCTCCTGCCGCTCTAACAGCATATGGTGTAAAGTGCAGAGCAGCATCACCTTGTTGGATATCTGTTCACACTCAATATAGCACCTATTCTTCGTGTGATATCATCGCTGTCCAGTTAAATCTCCCACTATTCCCCCTTGTTAAACCCACAGTAGTAAAAAAAAAAAAAAAAAATGGATAGCCACTTTCTTACTGTCTCTGTGGCCAGCCTGTTAGACATGGGTATCCTAAGGCAATGCAAGAACTATCTCATGTATAATGAGAACCAATTAATCTTGAAACACAGTATGTGAGAGATGTAGTTAATTATGAAAACTGAGACATGACCCTCACATACTGACAAATCAAATGACAAACAGGTTGTCAGCATATGCACATTTCCCTCCCTGAATAATGTCTCTACACATAAATCCACATATGTAGAGATACTCATAATAAACTTACCAAACCTCTGGAGACCTCCCATATGCTGTCTTCAGATATGACATACAAGTTAACACCAACCACCACACATAAAAATAAACATCATCATTGTGTCTCCACAAGCAAGCCCCTAAGGTGAAACACCACACATTCAAACATCTTGGTCATAGGTGACTCCATCATGAGATACATGGATGTCCCCTTCACTAGGTTGGATAAAGAGAGGGTCACAGTCAGTTGCCTGTCAGGGACCAGATTTGCCAGATCACACAGGCACTCAAGTCACTCAAACACAGTACCAGCATGACCCAATTATAGTCCATGTGGGCGTGAATGACCTAAGATGTACCTCCTTGGACTATATGAAGAGATACATGCTGGACCTCTCTGAATAATTCTCGCAGGCTGGTATGAGCTTCTCACTGAGCAACATTCTACCCTCACCAAAAATAATACCACAATACAAACAGAAAAAGATTTATTTTAATGAGTGGCTTAGATACTGGTATCATTCTAAGGGCATTTTCATCCTAGGACAACATGATTGACAGACATACCTCCCAACCGTGCCACACTGCTTGGTTTTTACAGAGTTTTGGGGTCCAAATTAACGGGTGCCATGATTCCCCGAGTGGCACCCCTTCATTTCCAATTTTTTTCTTTTTTGCACTTTGAGCTGATGTCATCACGTGCACAATGACATCAGCTCATTCAGCGCTACCAGACTGTCGGAACTAAGCTTGCATCGTGCATGCATTTCAGGCTCGCCTGGCTATTCAAATGCTCTGCGAGTGGGAATGGCACTCTACGAATGGATTTACGGACCTGCAAACTACGAATGGCAGTCTACAAATGGAGTTACAGACCTGCAAACTACGGATGGATTTATAAATGCAGGAACAGTCCTGCAGTAAGAAAACTATGTTCGGGGAATGGTAAGGAAACTTGAATCAGGATTTATGTTCAGGGCAGAGGGTGTTTGTGTGTGTGTGTGTGTGTAAATATGCACAACTCCCTTGTCTAACTCCCACTCCCCAGAACAGTTTATTATTCTAACATTTCTTTGTTAAAAGGCAAAATTATATAGTTTGAATACTACTGTAAAACCATGCTTCAACGAATATCATATTCATAAGCAAGCCATTATAACTATACTAAAATGTACTTGCTAACTTTGTGCTTTATTTTCTTCTCTGTTTGGTGCCCTTAATAAATAACTTCTTAATTACTGTAGCTGAGAAGTTTCTTCAAAAATCTATTGAATGCTGAACTACAGCTGTGTGTCTGTTGCTGCTACATGGTCATCATATGCGTGAATAAACCTGTTAATTTAAATAGCTTTTGTGTTAAAAGACAACAGTGAAAGTTGTGAAAATTGTATTTTCAGCAAAATTTTCTGGTTAGATTTTTCAAAAATTTCTATATCATTCTTTAGCCTTTCCATTTCTGAAGAAATCCAAATCCAGTGAACAATACTCCTGTTTAATACTTTAGAATATAAAACAATTACCACCACTTGTGAGCTTTGTACAGGTTTTTTTGTGCCAAGTTAAGAGCTCTGGTGAGAAGTGACAACTGAATTTGTATTCCATGGCTTTTGTCCATGTTTTTTGTGCTAAAAGGGTGAGAACTGAATTTGCATTCCACCATTATTGACTTTTTCCAGTTTTTTTTGTGCTAAGAGGTTGAGAGTTATAATGAGAAGTGATAACTGAATTCACTAAATGATAGCCATTTAAGTTTCAGTCTTCCTATCTTTCAGTAAATTGCTGATTTGGCATAGTGGTACGTTTCTCTGCTTGACAGTGAAATGCATGGTGGTAACACATTTTATTCTAGCAACTTTCCAAAATTATACAATGTTTAAAATGTGTCCTTGGCTTGTGGCCTTTTGTCCCCAAAAAAAAAAAAAAAACTGAAATTGAAAATAAGTGCAAGAAGCTTTGCAAGATGCCTATGGCTTATACTACTGTCATTCTATTTATAGTGTGGGTGTGGAAGTAGACTTTTATGATGGAAATGTTCTGAATTGGGCAGTTTTGTCATTATTGGTTCATGCATTTTGTCTCATTGCCTACAGTACTGCCTACTGGAAAAATGTTCAAACAAATTTAAAATGCACTGTAAGTGTGCTGTACTATACAAGGAATACAATTTAATAAATTCAGGAAGGTGTATCAAAGAAAAGAACATATGTATGTTTCTTGTTTTGAGTGCAAGGGGCCAATGATTTGAAAACAGCCCAAAGGTGATCTTTAGCCACCACGGGCCAGATGCATTTTCTTTGAATGTGGTGTGGATTTCAATGCTGTTTCAATGAATGAGTTTCAAAAGCAGAGAAATTTTAATGCCAAGTCTATTTTCATTGTGAGACAGTATTGCTTTGTTTAGCAGATGTCTATTAGTGTTTGTGCATTGTGCTGTAAAATGTAAAAAAATAAAACCCAAATAATCATTGTAGAAGTAAAGCAGTATGCATACATTAGTGTTTATGGCAAATAGAGCAAAATAACCAGGTAATGGGACATTGGAATGGCTGTGAGGGGACTCTGGTGCCATATTTTGGTTGTCTGTTCTTCAGTTTGCGTTTGATTCCATTGGAGTAGGTGGGGTTACATAATTATGTATGCAAATTATATGTTAATCAGCGCACAGATTTGTACCTATTTTTCATGGGCCTTGTCCAGATTTTTGATGTTTCCAGATTGACAGATATGTTGACAGACCGTACTGCTTTGCCAAAGATGGTCTATACCTGTTGCATCTAGGCTTTCCAATACCAGCCAAGGCATTAGCCAACCCCATAGTGCCTTTTTTAGGTCCTGCCAAACCAAAAGACCAACCAACATAATTTTTTCTAATGCTAAGCTGAATCAGAGTCTTAACAAGAAACTGATCTCTCTGGAAGCTCTCCTTGCCCTGGGGAATGCTGACATCTGTAAAGTTAGAGATATGGTTCAAAGCTGTAAAAAGCCCCACAGCAGTGCAAGGCTGCAATGACTATCACACATTCAGACCACCCTCTGGGAGAAAGAAAAAAAAAAAAAAAGGAAGTGTTTCCATTTACATAAAGAGCAGTCACACCTCTAGAGTGGTCAAGCAAGATGACTCACTTGAGCTACTCCATGTCCAGCTGACCACAGGCAAAATCCCCCACTATATTATCATTAGCTACAGGTCCCCAACCCTGAAAACCACTCCGCATACCCGAAGTTACTAGAATCACTTAGCAGTCAGCCCAACACAATATTCATGGGCAATTTAACTACTCCTCTATAAACTGGGAAACATATACAACTACTAACATGCAGGCTCAGAGATTCCTGGACTTTATCAATGCAAATGCTCTGGAATGTAGCTGGTCTGCACTGCCACTAGGGGCTCAAATATCCTTGACATAAGACTCACAAACATGGGGAGCACTGCATCCCCTCACTGTAACGTCTTCATTGCTAAGACTGGATCATAAATCAATCTCCCTTGAAGTAAATGTAATGGTAGTACCCCTATCAAACCCTATACCCTAAAGAATTTTTCCAAGGCAAATTCCCTCCTATTAAATGATAGATTAGATCATTTTAAAGCTCACCCCCCCACCAAACTCTGAAAATATGGAGGCCTATGCAGAAGTATACATGACTACCCTGTACAACCAACAACTACATAGAAATGGCAGTATCTGACTGAACTAAACTCAGGTCTAGCCAGAAAAGCAAGACACCCTGGTGGACCCCTGGCATAAATAGACTGTACAACAGAAGGAAAATATTCCTGGCTAGAAGGCAGCACAACAGAGAAAAAAATCTCTCAGTATCTAATGACAAATCAGGGAACTAGTCAAGTCTTAAATATGAGAGTAAAATTGCCTCCCTAAGCAAAGGATAACCATAAAGCATTTTTAGTCATGTCCGAAATCTTAAGGGAAAAGCACAACAATGTGCTGAATTGGCTGTAGATGGCACTACCTATACGAAGCCAGAAGAAATAGCAAACCTGCTGACCGGTACATTCAGCTCCAGTTTCACTCCCTCATTACCTCTGATCACTTCCCATAAAATACCCCGTACTGTTCCTTTGCCTGTTATCACAAAAAAGATACAGGTCATCACTACACTCCCTAAAGCTAGAAACACGGCATCAAAGGGCCCCCAGTGGAATGCCAGATTGTCTATTAAATAGCTTGAAACATGACCTGGCAGATCCACTTGAATCTCTATTTAAGCAGTCTCCAGACAGGCTTTGCCCTACGGAAGTGGAGAACAGCAACAGTCATCCTTCTGCACAAGGGGGTGACCATCAACTGACTCGAAACTAGGCCATGGAAAGGATAATCATGGACTTGATTAACAACATAGGAAATCTCTGGACTCTATACTCAACACACTTCAACTTTTTCAACTCCAGGTCCTTCCTGCTCAATCTGGTGGAAATACTTTGAGAAGGTCATCAAGATCATGGATGAGGGTACAACAGTGCATACCACCTACCTTGATCTGGCCAAGATATTTGATACAATACCCATTTGAGTATTGCTCACAAAATTGGGCATAAACCTGTACATCACCAGATGGATAACCAAATGGCTCATGGATCTGACACGTTAATATGGGAGAATCCACATCTGGCAAGAGGTCAGTCACCAGTGGAGTACCACAGACTCAGTGCTGAGCCTACTTCTGTTTGGAATATACTTCTCAGATGTCCAGGCAAATGTAGATGGCCTTTGGCTGACCAAGTCTGCTGATGATTGTAAGTAAGGGGGCAATCACTGACTCCCCAAACTATGTTGATATCCAACAGAAAAATTTGAAGTAAAGAAGTGCATAACAACACACTTTGAGAAATCATATATCCCTGCAAATTACAACAGTGATAACACACCCCCCAAGACTGGACCCAGTGGTGAAAGATCTGGGTACTCAGTAATCTTTAATTTGACCACTGTGTCTCCACAGTGGTGAGGAAATGCTTCAATGTGGCTCAGTTTATAAGGGCATGACATCCAGATCTAAGATGCCATAGTACAAATGAACTCAGTCCTCATCAGATGAATAATTGCATACAATGCAACCCTTGGCATGTACCTCACCAGGCATCTGCAACAGTTTGCATGTCCTCTGAGGTTTCTCACAAAAAAAAAAAAATACAAGGTATAAACAACATGTCATATGTGGACTGATTAAAAGCCCTATCACCACTGTATTCAGTTTCTTATTCATTACGGAGATGTGATCTGGGTCTGATCTACAAGGCAGTCTGTGACCCATCCCTGACGGAAATGTTACATATTCGCAAAACCGCACGAGGGTTACCAGCTCCAAAGATCTAAACCTAATCTCCGACATGAACAGATTATGCTGGAGAGAAATGTGTCCCAGAGATTGCATCTCCTCTGGAATAGGCTTCCTATTCACATGAAGCAGAGCCCTTCCCTGATCATCTTTAAGCGTAATGTGGACTGATGGTTGGGAAATCACAAATTCACTCCAGGGGTGGCACCTGTGTCCCTTGTGGACAGAGGCAGTCTGTAAAAATATTCAAAACTCATTTTCTAAAACTTGTTAACTTTCCCCTAAGGATAGAAAATTGGGTAAAACTGGCTAGGTTTGTAAGGGCTTTTGAGCAATTAACCTAGTAATCCCCTATGAATCTATAAGAATAGAACTGTATTTAAAGTATGGTTGTGTAAGAACTGACCGTAATAGTGCATCTCACTGATTACTGTTGCAGAATTCTTAACATATGGGCTTTCATCTGCTGACATCCAGCCAGGGTACCAAAGCTCATCCTTCCCGAGGGTGTACATCTGACCTGTGACCTAAGCTCATACATATCTTGGTATATAGGTGGACATACACACAAGTACATCAGACTATCTCCAAGCCTGAAGACTGCTGAGAAAGGAAAATTGTCAGCTGGGGGGGGGGGTGTAGCTTGAAAAGGCAAGTAAATTCCCCTGAAAGAAGTCTATTAAGTAACAGCTTACAACAGAGGAAAAGAAAACTATAGGGGCAGAGGAAGAAAAGAAGGGAAGGAGTACTGATCAATAGGACATTTATTGTTGTGGTAAGATCTTACACAATTACACTATGTCCTGACTGAAATCATTGTTGTAGTATTCTTAACATATAGGTAATTCCCAGAGGTAAAGGTGAGGGAGGCTGGCTAAAAGGAAGATGAGCAGTCCAGGAGACCAGACAGGACAGACTTGGCAAAAGCAGCACTTGCTCTTGAAAAGGCATCAATCCTGTAATGCTTGGTCGAGATGTACACACAAGTCCAAGAGGCTGCTTCCAAAATAGACCTGGCATCTACATCTTTGTGGAATTTCCCAGAGGAGGCATGGCCTGAGTGGAATGTACTTTTGGGCAAGAAGGCAATGTTTTTCCATGCTGTGTGTAACAGAAAGAAAGAAATAGCTTTTGATATTCTAGATGTAATGGTTTGTTTAGATACACATTAGGCCAGTTTTGAATCCATGAATGAAACAAAAAGCTTGGTCATTTTTTTTTTTTGCCCAGGTAATATCTTAGCCACCTATAAATATCTACCAAGTAAAGAATTCTTCCCCCTTATTTCGAGGATTGGAGGTAAAAGGTAGGCAGGTAGTTAGCTTGGTGGGACTTCTTATTCAATACCTTACGAATGAATAATGGATTGGTCTTGAGAGTCACCTGTACCCGTGGAAAATGAGAAAGGGTGGAATAGCCCTAACAGCCTTAGGGTCACACACTGTGGGCAAAGTTAACAGCCAGCAAAAGGACAGTCTTCCAGGTACTGCATTGTAGAGGCACAAGATGCTGGCTTGAAAGGGGGGGGGGACGACAAAGGAATTTTTTTCCAGTAAAAAGTTGAGATCACAGGGAGGAGAAATAGGTTTGCTGGGTGGTTTAAGATGCAAGACTCCCCTCAAGAAAAGTTTGACCTCTATCATGGACATGATAGGAAGATCAATAGGCAAACCTGTGTTAACGGCTGAGAGGTTTTAATGTAAGAGTAGAGTAGACCAGACCAGAGAGTAGTAATTCAGAGACATCTGAGAACAGAAAGGGGGTATCTGATAAGAATGGGTCCTGGTTGTGCTTGAAGCACCAAAAGGAAAATCTTTTCCACTTAGTGTCTGAGTTTCTGGTTTCCTGCAGAACCTGAACCACTTCCTCACAGGTGTGTCTTTTAGGGATCATAACTATCCTCATATCCACAGAGTGAGAGGTTAGATTTGGATGAAGAATCAGACAGAGTGAGCAGATCTGGTTGCAATTGTATTTTACAATAGCTTCCCTTGGATAGATAGAGTTGAAGGGGAAACCAATGTTGTCTTGGCCAGAAGTAGGAGCTTTTGAGTTTCTTTTAGAAGGATTTTTGGAAGTAGTGGCAAAATGGGGAAGGCATACAGGAACCTCCCTGACCCCTAGCAAGAGAAGGCATCTGTTTTCCAAGTTAAGGGGGGGGGGGGGATCCTGGTGCAGAACAAGAAAAGCTGGTGGCTTTCTGCTGAAACAAAAAGATGTACTTGTGGTGTTCTCCACTCATGCCTTATTCTTTTGAAGATTTGTTTGCTCAAGGTTCAATTTTGAAAGTCCTCCAAGGACCTCCTTTAGGAGTCTGCCAGTACATTCTCTTCAGTGGGAATATATGCAGCTGTCAGTCATGCCCATTTGTGTGGCTGGTTGCCATACCTCCTATGCTAGCCTGCACAGTGGATACGATCTTCCACTCAGTTTGTTCGGATACAACATAACTAGTGTTGCGTACACCCAGTATTGAGCCTAGTTTCAACAGATGGAAGAATATCTGCTGTGGTTGGAGAAGGGTTTCATTTCTTTCAGGTTGATGTGTTCTTTCAGTATGGGGGAAGGCCATTTCCCCTGCACTGAGTGGGACCCTGTCTAAGCCAATGTTTTGTCTGAGGCAACTGTGTGAAGAACTTGGTTGGGTACAGCTGCGGAGAAAGCAAGGTCAGGATTGAGCACGACCCCCCCCCCCCAACAGTGTAGCTTCTTTCTGAGACAAGGTTAAAGAGGGATCAGAGTCTACAGGGGATAGGAGTGTTGAGACCAGAATTTCAGATGCCACTGAATTTTCTGCATATGTAGCCTGGCCTGAAGAAGCATTGGAATGGCAGCTGCCATGAAACACAAGGCCCTGAATACTCCCTTGTACAGCGAGACACTGAGTAGAGATTTCTGAAAAGGTGGCCAGACTGAACTTTTGTCATGAGGAAGGAAGGCAAGCATTCTGGGAGTGTCTATTCTGTGACACAGAAATATCAGGTACTAAGTGGGTGTGAGATGGGATTTTTTGAAGTTGACTATGAACCCTAGGATGGACAGGAGATGTACTTGTTACCACAGAAAGGCCAAAGCAGTAACTGAAAATGTGATGATCCAGAGAAAAGTCTGAGGAACTTCCTGTAAGAGAGCTGAATGGGGATGTGGAGGTAGGCATCCTTTGCATCTCCCACCACTCTTCTCCCAGCTTAAACCCACAGTAAAAAAACCTAAAGAATGACAGGAGTGAGGAAAAACAAAAGGCAGAAAGGTGTGAAGAGAATATTTTAGGAGAGATCCAGAATAGTGTCCTTTGCACTAGAAAGATTCTGGAATAGAAACATTTTCCTATGAAGGAGGATGGCACTCTACTGAGCCTTGCTCTAGTATGCCCTAAATTTTTATTTTTATTTTTATTTATTTATTTAACATTTGTTGACCGGGAATGTCCGACTAGGTTCCACAGAGCCTGTTTTCAGCGGAGGGACCTGGTTTTGAGGAAGTCGCCAAGCCCTTTAGATAGGGGATGCTTTCCTTTGACATGGCATAGTTTTGTTTGATGATAGAAGAACATATTTGTCTGTAGTTAACACTTCCCAGAAGGGAAGAGACAAAGTCTTTTTGAAAGAGTGGAGGGATTGAGTAGGGAGGGGAGTAGTTGGGAAGGTAGTCACAGGTTTTTGTCTTTTAAGGGAGGCCTTTCCAGAGAATTCCTATGTTTGTCTGAAAAACTCTTTCTTGGTGGTGGTGGTGGTGGTGGTGGTGGTGATGTGTGTGTGTGTGTGTGGGTGTGTGAACAGAGGATCCTTCTTAACAAAGAAAGTAGACTTGGCTGGGTAGTTCCTGTGGCATCTTCGGACTGTAGAAAGTAACATTTGCCTACAGTCCCTTCTTAGTCCTACCTTGCTCTTGTAAGGCTTTGAAGAGTTTTACAGCTTTTGGGCTAAACAGGAGATCTTTTACTAAGGTGAATCTAGGATTGAAGTCCTCATGGTTGGGTTGGCTTAGCTGTACAACCATGCAGTACACTGAACCTGTGGCTGCAGCCCTGTAAGATATCAACAGCATCATAACTGCATTTGATGCTGTGCCTAGCACTTTAATTAGCTTGAGACAGTATGGACTGCATTTGTTGCACAAAACCTGCAGACTGTGTGTCTGACATATCCTCAATCATGGACTGCAGGACAGATAGCAAATATTTAGTCATCTGCATCTGATAGTTCATAGCTCTGAATGAAAGAGGTGTAGACCTTCTTTCCCCACCTATCCACAGTCCTGCTATCCTCGTCTGTGGGAAGGGCATTAGCACTGGGGCGAAGTTTAGAAGGATTATGTGAGGACAGTGACACTGCAGCAAGGTCAGTCATAGGGTTCTTATGCTATACGAGTTCATTAGGCACCTTGTAGACTCTGGTCTTTTGTATGCTGGTGGTTGAGAATTAGCAGACAAAGGTGGAGACTGAAAGGCATCTGGGTATGCATCTAGTACTGGGGGGCTGGAGTACCCAATTCCAGGACATTATAATGTCTTTTTCAATCATCCAAGATTTGCTTTGATTGCCATTTAAAATGCCTCATCATGTTCCGAATAATTTCCTCAACAGAGGCCACTTCAATGAGTAATCAGGAGAGAGGGAGTCCTTTTCATCACAGGAAAGTTGTTCAGGCTAATGCAGCTGAGAGGAATAGTCTGAGGAATGACCAGAATCCCGATCTTGTTCCTCCTTACAGGAAGATAAATCTTGAATGTGTCTTTATGCTGTGACCTGTGGCAGCTGGGACACAAAAGAAGGTTTCAGGGCCATGGCTGCTTTAAATAAGCCTTGAGAGAAATTTATCCATTCTTTTTTTTGGAAGCTGGAAGGCAGGTCATATTCTTAGTTTTCTGCTGCTTCTTTTTAAGCATGATGTCTACCTGAACAAGTCGTGGTGGTACAGAGTCTAGGCAAACTTCAATGAGAGTGCCTAGAACCTCTTCCCTGACTAGAATTTTTGGAACTCTGTGTAGACCCTGTAAAATAATGACATTTGGTTCATCTGAGGCATCTGCCACCTGCAAGGCCACAGCAGCTGTACCTGCCTCCAAATGGGTCTCGGTAGCAGGCAACTGAAAAGTTTATCAGATGGAACGCAGATTCTGCTACCTCAGAAGGTGCATCTGACTCAGAGATGCAAGGCTGTGACTCATCTATGGGTCTTTTGAGCTTCTTCTTTGGCAGAACTGTGATGTTGGATGCGGAGGATTCTACCATTTTGGCTTGGGTCAGGTGTTGTAGATGCTGGGTTTCAAGGAATGTGTTAAGGGAGAAAAGCCTTGACCTAAGGGCTTTAGGAACACATGACTGACAGATGGAGCAGGACCTGTAGTTATGTTCTGGGTGTAAACAAAAATAGGCACTTAGTGTGCAAGTCCTTGTTGAAGATCTGCCTACTGAACTCACACTTACCCCTCATGGCCAACATCTAACAAAAATGATCTATAGTCACAAAAACTGGAAAAGGGTAGGTTGCCCAAATACCTGGAATACAAAAAAGTGAAGCAATGGTACCGATGAAGATCAGTCTGATGGATGCACAACCTGTGTTTGGGCTGGCAGTGAGATAGTCTGAGGTGAGGTACTCATGCATACATCTGGCTACCTACTCTGATGCATATGAGCTAAGGTCATGCATTACATGCACACCCCTGAAAAAGTAAAGCCTGGTTATCCTGGCCTGCTGTCAGCAAACAAAAACCCATATATCAAGAATACTGCAATAGTGACTTCAGTCAGGACATCACTTCAAGTTGATCTTTTTCCCTCTACTCACAATCAGATGGCAAAATTATGTCCACTGGTCTCTTTGCAAGAAGGCCTAGTAGACAGATTTTTTTTTCTCTTCCTTGGACAGAAATTTTCCTGTATGCTTTTCCACCATTTCCACTAAAATACAGGGTCATTTTGAAGATTCAGAAGGACTCTCCAATGATCACTATAGTTATTAATTTCTGGCCCAAGCAACAGTGGTTCGCCATTCTCTTTGAAATGGCAATTACCACAAGCTTCTTTACAGACTGGATCTACTCACACAAGAAAAGGAGCATTTGATACATGCTGACCCCAGACAACTGCAACTGACAGTCTGAATGATAGGGAAAAAAAGTTCTTAAAAGGTATTCTGAGAATGTGTAGCAAACATTAAAGGAGGCAAGAAATCCTGCATTTAGAAAAATAATCATACAATATGTCCATAGACCACTTGGGTACTATCTATCTTACCAGAAAAAAATCTTTCAGGACTTCTGAGTTTTCATTTATTGGGATGGGAAGAAAAAAGGTCAATATGTGTTAAAGACCATTTCCAAGTGGTCGTCTCATGCTACTACCTTTTATTACACTCGTCACAACAAGACTATGCCAGTCAAGGTCAGGGCTCATTTCACCAGGTCCCTGGATTCATCTATGGAGTTTTTGAAAAGGTTGGATTCTAGACGCTTCTAGAAGCAGCAACTTGATCCCCTGTACATACTTTTATAAAACACTACAAACTGGACTCATTCCCCATGTCTGATATAGACTTTGTTAGGACCATTCTCTAGAGGCTCTTGGACCCTCACATATTTTGTCCTCCCAATCAGTCTATAGTAATTCACCTATACAGCTTAGGATACTGCAGTACTGATGCATATGATGAACACAGTGCAGTTGTACAAGTACTTATTAAAATAATTGCTGTTTGAATGATTACCACTGCAGTAGCTGCTCACTCCCTCTACCTCACCTATTTTCACATTTTTATTACTAGGGTAAGGACTACTATTTTTGTTTTCCTAACATTGTCCTCATCAGATATTTAGCTGCCTCCCTCTCTCTGTTGAGATGAAAGCTCTGAAGGGTTTAGGGCCCAAACCTGACATTTTAGTCAGCTCAGCCTGAACTAATACAGTCGGCACATGGAAGATGCCCTGAAATCTTTGGAAGCTGTCTGTTATATCCTTAGAAGATTATAACTCATATAGCTAAGACTACTGCAGCAATGACGACTTGAATGAACATCTATTGTTATAGCAAAACCACTTGTACAACTGTACTATGATGGCACACTGACCCAATCTTTCCTGAGTAAGAGATCTTCCAAGTGGTGCTCTGGTCCACCCCATAATTAGCTTAGGTGGTCCCATGCCTTAACACAAATTTGGACTTAGTTTGCCAGTATGTGGTAAAAGTTGATTCGGCAAGGAACATAGTAACCTATACAGCCTTTTTCATTAACTTACCAGCAGATGACATATGTGGAAGTAACATGGTCCTCAAAGCATACCTTTGCTAACAGAATCAACTGGACATTGACTCAAAATCTAGGGCAAACTTCAGTGCCACCATGTTCAGCAGCATATTGGCTTGAGACTACCCATTATACTCTGCTGGGGGACACGTCCAAAATAATACAGCACACAGATTCTCTCAACTTGGATATGAAAGGTATGTACTTACCATAATGACAGATCCAGTTAATCCTTTAAATACTGTAATATACTCACCCATCTGTCCCCATCCATACTGTTACCTATTCCCTGATCTGGAGGAATCCAGAGGCTGTTGTGTCATGCTATTCCTTTAACGACATTCTTTTACATAAACCGCAGCAGCAACACTTGATTCTGAGAGGGAAATACAGTATCATGGGAGAAGAAGAGCTTGACGCAGATGAAAATGCTGCCGAAAAGATTGTGCTTGTGGTGACTAGTCCAAAATATTACAGTATGTGGACAAAGGATCAGCTGTCTCTATCATTATGTCAAGTACATCATTTTTATTTCTTTAACCTTGTTGTCTCATAGTGCCCTAACAATCCTCTTGATATTTGAGTCCTCTCCAACAACTTCATTTCATTTTATAACAATTTACTTTTAATTGTCAAAAAAAATCTTCAGATGCTTAAGCCTTCATCAGCAACAGTTGAGTGCTTTCTTTCTCATATAAACAAATGCAAATGATATAAAGTACAGTTTTGTACCTACCATAAATGTAGATGTCCGAGAGGTATGCATCTGCAGTCCTAACAAATGGGTTGTCCTGGCCTCAGGCAGCCCTTCAGTCGGCCGGATTCCAAAGTCTGGGTCTGGCCTCGGCTGATGTCGCACTTCACCCGACGTCATAGCTGCAGTTCAGCGGGTATAAAGGCATCAGCCGATGCCATTTTCCTCAGTGTTTCTTGCCCCAGATGCCAGGTGCCCTCTAGGAAGGCTAAATTTGGATAAATGCAAATGTTTCCAAACAATAGAGAGCACATAGAAATAAACATGTATATACATATATACAAACAAATACACCATAATAGATTCCCCCAGCTAGCTACAATATGGGCAAATACCCTAGGAGTACCACAGAGGGGAAGGAGGGTGGTAATCCTGACTGCAGATGCATACCTCTCGGACATCTACATTTATGGTAGGTACAAAACTGTACTATGTCCTTCAAGGATGCATCTGCAGTCCTAACAAATGGGTAGAATACCATAGCCAAACTGGGGGAGGAGGCACTAAGAGTTTATGGTGTAGTTAAGATCCCTTGCAAAACAGCAGTGGCAAAACCTGCTCGGGATCTGGAGTATAAAGGTAGATTATAATGCTTGGCAAATGTATGCACGGAGCTCCAAGTAGCAGCCTCTAAAATGTCTTTTGTAGCCACTCCTCGTAAGAAAGCTGTAGTAGTGGCTGTAGCCCTTGTGGAGTGAGGTCTGATGTTTTCTGGAGTTGCCTTTCCATGAAAAGAGTAACAAAATCTAATGCAATTTCCTATCCATTTTGAGATTGTTTGTTTTGAAATTGCTTTTCCTTCCATTCCTGTTGCATATGCTACCAGAAGCTGGTCAGTTTTTCTATTGTTCTTGGTTCTGTCCAGGTAGTAGTGCAATTGTCTGTGTACATCCAAGGTATGCAGTAATCTTTCCCCTCTGTTCTGCGGGTTGGGGAAGAATGTTGGTAGGTGTATTGCTTGGTTTAATGATACCCTGGAGACCACCTTTGGCATAAAGGTAGGATTAGTTCTCATGGACACTCTATCCTGATGGAAGATAAGGAAGGGCTGTACTGCCATTAATGCCTGTAATTCAGAAACCCTTCTAGCTGAAGTGATTGCAAGCAGGAATGCAGTTTTCCAAGATAAGTACTGTAATTCTGCTGTTACTGCTGGTTCAAAAGGGGGGAGTGTCAACTTTTCTAACACAAAGTTCAAGTCCCATGTAGGCAATGGTGGTTTCCTTGGTGGCTTTACATTTTTAATTCCTCTGAGAAACTGCCTGAGTAGAGGTTGAGAAAAGACTGGAGGATCCATGTTTTATTCTGCTGAAATTGCTGATGCATGAATCTTAATGGAGGAGTAAGACAGACCATTGTGGAAAAGCTCTGCTAAGTATTCCAGGATGTTAGCTATGTTTGCCAATGATGCATCTACTCCTTTTGTTGCACTCCAAATGAGATATCTTTTCCATTTTGCTGAGTAAGTTTTCCTTGTTGAGGGTCTGCGAGCCTCCAAGATAATGTCTTTAACCCTTTGAGATAAATCTGGGTTATGTTGCCTTATGTAATGTTCCAAGCAGCTAGCTGCAGTGTTTTCAAGTTTGGATGCAGGATTTTGAAGTTGTTCTGTGTTAGCAGTAGAGGTAGTAGGGTAGAGGCCATGCGTGTTCCCGGACATACTCCTCAGTAGCGGTACCAATGTTGCCTCGGCCAGTCTGGAGCTATCAAGATGATCCTCGGGTGATCTTCTTTGATCTTCAGTAGCACTTTGTGCATCAAAGGAAGAGGTGGGAATGCATATGCTGTCAGGTTTTCCCAACTGAAGGATAGGGAGTCCACCTTCCAAGCAAGTGGGTGGTATGTCCTTGTGCAGAATTTCTTCAATTGGTGGTTGTGTGGGGATGCGAACAGGTCTATTTCTGGCAGTCCCCATTTCCTTGTGATGGTTTTGAAGATGTCTGGATGCAGCATCCATTTGTGGGCATCCGTGGTGGTTCTGCTCAAGATGTCTGCTAGTATATTTTCTTTTCCTGGCACAAATATGGCCTGGAGCTGAATGTCGAGGCTCAGGGCCACATTCCAGAGGTCCATTGCCATCCGGCATTGAGGATATGAATGTGTGCCTCCCTGTTTGTTGATATACCACAACTGTGGTGTTGTCCGTCCTTATCAGCAAATGACCCTGTTGAAGAAATGGTCTGAATTTCTGAATTGCCTGTTTTACTGTAAGCATCTCTTTTTGATTTATGTGTAGGTTCATCTGGTCTTGAGTCCATAAGCCTTGTATGCACATGTCCACCATGTGTGCCCCCCAACCGAGGTCTGAGGCGTCCGTGGTGATAGTCTGACTTGGGTGAGGCCTGTGGAAGGGCAGTCCTTTGTTCAATTGACAGGCCTGGGCCCACCACTGGAATTCTTGCTTCAGGCATGGAATTATTGGAATTTGGGTTTCTAGGCTGTGCTTGTGCTGAGACCATAAATTCCTCAGGTACCATTGCAACTTCCTCATATGTAGTCTGGCATGTGGAATTAATATTATGCAGGATGCCATGTAACCCAGGGCTTGCAGGATTTTCCTTGCTGTAAGCTGGTTCTGCGTTGTCAATGCCATGAAATAGAGTGGTAGCTGCTTCTGTTTTTCTGCTGTGAGGAATGCCATCTGGTTTGATGTGTCCAGTTCTGCACCCAAGAAGGTTATCCTTTGGGATGGTATCAGCCTTGACTTTTTTGTGTTGACTGTGTATCCCAGGGCTTGCAGCAGGTGAATAACCTTTTTCAAATCTTTTATTAATTTGTCTTTGCTGTCCGCTTGTAACAGGCAGTCGTCCAGGTATGGATAAATTTGGATTCCCTGAAGCCTGCAATGAGCAATTACTGATGCCAGGCATTTCGTGAATACTCTGGGCGCAGTAGATAAGCCAAAAGGCAATGCTGAGAATTGATAATGCTCTGATCCTGCATGAAATCTGAGGTATCTTCTGCAATTTGGTCATATGGGGACGTGCAGGTATGCCTCCTTGAGATCCAGAGTCACCAGCCAAGACTCCTTGCCCAGCATGGGAAGAAGTTGCTGTAGGGTCAGCATTTTGAATTTTGGAACAATGAGATATGTGTTTAGAGCGGACAGGTCGAGGATAGGTCTCCATTGGTTTTCCTTTCTTGGTACCAGGAAAAGCCTTGAATAAAATCCTTGTCCTTGTTCCATAGTCGGTACCTTTTCTATAGCTCTCATCCTTAGTAAGTGGTCTATTTGCTGTAGAGCGTTTGTCCTTTGGTTTGGAGGTAGGTTTGGCATTCCTCTCTTCCTTGGAAGAGTATGGAAGTGAAACCTGTAGCCTTTGTCTATTGTCTGTAAAATCCATTTGTCTCCTGTAATGTAATGCCAATTTACTGAAAATAAGGCTAATTTTCTGCCTAAGGGTGCTCCCAGTTGTTCCCTGGTAGGCGGTATCAGAGCCAAGTCACTGTGGTTGTCCTGTGGAAGTGGTAGTGGCTGGATCTGTGGCAGTAGTTCTCTGGCTGTTAGGCTGCCACTGACGTCCCCTGTAGGCACCTCTGGATTGACCTCTGCCTCTAGGGCGTCTATTTCTGCTTCTCTGTGCTCTGGTGGTGTCTGGAAAGGACCAATTCTTGGAAGGCCAGTTCCTACTAAACCTCGGAGGCTGGACCTGTAAGAAATCCTTGACTGTCTGGACAGATTTAGCTTTTTCTTCCACCTTCTTCAGCACTTGCTGTGCAGGGGAACCAAACAAACTGTGCTTTTCCATGGGAGCATCTAGAAGCTTTGACTTTACATGGTCTGGTAAGGATTGCTCTTTTAACCATGCATGCCTTCTGATCACTGTACCAGTCATAGCTGATCTAAAGGAAGCCTCCAGTGCATCATAGCCGCATTTTAAGGAATGATTACTGACCTGCTGAGTGTTATGCACCAAATCCTGGAGGGACTTACGGTCTAAAGGCTCAGGCGAGGACAGTTTTTTAGTGAGCTGATCTAACAGAAATTCCTGATACTGAATCATGTGGAATTGACAGTTTAAGGCCCTAGCCGAAAGAGTAGCAGAAGTATAAACTTTTTTACCCCATCTCTCCAATGCCCTAGATTCTCTTTCAGATGGGAGGGGGTTTTTGGCAGAGGCAGCTGCTACAGCTTTGTGGCCCTGAGAAATGGTTTCAGGATCTGCAATAGGAGCCTTACACAAATGATAATGTGTGTCCGGAACCCTGTAGTATCTGTCGGGCTTAGCAGGGGCCGGAGGCAGTGAGTCAGGGGCAGTACAAGCATCATTAAATGCATCATCCACAACTGTAAGTACTGGAGGAATAGCTAAAGGCCTATGTTGTGGTAAATGTAAAAAGGTCCTAAGCCTTTTTCTGGAGTCTGAAAAATCCTGGCCCTGCCATTGAAATTGTTCCCTCATAGCATGCAAGGTTTCCCCAAAAGAAAATTCCTCAGGAGGAGAGGCAGAAGGTATGGAATCCTCTGCATCAGAGTCCTCATATGGAGAATAAGGGCCTTCTGGAGGATTTGTATTTTCTGATTCATCACAGGAGTAATCTGAAGAAACTGGCTCAGGGGGCTCTGCTCTAGGCCTCTTCTCTGGAGGTGGGTGAGAGGCCCTGTCAGGGTGAGACTGGGTTCCCCTGATCAAAGAAATGAGATCCTCTGCAAGACTAAGCATTTGAGTACTAGAGCTAGGCCTGAGAGAGGGGGTTTTAGCAGGCACGGCCTTTGAAGATTTAGCTGCTTTAGCCCTGGCAAAAGCCTTAATTGACATGGATGCAGGGGGCCTAGCAGCTCCACGTGCAGGAGTAGATACATCTAAGGGGATAGTATCTGATAAATCCTGAGAAACTGTAAGAGCGGGTAGATTTTCGGTAGCAGATTCAGCCATGCTAGAAGAGGCCTCGGTGGAAGGAGGCATGCTTTCGGCCGAAGGAAGAACTGCGGACTCTGCTTCAGCCGAAACCGAGACACTCACGGTTGGCTTAACCGCGGTTTCGGCCGAAACCGCGGACCGCGAGTGTCGGTCCTTTTCCTTACACTTTTTAGCTAAATGTGAAGTCGGAGTCTCCGACGGCATGATATAAGCAAAAGCGGAGCCGAAAAACTCCTCTGCAAACTCCGACCGACGTCTAAGTGTCCGTCGGTTGAAGGAAGCACAGGCTAGACAAGCTGCTACGTCGTGGTCTGGGCCGAAACAAGGTAGGCAGTAAGAGTGGAAATCTTTATGAGGTATTTGTTTCCCACAAGTTAAACAGTTATTCACTTTTTCTGACATCGGCTGAGGCAAGAAAGAGTCCCCAACGGGGTACTTAGCTTTTTAGAAGTCTCCGGTAGTAGTAATCTCTGGTTCTGACCGACCGGCACTTGCGAACAGCTTATGCTTCGGGCGCCACGCGGCAAGAAAGACTGAGGAAAATGGCGTCGGCTGATGCCTTTATACCCGCTGAACTGCAGCTATGACGTCGGGTGAAGTGCGACATCAGCCGAGGCCAGACCCAGACTTTGGAATCCGGCCGACCGAAGGGCTGCCTGAGGCCAGGACAACCCATTTGTTAGGACTGCAGATGCATCCTTGAAGGACATCAACCATTTTATTGCGCAAATAAATAAATGCCATGTACCCCTGGAATATACACACCAAAATCCATCTGATCTGCTGTAATTAAATGTTTTGTCTTTTTATTTGCAGTCTGGCAACTTAATATTTAAATATTATTCTCACTGTGTTGCACATCCCTCTCTTTAAAGTGCAGTTGTGGGAGGTGTGGCCAAGATGGCTTACTGAGAGCAACAACTGGTTGGTGGAAGCTCTGTGACTGAAAACTTTTCTCTGACAGAAAATATAATCAAAAACAGAAAATTTGTAAATACCCATTAGCTAATTTTATTCACTAAGAGAGACAAGATTTCCAGACTTCATGTTCTTTAAAAGATGCAAATTTCCTGTCAGAATTTCAACAGCTTGGTTAAAGAGAGAAGAGACTTCACCACGAGTCACTCAAGAAATGGTACTTAAGATTCTGGTGTTAAAAAAAGACATCCAGACACTAATATCTAGCATGCAAGGTAAATTACTTAAAACGGACAAATTGGATACCAAGCTAGAAAGTTTCAAAGAAGAGAACAGAAAGATGATGGAACATTTAGAAATTCTTATGAAACAACAATGTGCACAAATCACCAGAATGGAAAAAATGTTAAATGATCGTGAGGAGAGAATAACTGAAGGCGAGTCTCAGATTTCCTTTAAAACAAAATAACTGGCTTACAAAGTTGACAATTTAGAAAACAGACTGAGATGAAATAAAATTAGAATGTATGGTTTACTTGAAAAGTATGAGGAAGACAGTATAATAAACGTCTTAATAACATGGCTATATACAACATTAAATCTACCTGAAACTCTACCTTTCGGAATTGAAAGGGCACACAGGATCCATGAGAGCACCTTTGAAGAAGGAAAACTCACCACCACATTCAATTATAGTTAAGTTTGCATCTAGTTTAGAAAAAGATAAAATATTAAAAATAGCACGGCCCAGCCCACCTATTAAAACAGCTGAACATGTAGTCAGATTTGATCATGATTATTCCAGTAAAGTAAGGATTAAAAAAAATAATCCTACTTACCACTGATCAAATAACTTAAAAGAAAACAATATTAAAGGCCACTTTGGTATTTCCTAGAAAGATGCTTTCTGGAAGAGCCAAATATTTGACACAGTGGATGAGGTATCCACGTTTGCTAATAAAATCCTTAATAATACTGAAAGAAATGGAGTGGAACAGTATATCCCTCAAGAGACTGAGTGAACTGAATGCCTGGAAAACTGCTTCTAAAATTAAAAAAGCTTAAAACCAAGTGACTTTTAATCTATGATTGCAGTTCTTTTATTTTCTGAAACAGATCTGCCATTTAAGTAAAAGGTCTGTACTGGACTTTAAGCTTAAAACATATGCAAGTATGTATTTATATTTTAAGCTAAAACATTTTTCATGATATGGAATATAAATGGTTAGTTTTACTATATTTACAATGAAAAACTTTAATTTAACTAAATGTCAACGTGTATTTCTAAAGTTAAACAAATAGTTTCTGTAAGAGAATATCATTAAATTAATAGCAATATAATTGGCAAGGTTAAGACTGTATAAATTAAGAATGATATTTTATTGGTTTAACTTTGCTTTGTATGTGCATAGCTGGGTTAAATGAATGTCAAATATAAGCAATATGCTAATCAGAAGTGTTAAAGTGCTGGTGATTTTGTTTTCTTTGTTCCTGCATAACACATTCCTTTCTCGTCATTTATGAAGCAAGTAATACTTAAAGAAAGCTTGGGAACAAAAGAATGTTCAAGCTGTGCCAGAATGCTGGATTTTTGCTTGCCTTGCTTCCCACCTTGAGCTATTCTGAAATCTTGGTCAAAGTTCATCACTGATGTGAGACATCAGGGAACTTTTTTTCAAGTGTATGTATATTTTATATATATATATATATATATATATATATACACACACATATATATACACACACACATACATACATACATACATACACACCCACGAGAAATCTACTCAAAACAATTTTTCTTTTCTTCGAAGTAAAGAACTGGTAAAACACAAGTTATAGTAATGATTTATACTGAGCTGTTGCTGACATAATTTGCTTATATTTTGCTGAATGTTAATAGCTTATGCTGTAGTGTTAACTCTACATATGAATGGAAAGACAAAGTTAGACGTTTGTTACTGATCAGAACAGTTTAAAAGAAGAATGAGAAACATGGGAAATTTGCAGCTGTTGTGTGCTGCGAGTTGTCATTTTCACATTTAGTAATTAAATTCTAATGTCAGGATGTGAAGCTTAGACTAGAAGAGCAGTTCAGAATAGCTAAAAGCATATTCAAATTAAACGAGAAGAAATTTTATATACAGTCAAGACTGCTTGTAATACTAGAATCAATAAACTAAGCATCTTGTGAATAACATGCAAATACACAAGTAATGAAATATGCAAGATTAATAAAACAGCAGTATCAGTAAGTTAAGAGATCTATACATATACTATAATCTCTAATACAGAGCTAATGATTAAATAGTTCTTTGACTGGAGATTTTAGTACAGATTATATAGAATTAGATAGAATATTAGTGGGAAAATAAGACAGAAAAATTATTTTAAATAAACTGGTTATAAGAATGATATGTTTTGTAAATACCCGCATATAGGAGAAATGTGAATGCACAATATCTCATACAATGTACACAGAAAATGATACAAAGTATTTGAAAATAATCTGAAAGGTGAAATTTGAAGCTTGATAATGGGAACGTTGAAGCTTTTTAAATATTTTAGGTTGTCAGATTCACTAAGACTACCTTGAAATAACTTGTTGCGTAAGTCAGAGCTGAAAGGAGTGCTATATTGCTGAATCAGTACATCCATTTGATAGAACATAAAGTAGATTTTTCAGTATGTTTCAACCTGGGAAGGGAGAATAGGATTTGAATTAAGCACATTGTAACTTGTGAATACAATATAGACTGCAACTATTTGTTTCCATAGAAATAGCAAGACATTCCATTTGACCTCAGTAATGTTTATATTTTTCTGAAGTAGTTTAATAAGCTACATGCTTTTTAAATAGGTTAATATTTGTCATGTTAAGAGTGTTACACAATTTTGTACTTTAAAAATGAATTCAGAGCTTTTGTTAGATATATAAAATGTGTACGTCTTATGATATATATGTGCACTGATTTTCATTTTGTATTATAGTTTACTATAAGATTACCTGTCACCTGCAAGTTTACGGATATCTTTATCTCTTTAGGTCCCACTGTGTTCTTCTTATTTAGGGTAATTAGTTATAATATTGAATAAGCTAATAATTTAGGAATCCACAGAGCACAAAAAAGGAAACTGATAGTGTAAATTAAAATGCTTTTCCCCGATATACTGTGTGTACAGTGAAAGGAAATGTGCAAGGCCAAACAACAGCTTTCAAAATAATACGGCTTGCTTTGCAAGAACAGTTACATGTTCAACTTAGATATTAATAACATATAGCTGTGGGCATTACTGTAAATGCATCCTGTTATAGAAAAAAAGGAAGTTGACTTTCTTGGCTTTCAGATGCAGAAATAAATAAATAAAATGCAGACAGGTCAAGTGACACAGAGATGATGTGTAGAGACTTTTGTGAAGTCTTCAGATACAGCGAAGACCAAAAAAGGGCATGAAATAACCATGGACTTTTTCATGACACAGACAAAAACCAGAACAAGAAGTCACAAGGACATTAAAAATAACACTGGTTGAAAAGAATATAGAAACTGGACAGCATGTTTCACTTAGTAGTGACATTTTTACTCAGAGTGCATCAGTATCATCATCTGTCTAGCTGTGTTATAATAAGAACTGAAATAGCTCTGACAGAATTAACTGTTTGGCAAGAATTTGTTCCAAGACAAAAAGAATAACAGATACAGTAGTACGGAGTTTGTCTGGTCATTTTTGGACATTTTCTTCAGTGGTGAAATAAAGACCTCTGCTTGACATTTCTTCATAAAAGAAAGAACTATATTTCTTCAGTGGCAAGCCTTGGCCAGTGGCTGTGACCATATATTGGTTTCCAGCAGTTAATATTAGAAGGGCCCTACTCCTTACGTTAGTTCAACAGACTGACAGTTCCTGTGTTTTAAGAGAGATACAGTTCCAGTTCTTCTTTGGTGGACACAGAGCACCGCCATGGAAGCTGTCCTGTGTCGGACCACCTACAATTCGCCTGTAGAGAAACACTGTCCTTTTCCAGATTGACTTCGGCCTGATCACCTGCTTGCCTTCTGCATAAATTACGGTACTTTCTTCACAGTTATAACATGGATGCAAGTACAACAGTTAACTTTGCAGTGCCCACATATTGCATATATAAATTTACATGGTTCAGCCTTCTGTGTCAGACATGAAATGTAAATCTGAAATGTTTGATGTTCAGACATTAGGTAACAGCTGTGTTTGTAAATGTATAAATGCCTATAATCCACACACAAAATGTACAGCAATTCATAAAGACTGTTTTTTTATGTGAAATTAACTTTCCTAACTTCTGTCTATCTTGTCACAGGAGTCTAGTATGCAAGCCATACCTAAAGATATATCCGATTCTGATAATCTGATTCTAGCATTGTTAGCTCTTCACATATACAACAGTTAAATGTACCTTCTGCAGTCACCTAAATCTCATACAGTACAAGTGTATGCAATTATTGTTAGTAATATAATAGACTACATAGAGCAAACAGAAAAAAGTTCTAACATAGTACAGTGTGCTATCAATATTAACCTTTTAAAGAAAAAGGTTTTCACAGCGTTTCAAAATTTCCCTAGAGACAGTAGCAAAGGACAATAATGCCATATAGAGAGAAACAGACTCAGCATAGCATTCAGACTTTACATAATGACATTAACGTAACAATCAGATAGAGCCCAATAACATTTACTAAGGGCACAAATTAGAGAGGTTAATCTGACAAGACAGGAGAAGTCCAGCATGGTTTACATTGGGCAGGGTTCAGCAGAAATGACAGTTATTTCTCCTGCTAATATATATCAGTAGTCTTGTTTATTACAGACTCTAAAGAAAAAAAAAATTTGTTTCAATATGTTGGCATTTAAACAATGGTTGACATGCACTGCGTGGTCTATTTCAAATAATGCTTTATTTAAATGTTTTTTTTTGCATTTACACATGCCAGTTTGGGTCAGAAGGGAAAGAGAAATCATCAACAGTATTGGCAAACCCCTAAAACATGCTCCAGTACGAGAGTTATGGGCACTGATTCCCAAAATGATTTACAGGGACGTTTAGTAGTGTCAAAATCAAAGCACATAAAAAATATACAGGAAAGGCTACAGTAAATGGTTTGGCAAATGGCAAAGAAAAGCAAGCAGCTAAACCAGGTGAGTGTCTACACTCACGTAATTGTTTTACAGACAGTCTAAATAGCATGACAGAAAAAACAAAATAATGTTTTGGTCAGGCAAAATGTTATGCTAAAACAATTCCATCAGATGCAGCTTTACGCAGTATTGTATATGCACATAGGAAATGTACAAAAACAGCTTGTAGACTACGTGGTGAAAGGAAGGGGATGTAATCCATGGTCTGATATAAAACAAATACAGGGGGTACACAAGCAGCTTCTGCTCCACCAGGGTTACAGACAGATACACAACAAAGTTCAGAAAAACAGGTAATATGTTTTTACTTGTAAGAAAATAGGCCACATTTAACATAATTGTTCATATTACAAACGATGCTTCTTAAAAACCCAAAAATAGGGAAAGAAATCAAGACAAAGAAAATATATTAAGGATCAGTCAGTCACAGGAACAAATACAGAGGGATACATAAAAAATAAAGTATACCCTATAAAATACCCGATCATGACAGGCAATAGTGATTAAAGCAATAAATTAACAAAATACAGGTTATCAGTTGGCAGCAAAGTACAGGGATCTTTTAAAGCAATGGAAGACAATGTTAGTATACTTTACTGGTCTAATAAGCCAGAACAAATTCAGAATAAACACACAAATAAGCTACAGCCATACAGACATAAAGCTAAAGTTAATACAGATGCAGTGTAAAATTAAAGTTAATACAAATACAGTAAACACATTTACAGTAGTGCAAATGGTATATGCAAAACTAAACAATGCAATTAAATGTTGGGTATGTAAGTCCACATCTACGTCTGAAAATGGAATAACATTTAACGCAGTACCTATGACAAATCCTAAATAACAAAAGGTTCTACAGTAACGACAGGGTCAACCCCCCCCCCCCTCCACATTAAAAGTACAGTATGTCTCCAAAGGCAGCTTATGCATACAGCAAACAGAATCAGTATTGGTAAAATCAGTGACTAATGTCATATTTTCAAAACAATTCTTACATAAAATATAACTGCAAACAGTCTTACAAACAAACTAGTACAGCAAAAACATCATTAATCAAACTGGTGTAACTGCCATCAGGGTAATAATACACAGCAATACATACAGGTAGTAAAAGTACAGAGTCATTACAAATAGCATTTTTCAGCTAATAAAAATCCAAGCAAAAGCAGCACCCCATGTTGGTTCATAAAAATCAGTGTAAGTTAATATCAAACAGTGTCAGTACAGTAACAGTCTGTTAACAGTTTACAAAAGTTTAAATTTGCTTCTATAATAGCAATCTATGAACAAGATAAGGCAATCTAAAACAGTTGCAAAGAAAAAATGGGGAGAAATACTCAAATATAATGTATCATGAGAACAGGGACATCATGAACGGATACTTGATTTCAATATATTTTGGACATGCAAAATTTGTTTGCAAAGGCACGTGACAAGTCAAATTGTTGGGTTTTTAGCCAAATTCCTTACAGAGGGGAAAAATGCCATTACATGCAGTCCCTGTAGAGGTTACACATACAGGTTTTATGTTTAAAAAAATCTTATAAAAGTAAAGTTGTAAAACAATCAGCCATAAAAAAAAAAATACAGCTGATAAACATAGGAAAAGTTGTTTTCAAAAGAACTATGGTCATGTAAAAAAAAGCTTGATATAAAATAAAAACAGCATGGGAGTTAACACATAATACTTCTTTTAAGGAAGAAATGAAAGACAAGAAATTCTGTTCCAATAATGAAAATTACTCGCACATTACTAGAGGACATGGTGGAAAATCACCAGAAAAAAAGAGGGAGGTTCATGACAAAAATAGGGAAAGATTTTAAAACAGCTGGACGTAGGAAATGATGTTATTTCAGGAGGTGAATTTTTCACTGGTATGGTGCCGATAAGGCAATATAGAAAGGTACAAAGTTAATAGCAAATGCAACTTATGGAGCTATTTCAGATATAACAGGATGTGTTATAAAACTGTCAAACAAGTAAATGCTGTTAATGAAGAAAGGCTATTAAGTATAGAGGATCACATTTTCATGTAAATTGCTTTTTTAAATATTCTTTTCCCAAAGCAATAATGAAATTATGCAGTGCAAAAGAAATATGCTTGTTTCTAATACAAGGTTTTGCCTTGTAAAGCAAGGGTTAACTTGACAAGATTTTAAAATGCTTGTGTATAACTGCAAGACTGACAACTTGCTTAAGGAAGCATAAATGCAGTTTAAAATAAATAAGTAATAATGGCTATGTGTCTATGGTAGGGTACTACAACTTCCACATTAAATTGCTCTTACCGTCATTATAAGATTTGTGTTAATAAAAGTATTAAAGTAACAGCCGTTAGTAATGTAACATTGTATAAAGAGATAGCATTGAATGCAAGGGATTCGTATGTTGCAATAGACCAAGGGATTCAAAGTACTAAAGATCATATTTTGTTGTAAACTGTCTTACAATTTTCATGGGTTCTTAAATAAAAAAGTGGGAATTGATAGATACTGTGTAAATTAAAATGCTTTTCCCAAATATATTGTGTGTACAGTGA
Organism: Protopterus annectens; assembly: GCF_019279795.1. NCBI lineage: Eukaryota > Metazoa > Chordata > Ceratodontiformes > Protopteridae > Protopterus > Protopterus annectens. Next base: position 771,478,573 of record NC_056743.1, on the reverse strand, counting down.
AAGGAAATGTGCAAGGCCAAACAGCAGTTTTCAAAATAATATGGCTTGCTTTGCAAGAACAGTTACATGTTCAGCTTAGGTATTAATAACATATAGCTGTGGGCATTACTGTAAATGCATCCTGTTATAGAAAAAAAGGAAGTTGACTTTCTTGGCTTTCAGATGCAGAAATAAATGAAATACAGACAGGTCAAGTGACGCAAAGATAACGTGTAGAGACTTTTGTGAAGTCTTCAGATACAGTGAGGACCAAAAAAGGGCATGAAATAACCATGGACTTTTTCATGACACAGACAGAAACCAGAAGAACAAGTCACAAGGACATTAAAAATAACATTGGTCGAAAAGAATATATAAACTGGGCAGTATATGGTTTCACTCTGTAGTGACATTTTTACTGAGTGTATCAGTATCATCATCTGTCTATCTGTGTTATAATAAGAATTGAAATAGCTCTGAAAGAATTAACTGTCAAGAATTTGTTCTTAGACAAATAAAGTATAACACATACAGTAGTACAGAGTTTGTCTGGTCATTTTTGGACATTTTCTTCAGAAACAACTAGGATGAATGCTCCACCAGTGTAACAAAAAGTCATGTAAATCCACAGTAATACCGGATACAGCAACCAATGGATGAAAATACCAGAGTGTATAAATCCAATAGTCCAAATAAACAAGTTCAATCCAGAAGTAAATCCCAGATAAAGATTACTTGTAGTAGGTAAGCACTTTCATAACAAACGTATCACTTCATCAGACCATATAAAAGCATACAACAGCCATTCTCATTTTTAAATACATATTCATCCAATCAGAATCTAAAATCAATTAAATGAGTGAAATCAAATAATTACCTCATCATTTAGTTAAGCATTTAAAAAACTTATAAAGCTGATTTCAAAAACCTTAGCAAAAACACATACATGCACAAGTATAGAATAACAATATAAAATATAGTTTATAATAGACAAATAAGAAACTAAAATCGACATAAGTCTGTGAGTGTAAAATACATCTATGCAACATAAAACTACGTATCTGACATCACTAAGGATATTCTTTAAGTCCCTTCCCTTTATTCGCCCTCAGCCTTATGATCCATCTAGTTTCAGAGGTTTCAGTGTGGTTTTGTATATCATCACCTCTGCTATTGGGATCAATTCTCTCTACAACCATAAAAGTAAAACAGTGTTCAACTCCTTGTAAAGTTACAGGTTTGGCTAATGTATTCGTAGTGGTGCCATTCCCAATATGAAGTAGATGTTCCCTGATCCTGTACCTAAACTTCCTACTGGTTTTGCCTACGTAGAATGCTGAACATAGGCTACAGATTGTAATACTGATAATGTTGTCTACCTGGCAATCTGCTGTTGCATCAAATGTATAGGTGTGATGGATGTCTGGATGGACAAATTCATTGCTCCTACTTATATGTATATACTGATTACAATTGCCACAAGATGTTGTACCTTTTGCCCCTTCTATTCTATGTCGTTGGCCCTCATTAGGGTAGCATAACATCCTTTTTAATGACTTTCTATTTTTAAACAGAAAGCTAGGACTCTATCACATTTAATCTCTGGATTAATATGCACCAATTTTTCTTGATCACATTCGTCACTATATTTATATCACTAGTATAGTATAGTATCTAATAGTTTCTTATGTTTCTGCTGTTCTATCCTTTCACCTCTCGATGAAAAGTAAAGTCTACCTATATTGTCTCTCCAGGAGGTGGCTTTACTCAAAATGCCAGCTGTCATATTATCAGCATATCCTCTCTCACTATATCTGGATCCAGTGTCTGTTAGTTCTTTCTTAAGTACTTCATCCTTAGCTGTTAACCTGGAGGTTCTAAGGGTTTGTCCCTTTACTATATTCTTAAATATTTGTCCTGGATGCATGCTACTTCTATGAAGTAAGGTGCTCCTGTGGCATGTTTTCCTGAACAATCTAGTGATTATACCATCAGCATAATCTATGAGGACCGTGACATCAAGAAAATCAATTTTCTTAGGGGAGTAACTTATTTCAAACTTCAAAAAAATCAGTGCCATTTCCTATCTCAGTGTGTAGAACTTTTCTAGGGTATCAGCAGTCTCATTCCATACCAGAAAAAGGTAATCTACGAACCTCTTATAAAATAAAATCTTGGGCCATTTATTTCCATGTAACATATACTTGTTCTCCCATTCCACAATAACAAGATTAGCATAGCTATTGGCACTGGCCGTGCCCACGGCCACGCCATCTCTCTGCACAAATAATTTCCCATCAAAGTACATCACATTATTAGATAGCACTAATTCCATCAACAGACATATTAGATTTATTTTTGCTCCATTACAGGTTCCCTCTTCCAATGGGTATTCCCTTAGAAATACAAAGAAATAAGCTGCACAAAATACCACCCTGGTAAACGAAAGTCCGGTCCACAAAACTGAATTCCAAGTGCTGAAAATGTTTTTATTTAAAAATCTCTGGTAGCGATAAAACAAACGTATAAAACATTTAATGCGTCAAGCGCTTTCACCCAGGCACTCCCAGGCTTTCTCAAGACAAATAATACACTTTTTGGCTGAACTATTTATACAGAACTTTACCAATATCGTCATTAATTAAACCTTGAATTATTCAATTTAAAACCATGCTTAACCCTTAGCTTTTCTTGTAGTGAACACCACGTAGTTTTGTAAAAAACATAAATAAGAAAAAACAACACAATTTCACTGCCATCTAACCATATTACACTGACTATAAATACAGAAGTATTACAAGCATTTTCAGCACTTGGAATTCAGTTTTGTGGACCGGACTTTCGTATTCCCTTAGAAATACCAAACCAATATCATTAGGAATACTTGTAAATAGTGAACATACATCTAATGTGACTAACAAAAGCATGTTCAAACTTCCTTCATATCCATTCTTAAAATCAAATAGATCTTGTAAAAATTGTTTAGAGTCCCTTAGAATATTTGTGTTATCGACTATTGGTCTCAGGTATTTCTCTACACAGGGACTCCCTAAAATTCACAAGGATGCTCGAAATCCACCATTATGACCAATTGTATCTGATCGCAGTTGGTTTACAGAGTATGTACTCTAGACCAACTGCGATCAGATACAAATGGTCATAATGGTGGATTTCGAGCATCCTTGTGAATTTTAGGGAGTCCCTGTATACTAGGTACTAAGGGTTTATCCACCCTAAAGTAGACGTAAAACTCATTACACATGGTACTGTCCAGTAAACACTCATATAAAACTTCATTCAACTTACTAAGCATCCTATCCATATCAACATGACAAACTCTTGTACACTGTGGTGTCATTTAACATTTGAAACACTGACGTATCATAATATATTTTGTCCATTAACACCACAAGTCCACCTTTGTCAACTTGTTTAATTACAACTGAGCAATCTCATTGCAGCTGTTTTAATGCATTCTGTTCTCTCTTGCTTAAATTAAAATAGTTACTACTTGCTTTCCTACTATCACTGCCTAAGGCTTCGAAAAGCTCATTCTCACATATACGGACACAAACATCCAAAACCGGATGATTTGGTGGAAGGAAAGTACTCAGTTTCTTGAAAATAACACTCAGTATTTTCATCATTATGATTTTTAAATAACATCTTAAGTAAAATATTTCTAGCAAACATGTGTAGATCTATTATACTATCAGTTACATCTGTCCTATGTAAGGGAATAAATCATAGTCCCCTTTCCAGTACACTTCTTTCCTCAGAGGTCAATGATTGAGAAGAGATATTCCCGATTATACTCCTTTCCTCCATGCTTTCTTGGGTGCATTGAACACTGGAGAATCTGTTGGTAACTTCCGTTTGTTTTGATTCCAGCTGTACGACCTCCCTCTCTGAAAAGGTCTCGCTATATCCACATTTGGTAATTTTACTGGTAGAGTGCAAAAAACCTGTTGTACTGCCTCAGATGATTCCAAAACATTCCCTCTATCCTCAGTCTGTTGCTGTTTACTCACCGGTGATTTTGGCCTCCCCCTCCCATCCACCATTCCGTTTACACTGGATCCAAGGTTCATCACTGTAGGTACACTTACATGGGGTAGGGCGTTAGATTTCATGCACGCCCCTAGATCTTTCATTTCCCTCACTTCTTCACTAATTATGTCATTATGTTCGTCCCTACTGATATCATTGCATTCAGTGTGCATCACTCCTCCATTTCTTAAGGTGGTATGTTCATTCATTCTGTTGGATTGCCTCTGGGCCATACAAAAACATGGCCCTCCTTAAAGTCCCTTCTATCCCTTTCTAACTTGTTGAATTTTTGTCGTAACAGTCTCCACTCAAAAACGGTTACGGAGTCTGTAATAGCGAAGCATTTCTCATCCACCATTCTCTGTGGATAACATCTAAAAAGCATTTGCTGTACATGTACAATGTTAGCTCGTATTTCTTCTTCTTCATGTTTAGCAGAGGATTCAAGTAAGAGCCGCATGTAAGTAAAGCTCAGTTCTAAATTGAGCTGTTGCCATTTACTGAGCAATTCAGGTAGTTGTTATCCCTGATTGGACATTTTCAAAACCCTTAGCCCTCTCAGAATAACCTTAATTTTTAAACAGGCCTCTAGATAATACATTGAGCAAGTAATTTCTTCAATTTGTATAGACCATCCTCTAGTCTATGTACTGCTCTTAAAAAGACAGCATAGTCAATATCATTGTCATTCTCATTACTGTCTATATTAATTTCATTCGATAGCAACAGATTACCTTTCTTGCTCATCAGACCCTGGGACCCTATTCAATGTTTATTCTATTGCTCCATGTTTAGGATATATTCCAGTTCTATATCCTGTGCGGCCACATTATTAACCATGCTACTGACCACACTTTCCTCAGCCATTGTTTCCAACTGCAACCAAACATAATAAAATCCACAGAGCACAAAAAAGGAAACAACTAGGATGAATGGTCCACCAGTGTAACAAAAAGTCATGTAAATCCACAGTAATACCGGACACAGCAACCAATGGATGAAAAAAACACAGTGTAATTATTTATTTGATTGCTTTCACTCATTTAATTGATTTTAGATTCTGATTGGATGAATAAGCATTTAAAAATGGGGCTAGCTGTAATATGCTCTTATAAGGTCTGATGAAGTGACACGTTTGTCATGAAAGTGCTTATCTACTACAAATAGTCTTTTTCTGGGATTTACTTCTGGACTGAACTTTTTTTGGACTACTGGATTTATACACTGTGATATTTTCATCCATTGGTTGCTCTATCCGGTATTACTGTGGATTTAATAATGTAGGAAGATTTTATGGTTAATTTATACTACTATTACATAAACAGCACACTATTTGTTGGATTATTTAATATTTGTGATTAATAAAAAAAGATTATTAAACTTGTATGTTTTAATGGGGGAATAGTTTCAAATGGCAAAATATGCAACTAAATTAATAATCTTTTATTATTTTTAAATCATGGTAGCTTCCTGCTATTTTTTGATGAATTTTCAGATACTGGTAGGTAAAGAGTACCGTACTTGGTCTACTCGATAGACAAACTAGGAACTTTGGTATCCATGGTAGGTTTTGCTTAGGTAATAATATATATATATATATATATATATATATATATATATATATATATAAATTACAGTTGTAGACTTGTCTTTGTTTTTGTTACTCATGTTTTAGTAGTTTAGTTTCTAGAAAGGAAGAATTAAAAAATGTGGGATGTTAAGATAGCGGAGGAATGCTTTAGAGTCTCACATTTACCCACCATATTCAATTTAAATATATGAGACATCTTTTAAAATAAATCTTTTTAAATACACAGTATGGATAGTATTAATATATTATCTATTAATGTAAATGGATTAAAAAATGGCAACAAAAGGAAATCATTAATAAGATATCTAAAATTAAATACAGGAGACATATTCTTGCAAGTGACTCATGTAATAAAGATAAACAATATTTAAATAACTTTGGTTACAAAATGTTATCATCTGTGTCTTAACGGGGAACTGCTATACTTTGGAGAAAATCTAAATGCAATGCCTAAAATCATGGAATCCATTAATGATCCAAAAGGAACTTAAAGATTTGTAATAATTAAATATAATGGCAAACTCTATGCATTAGCTAATTTTACTGGATCCCTGGAATAGATGCAAAAGTGGCTAAAGATCACAAATTTACTATAAAGTCAATGGAAGTGTAGTTTCATTTTAGCAGAGGATTTTAACTGCATATCTAATATAGAAGATACAAGTGAACAGAAGATAAACTACTGCCATCCATTAAAGTACTAAACGGAAAGATTAGTAATAATAATTAGTTAATTTAATTGTAAAAGCAAAAGATAAGTCATTGTTCACTTATTATTCCTAAGCAAGTGGGATGCAAACTGGAATAGATAGGATTTATGCCTCCATAGATATACTTAGTTTTAAAATAATTCACTTTATTTATTTTCCTTTATCTGATCATAATACATTAAGTAGTAATATATTAATGGATATAAGGAAATTTCAGATTATTTATTTACAGAATCCAGGTATACATGATGAGTCACCTTAAGGAACAAATTGAGAATTTATCTATGAATGATAATGGTCAGGTTAGTGAAATCATACTATGAGACTCCTTAAAAATGCACATTACAGATAGAATGGGAAAATTAGCTAGAGTTGCATAAAATGTTAGAAATGCAAAGCTAGGTCTGAGCAGAAAATTACATAATACTCAACTCTTTAAAAATTAAAAACAAATTAAAGTTTTACTGCATAAAATGGAAATAGCTTTAGAAACAATAACACAATTATGCAAGGACTTCAGAAAATCTACACAGATTAATTAATAGAAGATGTTAAGCAAAAAGGCACAAATCAATAATATCCGAAATCCTCACACGAATAAGCTTACTTCAGACAAAAACCATGCTTAATATTTAAAAATAAATTCCATGAGGATCCTAATAAAGATAAAATATAATAATCCTGATTACAAAATTGACAAGTATTTAAAGAAAAAAATATTACTAAAAGTTAATTACCAACCAATAACTCTGACGAATAAACCTATTACCCTGATAAAAGTTACGCTCCAAAAAAGGGAAATAGTAAAGCTCCAGGGTAGGATGGTTTATATATGGAATTATATAGTCTGCTACCATTAAATATTTTATTACTGAGTGAAGTTTTCAGGATAATTCTGACTGACAAAATAATTCCTCACTCGTGGAAGTTTTCTGTAATCTCACCTATACTTAAACAAGGAAAGGATAAGAAGTTAGTTTCCTCACACAGACCCATTTCATTATTAAATGTAAACTATAAAATATTTACTTCCATTTTCTCTACAAGATTAAGAGATACAGTAGAAAAATGAATTAATAAAGATCAAACTGGATTCACAGTAAACAGATTAACTATGATAACATAAAAAGGGTAATCACCATCTTAGATTTAAGCAGAAGGAATGAATAAGAAATTGGCCATAATTAGCTTAGATATTGAGACGGCTTTTGATTCTGAAGACTGGAACTAACTGTTTAAAATTGTAAAAAGTGTTTGCATTTACAGAACAGTTTACTGGGATATTAAAAATCCTGTAGAGGGACTTCAAAGCATACGTTAAAATTGGACTTTGCATTTCCCAAGGATTCACTTAAACAAATGCACAAAGCAAGGGTGTCCCTTGTCCCCTTTACTGTTTCTATTAGTTATTGAACCCTTAGCTGACAGTATAAGAACCAGTCAATTAGCAGGAATTGTCAATCTAAAATATACCTTTTTGCAGATCATATTTTACTAATTACACGAGATGTATTATTTAATTGAAGAAATAAATGAGGGAATTGAAAGTTTCAAGAAGTATCGCTGCTGAAATTTATTAAGAATACTAAAAATGAAACTTTCATATTAAATAAATTACTAGGTAAGTTTAAGATAAATATCAATATAATTGGGAAGGAAAAGAATTAAAATATTTAGGAATAAAAATCTGTCAAGAAACGAGTAAGATTATTAATACAGTAAACTCAAAGTTAACCAGCAGCCAAGGGGCTTAGTAGATGCTGGATAACTGTAGTTTCTGGTTGCTTGAGAATTACTATTAAAAATAGGGCTGCCTAATACTGTACCCTATACTATTTGTTTGGTTTGACTTGTTCTCAGGTTGGGGAGAGAGGGAATTTATTCCTATCTTCCTTTTTAAAACTCAAATTCTAAAAACATAAGGTGCATTTCTGCAGGGGTTGGACAGAAGTGTAACACATGAAACTTAATACTGTATTTCTTTGATTTTTTTTTTTTTGCCAGTTGCTTGAGCTCTGGTTAACTGAGAGTTTACTCTAAGTTTGAAAAAACAACCGAAGAAGTGTTACTTATTAAAAACATGGAATTAATTTGGTTTTACTTTTGAGGCTAAGTTAGCACTTATTAAAATGATTACATTACCCAAAACTTGTGTGTATGTATGTATGTATGTATGTATGTATGTATGTATGTATGGTGTGTGTATATATATATATATATATATATATATATATATATCCCTATTTTGCACATGGGGTCGGTGTATTACTTCAAAAGTGACAATCATCTCGAGTCTAGGTTTACACTGCCAGGTGGCTAGCCCTGCCAATGTAGTTCATCCGCACCACTCATTCGCACACACACTTATACCAACGACCGGTTTACAGTCTCCAATCCACCCACTGCATGTCTTTTGAATGGAATGTGGAAGGAAATCGAAGCACCCAGAGGAAACCCATGGGACTTCAGGCAGGACAAGCAAACTTCACACAGAAGGCACACCTGCCGAGAATCGAGCTAGAGAAGCTCTGTTTTATATATATATATATATATATACACATACATATATACATATATAGATACATATAGATACATACATATATATATATATATATATATATATATATATATATATACACACACACACATATATATATATATAAATATATATATATATATATATATATATATACACACACACACACACACACATATATATATATATATATATATATATATATATATATATATATATATATAAATAAATGGAAAGAATGCTAACTTCATTCTTATAGTATCCTCTGTGGTGGTATATTAGCTTCTCAGACATGGAATCTTATTCTACTGCTGCACATTTTAACTATTTTACTCTAGACAGGCTCAACTTACACTAGTCGATGGAAAACCACTCAGGAGCAGATTATACCAAATTCTTATATGTTTATTAAATATGAAATTATAAATATGTAACTATCCTTTCACCTGGTTATAAAATTTACCCTAGAAGGAAATTAATTTCAATCTTTAGACTCTGCATCAATGAAATCAATTGTTAAAACAATTAAGAAATAGGTCTTTAAAACTCCATTAATATCAAAATGGAAGATATGCTTTTTACCTACCGAACACATCTCTACATTTAAGGAAACTCATACCAATTTTAAAATTAAATTTACTAAAAAGGAATGGATTAGTTTTATGGCTTTATTGCTTTGAAAAAAGGAAAAGCTAAGTTACCAAACAATTGAATGAAAACATATAATTTGGACAAATCTGCTAAATAATTAATATTATCCATTAGTAAGAAATTAAATGAATTAGTAGATTATATGACTGAAGAGGAGTAGAACACTATTCCCCCATTATGTGAATGTGGTCAGTGAAAGTAGACTGACTTACAGTGAAGCTTGTCCAAATTATACATAATTGTGATGCAAAATTCTAGAACTTTTTAGACAGTGGCAAACTGACTGACTCTGTAGATGGTAAGAATAAAACTTGGTTACTTAAATGAGTTAGTTATACTTTAAGACTATACTGGAACATTTTATGTGGAAATATATACATAGAATGTTTGTTACTCTGTATAAAATCTTTAAGTTTAGTAAAATGACTTTCAGTTTGTCGGAGATGCAGTAAAGATATAAAAGTTGACTGGACATATGTTTATGGATTATGAAAAATTAATGTATATTGGGAAGACAATCACGTTTTTAAGCTGTTATTGTCTGGTAACTGTTTTTTTTTAACTAGATCAATAATAGTAATGAATGTTCCACTTCCTGTACCTATAAAAGCCAAACAACAAAAAATGTTTTCGGTTCTCTTGGCAGGTGCTAGAAAAAGAAGTTATGTCTTACCATAACGTTCCATCTATGTTGTTGATCTTCTTCCATTCATCACTGATGGGTTATCGGTTCCATCCTCGAAACAGAGAAGGCCTTGTGGCAAGCTTGCGTTAGCCAAAAAACTCTCGAGCCAAGTCTCTACCCAGAATGCCTCTCTCCCTCTTACCTCAGATCGAGTTTGCTAGAGAAAAGTAAATAACACACAGGCCACTTCTGCACAAATAACCTAAGATACCACATAAATCCAAAGCATCCCCAGGAGCCTTTGAAGGGGGACGGAGGGTGGGAAGTGATGAATGGAAGAAGATCAACAACATAGATGGAACGTTACGGTAAGACACAACTTCTTTATCTAATGTTGTTAATCTTCATCCCATTCATCACTGATGGGACAGAATCCCAAGCTACCTTGAGGAACCTGGGTGGCCCTCATGGAAGAATATTCCGGAGCACCATTGAGACGCAGGCAGCTCTTCCCCTGGAGACCACATCCAACTTATAATGTTTGATAAAGGTGTGTGGTTTAGCCCAAATGGCTGCTGTGCAGAGGTCGTCCACAGAGGCTCTGGAATGGAAAGCTACAGAGGTTGCTATAGCTCTAGTTGAATGTGTTTTGATATTAGGAGGTCCAGGCTCGTTCGTACAGGAGTAAAGAGAGGAAATGCAGTCTCTGAGCCATTTTGGTAAGGTGACCTTGACAAAGCAAACACCTTCCTTGGGCTAGTAAAGGAAGTGAAAAGTTGGTCTGACTTGTGTATAGATTTAGTGCTGTCTAGATAAAAATCGGTTGCCTGTGTACATCTAAGGAGTGAAGGTGAATCAGATTCCCAGAAAGTATCAGAACTAACTTAGAGGAGAAAGGATGGATGTGTCCGATATGATATGCTGCCTTTATGAAAACCAGGTACAGTACTTTATACACAAGGTCTGCAAGTTTGAGAATCTTCTGGCAGACATGAAGGCTATCAAAAATAACCATTTCCAAAGAAAAATTATGCCAAGTTACACGGCTGGGTCAAATGGTTTTTGTGTCAAGGAGTGAAGGACTAGTCTAAGGGTCCAAGGCTCTAGGAGTTATCTGAAAGATGGCCTGATATGAGGAAATTCCTTTAAGGAAGGCTTTGCATAAACGGAAGGCATAAGAGGGGATGAGCTATGAAATCTGGAAGGGAAGCAAGTGTCCATGGCAGATATATCAGGCTGGGCTGGGCTGAAGGAAGGACCACACTCGTTGAGGCCAGAAGGGAGATCTGAGAATTACTTTGCATTTCAACCGATGTGATGCTTGTTGTTAGAAACAGAGCCAAGACAGCCAAAGAGACTGCAGCAAGGTTGGCCCCGGTGGTTGAATATTTCAGTCGCCACATCGGGGTTGAGGGACCATTCGTAAGGCTGCAGAAAACTTCTGCTCAGATGTCTGTAATTGCGCTGGAACTCCCCAAGATGTGCGATATCAGAAACGGTTGGAAGCTATCACTGATGACCAAAAAACTTACTGGTTTTGCCCCATAAGGTAGAACAAGGTTACACCTTGCTTGTGGAAATACTATACCACTGACATATTGTCTGACTGAATTTCAAAAAGTCCCAGAGGGGAGAGCTAGATGTAAGGTCTGCAATGCTAACAGCACTGCACTTTGATCCAGAACACTTCTGAGGAATACCATGTACCTTAGACCGTCTTTTCCCGAGAACTGCTCCCCACCTGCTCAGAGAAGCACCTCTGGTCACCATGGTTGCAGACTGAAGATGTTACAATGGGTGACTGTAAAGCACTGCATTTGTAGTCAGCCACCAAAGAAGCAGTGTTTGCAAGAAAAGGATATTGGAATCTGATAAGAGAGAGAGTGATAGCTGAGGAAGCATTGCAAAGGAGCAGCCATGACAGGATCCGCGTAAGTAGCTTCACTAGAAGCATGAAAGGGATCGAAGCTGCCACTGAAACAAGGGTATGAAGTACTTCCCTGGCTGAGACTGTCATTTGTCAAAGTATCAGCCAGAGCTGGAGTGTGTGACGATGTAGCCTGAGATCTGGGAGTGATACTAGACAAGATTGGGTGTTGAAAAACAGCACTAACAACTATCTGTTGCATAGGAGTGAGCTTTGATTCTTCCCAATGTATTATAATCCCAAAGAGTCACGCTAGAGAGTATGAAGCAATGCAGTTACTGGGAGGCTTGGGGGGGGGAGTGAGGAACCAGTCGTCTGAATATGGAAACACCCAGAGTCCTTGCAGATTTAAGTGACTTGTGATCACTGCAATGCACTCCATGAGCACGCTGGGGTTGTAGCGCGGCCGGACAGCAGGGCATGAAAGATAGTGACTAGCCCTTAGAAGGAAGTGGAGTAGACTTTTGGGGCATTTATCCATCTTGATATGGTAATACATACCTGGGAGATGTATTGAAAACATTCAATTGTCTCGTCCCAAAAAAGGGGAGAATGGGCTGAACCGTGACCATTCGGAATATCAGTTGGCTGACAAGTTGTCTGAACTGCTGAGACCCAGAATAGGTCTCCAGTCCTCTGTCTTTTTAGGCACCAAAAATAATTTTGATTAGAATCCAGATCTGTGCTGGTCTGATGGAACAGATTGAATAACCCTTTCTGTAGAGATATATATATATATATATATATATATATATATATATATATATATTTTTTTTATCATTTTTATTCATTTTTTTTTTAAGAAGAAAAATAGGAAATGAAGTAAGTTCTGGTGATGATAGTCTGCAGCTAACGTTGGCAAGAGAGAGCCAGGCCGCTTGGTGCAGAGAGAAAAATGACTTGATCTCTTCCTGAGGAAAAGGATCGGAATGCTCCTCAGGAACACTGATAAGGTTGTCTGGACAGGGGGTCCCTGAAGCCTGATTATGGGGACCCCTTCTGCCGGAGTAATGGTATCTTCCATAAATGTTACCACCTTTGTCCTTGGGGGTATCATCGCCATGAGGGGCATGAAAGGACTAAGATTTTGTGTCCCGATTTTCCACTCCTGTGATTCTTAAAGGATGTACGCCTACAGCAGACAGTGCTCCATCTAGTTAGCACCTATGTCCTTTGCTTCGGAACCAAAAAGGGGTGATACTTTAATGGAGGTATTCAAAGAAGAACCGAAGGAGTCTGCAAAGTCACAAATGCGCACACAGGCATGACGTGTCATGACAAAGCCCGAATCCGCTGCCCCAGCCACTCCTTCAGTCGGATGTGGGTTCAACCTCATGAGTGGATTGGGTATTGATTCCAGGGTTGTGAACTGCGAGGTCCACTTGTCTCTGACCTTGTCAGACAACAGTCCCGCGAGTGATCCATATAGCTCAGTTATTAGGTCCCTCTGGAGCCTAGTGACAATTGCCAAATAGTTAATTGATCGCACAGTTAACATCTGTGAAGGAAAAGCCCACTTTCCCAGTCTGGCTACCACCCAGGACTCCCTGTTGGGTGGATGAACAGTGGGTTTTCCTTCAGCCACATCATTCTTAGTGGCCACTGTCCGCGCCATAGCGTCAACTGGTAACCCTTAGGGCCGATGCTGACTGTCCACAGGGGAAAATTATCTGTCCAATCTACAGAGAAATGTGTCAAAGGTGTGAGGGCTCTTTCATGTGCTCAGCCACGATGAGCTGGCTCAAAAAGCCTGTGGAAACACAGGCCCCCTCGGACGAAGGGTTGCTGGGTTTCTAACCAGCTGCTGCTTCCGGGTTTCGAGGACGACTCCAAAGAAGGTAACCAAGGGGGACCCTCTCCATGATCATAATCCATGTCTTCTGCCAAGGACTCCCCATACCAAGGGCAGAAAGAGGAGAAAGGTTCTGTGCCGCAGCCTGAAGCACCAGTCCTCAAATCCCCAGAATGAGGAGGGGTTGCCTCCGCAAAGACGGACTGAGGTGTACTGGTGCCAAGGTAATGGATGGCGAAATTGTGTCATAGCAGGAGACTTACTTAGATTTTCAGTGGAACAGGATCTTGGAAAGAGTGGATAACTTCCTGGCTGCTAAAAGCTGGTCCACAGGGTGCACCACATGTTGAGGAAGGGAAATTGGGGTGTTTCATGTCCTGTATACATGACCACGGGTTGGGTCTATAGAAGAAGGATATCAGGTCTGTGGTGTCAAAACTGATGGTACATAAGCCTCTAGCTTTAAAACTGGTGTTAATGAAAAACAATACTCGGCGCAGTGGGGACTCGGAGCCGGGGTAGCTACTGGAAGCTAAGTGGTAAAAGAATAGATAACCGGGTCCAAAGGTTGTGCCGGTGCTGGAGTTGGCAACGACGCCAAAGGTTTCAACATGTTCGGAGCTGAGAGACTCTAGCCAAGGAGGGTATTGGAATCAAAATTGGATGGAGCTCGATGATCGTTTCCAAATGGTGCATCAGTGCCAAAGTTGGCAGGGTGCCGGGGGAGAGCCGAAGCTGGCAATCGTTCCAAAGGTCTCAACATGCTCAGAGCCAAGGTGGCTACTGGAACCAAATATTAGTGAGATGAATGATAAGCTCCAAAGGGTGTATCTGTGCCATAGCTGGCAATGGTTCCAAAGGTATCAACATGCTCTGTGACGAGGAAATGCTCAGAGCCGAGGCAGCTAGTGGAACCAAGGTGGTAGTACGTTGGATGATCGGTTATGTGCTGAAGCTGTCAATGGTTCCAAAGGTTTCAATATGCTTGGTGTCATGAGACTCGGAGCTGAAGTATATATACTGGAACCAAAACAATTTGCCCTTATCACTCGATGGTGAAAAGAAAGAGTCTGAGTGGAACCTCTTAGCTTTTAATAGGAGGGGTTGAGACCTTCGTAACAGAAAAAAGGAAGACCTTAGTACTCCTTTCAGGATTTATTTCATACACATGAAAAGGGCGCTGGTTGAAAAAAAACAACACAGACAGATGTCGCACCGGAGGACGTATAGAGAGATGTGACACACCCCGACAGTACACAATTGTAAAGAAGTCATGATTAGGTAAATTTTACATTTACATAAAAATACAGTTTAAATCCGGACATTCCCTTCTTTTTTTTTTGACATCCTGACAGGAAAATATTACAAGAAAAAGAACAACAAGCCCAAGAAAGAAAAATGTCCAAGTATCCTTTGGAATCCACTCTTATTAAGAGTTAAAAGTAAACGGAAGAAGAGGGAAACAACTCAAGGAAAAAGGGCCGTGACAATGATGGTACTTTAGATGATACTGATAGTAAATATAAGTGGGTAGAGTAACTATTTATCAAAGGAAATAGAGAAAATATCGAAAACCCATAGATTATAGCACTATATTTTAAGTAAATATGTACTTAGCTGAGAGCTCTTCTGAAACGCGGCTTTACTGCTATGTGGCAAACGAGATTGGGGTAACACGGAGAGGGACATTCTGGGTAGAGACTTAGCTTGAGAGTTTTTTGGCTAACGCGAGCTTGCCACAAGGGCGACTCGGTTCCAATGACGGAACCGATAACCCATCAGTGATGAATGGGAAGAAGATTAACAACATTAGCTAACACTGCAAAAAAAACTTGAAATCAAACCCAGCTCTTACGTTCAAAGAATTTTTAAATTTAACAGGCATACTATGTAAAAACTGAAAAAGAAGGAAAAGAATAACAACTATAAATCATGCTAACACTTTTAGTGGTTTATATAACATTGAAATGTCGCTGTTGAAATAAGTCTCAAGGTGTTAATTATCTGAGTTTAACTTGATTCACTGTATTCCTGTCACTGTATAACAATGTGATGTTGAATTCCTCCTTCCTGTGTATATAGTGTAAATATGTTACTGTAATAAAATTTTCTTATATAAAAAAAGAAAGTGCAGTCGTTAGTTCACACACTCAGAAATCCAGCAATTAAGCTCCTTATCGCCATAAGCCAGTTTGTTATATAAATATATTGAGATTTCTTGGTAGCCATGTTCATTCACTCCTTTGCTTGCATGACTGAGTAGTTACCTCTCTCAGTCTATTGATCTTTCTGTCTTATCCTGTAACAAAAGAAAACCAGAATTTAATAATGTGTGGGAGATAGAGTATAACACTAAATTGTATACAAAGGTATTTATATTTTAGTGTTTCTCTTTAGAATTAGTTCCTCTTCACAATACATATTGATCTCAATATCACAACCAAACACACTAAACAGCATACTACGCCACCTACAAAATAAACATCTTGCTAGATCAGCCACCTTACAAATGGCATAGATTGCTGTTGGGTAGCTAAGGAATGACAAGTCCCTTTTCAAACTAAAATGTACAACTTGGGATAACAGGAAAGCAGCCTGAGCCTCCCCTAAAGGAAAAAAAAAAAAAAAAAAAGACTCATTCTTCTACATAACCTTGCTAAAAGGCCAGCGTAAGACACAGATCTACACACCTGTAACTTGCACAGAAGTCCAGCACTGATAATCCAAAACATCTTTGAAAGCTACTAAATCACTTTACAGGTCATACTTTCTACTAAAGTTATCTAATAGAAAAATTTATTCTTTTTATCTCTGGGAAATATCACTGATGTTTTCATAGAATTTTTCAATGTGTTTCCCCAACTTCTGCTAGAGTGCGAGTGCAATCTCATTCTCAAAAATCCCTTGAACCCTCCCCCTACACATACATATACCTCATTTTTACTTCAAAGCCATCAAAACAAAGGATACTGAAAAACTGAGACCAAATCCCTTCTGATGCCCCCACAGAAAACAGTAACCTACACTCTTTCTTTATCCCTTCTGATGCCCCCACAGAAAACAGTAACCTACACTCTTTCTTTATCTCACTGTAAGACGCCTGGACTCTATTGTAAGTTGTATAGTCAAAGGGTTTTGCTACACCCTACCACAGATTGGAGTATTGGCCATTAGCTGCTTCATCCAATCTTCCTAGCCAGCCCAAATCCACTCCCAAACTTAGATTTTCAGTGGTACATGTGCCATGAATATTTGTCCTTACTGGTTATGGGTTTATGAATGCAGAACCTTTTGAATTCAATTATAGTATTCTGATCACATACATTTTGGTCATTTAGGAGAGTATCCTCATCTTATTTTCTATGTAACCTGCTACATCCATGAAAGATGACTTATCATAGACTAACTTTTCTTCTGGGCTAAAGATGACGGTATCATGATTTGTGTTGTATACAGAGGGCTAATAATCAGTATGGAGGAGAGTGACTGATGGCTACAACCAAAGGCTAATGAATCTGAAGTTGGCAGTGCTCAAATTTACTGTTTATTTAATATTCCTTTCAGAATAGGTACATTTAAATCTTTAAGGTGTTCAAGATAGTATGATCTTTGAAAATATTTACTGTCAAGTTAAGCAGCTAGAAAAGTCTCTTCTAGATGATTTGAATGCTGTGTAATAATATGATCATCTTAGGATTATGGGATCTTCATTTGAGAAGTACAGAAAGTGAGCTTATAAACAGAAAGGAGGGGCAAAGACTGAGCCTTGTAGGATATCAGTGTGAAGTGGAAGAGTCCCTTACCTTTCAGAACTATACGCCACTAAGGTAATTACAACAAATTATACCCTGACCCCCCATTAATATTCCAAAACGTGCACGCTGATTGGTCAGCATGCACGTTGTAAATAGACTTATACTAATGGAAAAAGTCCGGGCGACCGGACCTTTTTCCATTAGTACAAGTCTTTTTTAAAACACCGTCTTGCTATGTTAAAGGAGTTTAACATAGCGAGACAGGTTTAAAAAAAGCAACAGAGATCTCCATTGCTTTTTTTAAAGCTGTCTCGCTATGTCAAACTCCTTTAACATTTCCAAAACTGAAGAAAAACAAACTGTCAAAAAACAAACCAAAAGGTTCCAAACCAGCAGGTGTAAAACTACAAAGGTTTATTAGAAAATGTAAAAGTAAAGTGCTTTTCGTCTCCCTTAGTAGGAAGACTTCTTCAGACAAAGGAAAAAATCATCAAACACAATTTAAAACCCAAAAAAAGGGGTGTGGTTACAAAATTACAAGCAGCTGCCTTGATTGAACCCACTGACATACCTTCACATTTAAAGCTGTATTACATTAAAAGCATAAATAAATGTCCACTTAGTGTAGACAGGGTGTCAAACATAAAAAAGTTTTCAAAAAAGAAACATAAACTTGATAAAAGTAACCAAGAATGTCTTAGTGAAGATTCATGAACCTAATCAAGTGTAAATACTGTTTGTTTCCCTTGAAATACATTTTAGCAAACAACTTTTCATAGGGTAAAACAAAACTCATACAGAATCTTATGATTAAAAATAAAATAAAATGAAGTAATGCTTGCAACCAAATATAATATTCATTCCTTAACAGAAAAGGTAGTAAGGAGTACACATCTCTAATGCATAATGAAGAATCAATAATAAATGAATAAATAAACAGTGAAACTCAACTAGGAGTCTGCAATAAGCGGAATTTCAAAGGCGTTTCTAATAAAAGAAATGTTATTTCTAATATTAAATAACCGAATATGTTTATTTCTGTGTTAAAAATCTAATACAGAAATTGCTTGTCATTTCAACGCCAACAGAATGCAACAGTATATGAAAAAGAATTTTTTTTTTAATGTTCCTTGAGCAATGGGTAAAGCACCAAGCTGCGAGGAGAACACTTTCTAAGCTTTAGTATGCACAGTTGTAGCAGCCAAAACAAGTCAAAATGCAGCTGTTTTAGAAAAAATATGGCGAGGCATTGCGTGAAAGACACGTCTAAATCAAAACAAACAAACTGCAGGATTCACAAGACGGTACTTCATTCAAGAACCGTGCAGGTACTAAGCATGTGAAAAAGGTGGATAGCCAAACAAATGTAAAATCAGCTCACAATCGTGCCCAAGAATACGGCACATTGTTCTGCAAATGAGTTTGCACTGTGTGTGAAAAAAGGTAATAAAGTAGCAGAAGACAAAAAAAAATAAAGAAACGCAACACCTAAGTAAATCCACAGCTGTTGGTGTTCAATGACATTGACAATAAGTAAACATAGCACTTCAAAATACCGTGGGTCTAAACATTAAGGTCTCATTGTTGCTTACGCAAAAAGGTGTATGTGTCTAGAAGTAAGCAAAAATCAAGTCAGACCACAATGCAGAACCTGACAAAAATAAAACATACAAATCCTGAACGAAACTATGCAAAATGAAAATAAAATAAAAATAAAATAAGGTATGGGTCAAAGTACAGCGAAGCGCTGCAAAGGTCAGAAAACCAATGTTTCTCAAGGTAAACATTTTGTGAATTAAAGTTTAAAAACCAGACTTGAGGTTTAAGTAATGATGAAAGAAGTCTTATCTTAGCAGGTTTCTTAACTTTAAAACACAAGTCAAAGAAGTAACTTCGTTCAACCCTGGTGACGTGTAAGAGTTCATTTTAAGTTGCCAAAGGAGTTCCTTTTCTTCTAATAATTGTTGGGGTCCTCCTCTTTCATCTGTAAGTACCTGGTCTATAACTTTAAAAAGGAAAGAGTGAGAAGGGTTGTTATTACAATGCCTTGCAAGGGCGTTAGTGTTGCTCTTCTTCCTAATGTGGTACGTATGTTCATAAATTCTCTCTACGTTTTCTGTCAGTCTTCCCCTATATAAAAGGCAGGGCATGACTGGCACACAGCTAAATACACTACTGATTTTGAGTTACTATTGTGACGACCCTTTGCTTTAAACAGACGTTGCTTCACTATACATGTGGACCTTGTAGATATAAATTTACAGTAGTTGCATGTGCCTTCAGTTCTAGTATGCTTTATTGAAGGTCTTTCCATAATGTTTTTGAGGTTTCTGCCCTAAAAATGATAACAGGTTTGTCCCCTATTTTCTCCGTGAGTTATTTTTCAAAAGATAACTGCCAATTCTTTCTATGTACATTGCTAATATATTTAGCTTCTAATGAAAAAGAAGTAATGAAACTTTTTTTGTTGTACTTCTCTTGGGGAAAAAATGGTTTGACCCATGCTAGAAGAGTGGACACTAAGAATCTGTAATGTGACTTCATCTGACTCTGCCAGGTTCACGTTGGTTTGTTTCAAAGTTAGAATGGGATTGAAAGAACCCAAACCCCTTTTCCTACAAACTTCTCCTATTGTGTCATCCACCAGTGATTCGGAGTACCCACGACTCAAACATGCATTTCAACAAGGTACATTCCTCATTGAAGGCGGACTCTTCAGTAGTCATTCTTGCTGCTCTAACTAGTTGGCCCTTTAAAACAGATTTTTTCTGGTGTAGCGGGTGGCAACTAGAAAAATGTAACATAGTGTTAGAGTGAGTGGGTTTCCTGTAAGTTTTAGCAATATAACCCCTGTGGATGTCGTCTCTCTTCAATTCAACATCCAAATAGTTAATGGGGTCTTCACCAAAGGTAAATGTGAATTTCAAAAATGGAGTGCTGATATTTAAAGCCTCAACAAAGTTGCCTGCATCCCCTACGTTACCCTGAAACATAATGAAAATGTCGTCCAAAAACCCGTTATATAGTTTGACTTTCTGAAAATTGTTGTCCTTAAATACATAGTCATGTTCCCACTGGGCCAGTACTAAATTGGCATAGCTGGCTCCACAAGGGGAACCCATAGCTACTCCAATTATTTGTTTATGTATGCCCCCATTAAATCCAACATAATTATTGTTCAGGATCACGTCTAATAGTTCTTGAATTAGACGGATCTCATCACTCTCCGCTCCATGTGCTATTAGGTTTCTGGCGACATATTCAATCCCTATGTCGTGGGGTATGGAAAAGTAAAGGTCGACTATATCAATTGTAAGAAAATGAATGTTGTCACAGTATTCAAATTTGTCTACATTTTCTAAAAAAGCCCAGGAGTCCTTAACTATTTGTAACTCTTGGGACACATACTTCTTTAATAACTCATCAACGAACTTGGCACAAGCATAAGTAATAGAAGACCTAGCATTGACTAAAGCCCTCATAGGGGGGTTTTGGAGGTTTTTATGAATCTTGGGTAAACCAAATAAGTTAGGTGTTTTTGGGTTGGGAACCACTATATAGTTGTAAATATCAATGCTGATCAAGCCTTCAATCAATAAGTCCCTAAAGAAGGAAAAAAAATTTTTATATGCAATATTCATTTCATTGATACTTGATCTAACATAGGTGTTACTGTTCAAAATGTCCAACATTTTCTTATCCTATTCCTCTTTGCCCAGGATCACCAAACCACCACCTTTGTCTGGTTAGAAAACTCTGACCGGTAAAGTTCTGACTAGGTTCAAGGCTTCTACTTCATTGTCTGAATCATTCCTAATGGTATTCCTCTTTCTAGTCATGTAGAGAGCCCTGAAATCGGCCTCACACATGTGTTCAAACAAAGATAAAGGGGGGCAAACTGGTGGATTGCAAGTACTAGATACCCTCAAAGGGTCTTCTACAAAAGGCTTGTCTCCGAAAATCAAGGACAGGTTAAGTTTTCGGATGTATAACTTCAAGTCAATCAAAGTCGCTGGTAGGTCAAAGTGCTCATCAGGTACAAAGGTCAGTCCTTTGCTAAAAAGGTTACAAAGTTTGTGTCTAATGTTAAAATTAGAATAATTGTACACTTTGAAGTCTCCAGTATTGTTTGATAAAATGGCGGGTGCTGAAGCTATCTGTTCATAGGTTCATACTAGGCTATCTGCCCTAGGGCATTTATAAGCCTAGCCCAGAGTTTTGTAGCTTTCGCCACCCCTTTAGTTTGAAGGATATTATGCCCATTATTTTGCTGTGCCTCTGTCAAGCAGTGACACTGAGGTTATCCCTGGGGTATACCTGCGATCTCCCATCCATTGGTCAAGATTTCTCTTGAACAAAGCCAGCGAGGTGCTCTGCCTCATGTACCGGGATTTTGTTCCACAGCATGGGGAGTCTCTGGGTAATGAATCTGTCCCTCCAGCATGTCCTATTAATAGTAGTGTTGAGGTTTAAGTCTCTTGCCCTTGTACTTCTGATGGATTTAGATTTTTTGAGGTGAAGCATGTTCATTAATTCCGAGTTGGACATGGCCTTGTATGTCAGGCACAGGTCGCCTCTGAGCAGACAGTAAGCGACTGAATAGAGCTGGAGTTCCTTCAGTCGGGCAGCATAAGACATATTTTTGAGACCCTTTATCCTTTTGGTGAGGAACTTTTGGGGCCTTTCCAATTGCTGCAGGTGTTGGGTCAGATACATTCCGAATGGGGCATTGTACTCAATCATTGGTCTGATGAGTGATGAGTACAGGGGAACGATGACCTCCCTTGATCTAGATGTGAATCCCTTCGTGATCAGGTGGGCAATGTAGAAGGTCTTCCTAACTACTTTAGCAACGTGTGTGTCAAACGAAAGGTTACTGTCAACCTGGGTCCCCAGGTCCCAGATAACCTCTTCTGTGCTTAGTGGATTGCCACCTATATGGTAGCTAGGGGTAACCTTGTTTTTCCCGAAGGGTATGACTATGCATTTTTTGGCGTTTAACTTTAGGCCATGGCTCTGGCACCAGTTATCCGTTTCTATGAGACCCTTCTGAAGGATGTCTGTGTCAGATGGGTTTTCAACTATGGTGCCCAGTTTGCAGTCATCTGCAAACTTTGTCAGCCATAATCCTCCTGTGTTTGCTTGTACTTCTGAAAAGTAGATGCCGAACAAGAGTGGGCCTAGGACTGAGCCTTGTGGGACACCACTTGTGACAGGCTTGGAGTCTGACATGGCGCCAGCAACTCTGACCCTGTGGGTTCTGTCACTTAGCCAGTTTGCAACCCATCTTGTGACGTATGGGATTACATTTAAGATGGTGAGTTTTTCAATGATTCCCGAGTGAGGTATTGTGTCGAAAGCCTTTGCCAGGTCAAGGTAGGCTGTGTGGACTACCTTGCCCTCATCAATGGCCTTGGTGACCGTTTCGAAAAAGTCAACCAAGTTTAAAAGGCATGATCTGCCCTTGACAAAGCCAAACTGGGTTTGATCCAAAGTCTGCAAGTCCCCTATGTCTCTATTTATGAGCTCCATTATGATCCTCTCCATAGCTTTGCAGACCAGGCTTGTCAAGCTGATGGGACGGTAGTTTCCAGGGTCGGTGGAGGCACCTCCTTTGTGAAGTGGGACCACCGCTGCCATACGCCACTCCTTGGGTACGTATCCTGAGGTGAGGCTAAGATTAAACAGCTGCCCTAACTGCGGGTTTAATTCCTCATTGAGTTCGTGGAGCACACAACCGGGGACACCATCTGGTCCCATGGATGCTGTGTTTTTTGCCTTGGAGAGAGCAGTTCTCACCTGAGCATTTGAGATGTTTGGGGGGCTACAGTCCTCTAGTATAGATATTTCTCCTTTTGGGAATTTGCACTGAACCTGTCAGCCAGTATGTTGGCAATGTCTGTAGGTTCAGTGAGTTTTACATCATTTTGAACTAATTCTGAGCATATCTGGGAGTTTCCTCCCAGGTTTCTAACATAGCTAAAAAAGGCCTTATGATTGTCTTTTGAGTCCTTAGCGATTTTTTTCTCAAAATTTGCCTTGGATGATTTTATGAGAGATCTTAGTTTTTTACTTATAGTGATCAAGGGTGTCTTCCCTTTTACGGATTTTGCTCTATCTTGTAGTAGCTTCTTCCTTTTGTTGTAGAGCTTGTTTATGGCTGGGGTCCACCAGACTGGACGCTTGCCTTTGGTACAAAGAGTATTTGTTTTGTTTGGGATTGCCTGATCCATGCAGTCCTGGAGGTGCTGGTAGAAGGCATTTGTAAGTGATTCAGCGGTTTGAGTAATGGTTTCCGCTGGCTCGGGGGCCTTGAAAGAGACCACACCAGACTTTAGAAGTGTGAAGTCAGCTTTTGAGAAGTTTTTCACTGTGGTCTTTTTTATCTGGGGTGGGGGCGGGATGTGGACTTCCAGTGAGATTAGTTTATGATCTGATCTCACCAACTGATGTAATGTTGTAATTGATGTTCTCTTTCCTGCCCATCATATTGTATCTCCGTTGATGGTTATGGCCCCTGTTGGAAAAAGAATCATTACTGTCATTAGTGTTAAAATGGTTATTAGCCAAATTGTTGGCTGGGCGCAAGCCAGGGTCATCATTTCTCCAATCTCCCTCAAATGCATCTAATTCTCCAACACCTGTTCCTACACGCATTGCAGGCTCAGGGTCTTTACTACCATAAGGACACACAAAAGTTATTGCGTTGGGTTTGATAACCAAAAATGCCTTTACCCTGAGAGGGAGGTGGTTTAGGGTAAGCAGATCCATTTTTGTAGTCATTAATGACGCTTCCTAGTTTCTTTAATTTCGCCTCAGAGTTCTTAACTAATTGTTGGTCAATTGATGAAAACACTCTCTTGTAATCGTAATGGTACCTCAAAGTCTGGGTGTGTCCTTATGTCATTATTCAACCCAGTGACCTCATTTGTCAATTTTTCTATGGATATGGCATGATGCTTACATATCATGTCCATAAGTTCGGTACCATGTCTGTCAAATAAAGAAAAGTTGTTATTTGTAAAATTCTGTTCCAGCCTCCAAACCTGATGGGTACTGCCAAGATCGTAAACCTTTCGGTACTACTCCCCGTTTCTTACATTCTGCAAAGTAACTCACTTCCAGTTGTAGTTTAAGTTTCAACATTTTCTTGTCAACTTCCTTTAATTTAAATGAATTGTGAATTAAGGTTTAAAAACCAGACTTCGTTCAACCCTGGTGACATGTGTCTTTCATCTGTAAGTACCTGGTCAAGACATTGTACTAACACTAACGCCCTTGCAAGACATTGTAATAATAACCCTTCTCACGCTTTCCTTTTTAAAGTTATAGACCAGGTACTTACAGATGAAAGAGGAGGACCCCAACAATTGTTATTAGAAAAAAAGGAACTCATTTGGCAACTTAAAATGAACTCTTACACGTCACCAGGGTTGAACGACGTTACTTCTTTGACTTGAGTTTTAAAGTTAAGAAACCTGCTAAGATAAGACTTCTTTCATCATTACTTAAACCTCAAGTCTGGTTTTTAAACCTTAATTCACAAATGTTTAACTTGAGAAACATTGGTTTTCTGACCTTTGCAGCGCTTCGCTGTACTTTGACCCATACCTTATTTTATTTTTATTTTGCATAGTTTTGTTCAGGATTTGTATGTTTTATTTTTTTCAGGTTCTGCATTGTGGTCTGACTTGATTTTTGCTTATTTCTAGACACATACACCTTTTTGTGTAAGCAACAATGAGACCTTAATGTTTAGACCCACGGTATTTTTGAAGTGCTATGTTTACTTATTGTCAATATCATTGAACACCAACAGCTGTGGATTTACTTAGGTGTTGCGTTTCTTTCTTTTTTTTTGCCTTCTGCTATTTTATTACCTTTTTCACACACAGTACAAACTCATTTGCAGAACAATGTGCCGTATTCATGGGCACGATTGTGAGCTGATTTTACATTTGTTTGGCTATCGCCTTTTTCGCATGCTTAGTACCTGCACAGTTCTTGAATGAAGTACCATCTTGTGAATCCGGCGGTTTGTTTGTTTTGATTTAGACGTGTCTTTCACGCAATGCCTCGCCATGTTTTTCCTGAAACAGCTGCATTTTGACTTGTTTTGGCTGCTACAACTGTGCATACTAAAGCTTAGAAAGTGTTCTCATCGCAGCTTGGTGCTTTACCCATTGCTCAAGGAACATTAAAAAAAAAAATTCTTTTTCATATACTGTTGTTGCATTCTGTTGGCGTTGAAATGACAAGCAATTTCTGTGTTAGATTTTTAACACAGAAATAAACATATTCGGTTATTTAATATTAGAAATAACATTTCTTTTATTAGAAACGCCTTTGAAATTCCGCTTATTGCAGACTCCTAGTTGAGTTTCACTGTTTATTTATTAATTATTGAGTCTTCATTATTCATTAGAGATGTGTACTCCTTACTACCTTTTCTGTTAAGGAATGGATATTATATTTGGTTGCAAGCATTACTTCATTTTATTTTCTTTTTAATCACAAGATTCTGTATGAGTTTTGTTTTACCCTATGAAAAGTTGTTTGCTAAAATGTATTTCAAGGGAAACAAACAGTATTTACACTTGATTAGGTTCATGAATCTTCACCAAGACATTCTTGGTTACTTTTATCAAGTTCATGTTTCTTTTTTATGTTTGACACCCTGTCTACACTAAGTGGACACTTATTTATGCTTTTAATGTAATACAACTTTAAATGTGAAGGTATGTCAGTGGGTTCAATCAAGGCAGCTGTTTGTAATTTTGTAACACACACCCCTTTTTTGGGTTTTAAATTGTGTTTGATGATTTTTTTCCTTTGTCTGAAGAAGTCTTCCTACTAAGGGAGATGAAAAGCGCTTTACTTTTACATTTTCTAATAAACCTTTGGAGTTTTACACCTGCTGGTGCGAAACTCCTTTAACATAGCGAGACAGTTTGTAAAAAGCAACAGAGATCTTGCTTTCTCCATTGCTTTTTTCAAAACTGTCTCGCTATGTTAAATGGGTTTAACATAGCGAGACAGCTTTAAAATAAGTAACGGAGATTCTCCGTTGCTTTTTTTAAAGCTGTCTCGCTATGTTAAACCCATTTAACATAGCGAAACAGTAAAAAGCAACGGAAATCTTGCTTTCTCCATTGCTTTTGCCCACAGCTCTGATGTACTGCGTAGGCATACGCATGCGCAGTACATCAGAACTACCGCAGAATACCAGACAGCTGCGGAAGGGCAGCAAGGAGGCATTATACAATGCCATTATTTAAGAAAAGTAATTATTTTTTTCTTAAATAACGTCATTGTATAATAGCAATAACCCACTTCTGGGTGTGGGTAATGCTGGATTTACCCATGGTTGGCTTTGTTTGGCCACTCGGGCTTCGCCCTCGTGACCAAACCACGCCAACCATGGGTAAATCCAGCATTACCCACACCCAGGCGTGGGTTATTGCTATACTATACTCCACTAAGGTAATGAACAACATGCTATTTGCGATGCAAAATATTCATGCAAACGTCACTTTGGCATGATTTTACGTATTCCAACATCAATTTTAGTAATCAATTCCAATGGTCAACAACCATCTCTGTGAAAAAGTATGCTCATGGATACATGCAGAAGTCAGTGATGTCTGCTGCTTTCTCCCCTGCTTCCTTCTGTTCTTCACCACTTCACATCTGCCATGATCTTTTTGCATCAATATAATTTCTCCCTGTCTCTTCAATCTAAGGTGAGAAGAAGTGCATATTGTTTTGTCTCTGGTCATATCCATTATCCTCCATTACATCTGGAGTCATTCCAACAGAATGTCCCTTTCCTTGTACGTTCTCCAGAAATGCACTGAGCACTAACCAGGTCTTTGTATAATGGAAGTACTCTCTCTTTGCTCTTAACCACTGAGTATATTCTAAAGCAATACTTGCTGCAGTCTACACCCTCAGATCCTTTATTCTGCTGATACCATCAGTTCTGTGTTCCCCACCTAATACTTCAGACCAACATTATTTTAGCTGAAGTGCAGTAGTTTTCATTTGTTTGTGCTAAACCTCAACTGTACTGAGTCAACTATATTTGTACAGACATCAAAGAGGCTGATCCTGTTCTTTGTTCGCTCGAACATTTGAGAAAAATACAGTTAGAGCACTGGACCCAGAACAGACACTTTCACTGTTCATTAGTCACATTCCTAATTTCTGACATGGTTCATCTTACCACAACCCTCCAAGTCTTGCTGCTCAACCACACAGCTAGCCAGTTTGTCAGTACTGGTCACACCCTCTAAACATTCCAATTGTCTTATCAGCTTCCTCTGTGGGACTGAGTGAAAGGTCTTCTAGAACTTTAGGCAAACTATATCTACTGGTACTCCTTTAACATGTGTACATGTAACCCAGTTATAAACTGGATTAGATTTGACTAAGGACCCCCCTGGATCTATCCCCTTGCTGTCTACTGTCCAGTTCTCCCGAAATGCTAGTAGCCTTTCCCTCAGGAATATATGACTTTCACTGACATTGTGGTTGAGCAACCAGACCTTTAGTTTCCTGAATCTTTGTTCCTGTACTTCAAGCAGGTATATCTGGTTATCCATAGCACTGAGGAAACTTTAGCAAGAGTCACCCAGAGAAGTGGTCATCCAGGCAGCAAAAAGGGCTGCTTGTGCCGCAACTGTCCAAGGACTATCCAGCCTACTGCAGCTCCACTGCTTCAATGGATCATCTGGACTTGGTGTCCAAATAAGTCTACTGTAGTTGATGATCTCCTTGTTTCAGTTGCAACTACTCCTCCAAACCTACCTCTGGAGATAAGATCTTGAACTCCTTTTACTTTACTGGAACAGCCAGTGTGCACCTAAATGGCTCTGGCCCCATCATCTATGTAGCTGACATGAGCACTACAACACAAATGAGTGTCTAATTCCTTCCAATGACATGCATGTTCCCACACACACCGTATGTGTCACAGGTGTGGGATACCATGCCCACATTGCCACAGTTTCCAGCTATCACACAAACCCCACTTGCTCTGGAGCAACAGACAACTGAGAGCTATTGTTCACTTCCCCTGGAATAGGTGAGACAACAAAAAGCACTTATTCACCCCTCCACCCTGTTCTTCCAGTGCCTGAGCAGCTGTTTAAGCTTGGGTTGTTTGGATCATGATCAGGGCTTTAGCCCCCTGTGCTATGGAGCCTGGCTTAGTGATAAAAGCTATTTGTTCTTCTAAGACTTAGATCAGATCATTGCTCAGCCTGACCAGTTCTGCCCTCCCTATCTTTATGTTGGGAATGTTTGAGACTACATCTACCACTATTTTCGGAGTCAGAATGTAACAGATGTGTGAACACTTAAGCCTTATAGCACCTGCAGTAAATACATTAAAACGTGATTTAATCTGCAGTATGCATGTTTTTCAGGGTCATGGCAAAATGTGCAAACTTGAGATTTTTGTTTCAATGCAATGTATAAAAAGTATATGAAATCTGTAATTGCATTCTGCTGGGAAAAATAGCAATTATACATACAATGTGAAATGTATAATAGACGTGTAAAATAGAACATGGCAGTTATTCTGCCCAGGGCCTACAAGACACATGACTATTCCATGGCCCGGAAGCTTAACGTCATAAAATAATTACAACAGCTAGAAAAAAAAAACAGGAAAGCAACCTCTGCTAATCTGCTTCCATGAGTTCTGTACTGAAAACATGTAAATCAAACAGCACACCTCTGAAATATTTTGCACTTATGTCTATCTACCTGTAATGTGGTCTGAAAATTCAGCCAGTTTAGTTTAAAGCTTGGTAACTTTTAGTTAAGAATAGACAGGAAAAAGTATACCTATAGAAATATATTTTTCTTTCTTGTAACCTGTTTAAAGTGATTTTTGTTTTCTCTGTATATCTAACTTAACTGCACTGCTTAATGCATTCTGCTAAGGTTTCTGTTTTATTTCTTCTTAAAGTATTTTTATTTGTTCACTTAAAAAGCTTGTTAAAGCCCATCTAATTACTTATTAAATGATAACAGGCTAGTTCTAAATTGTGACAAGTTGTTGGACTCCACCTCTAATAAGAAAGACTGCTGTGCTATACACAATCATTTATGCTTATTATTTAGTTTATTAACAAGAGTACAAAAAAGTAACTGGGATCTCTGGCCAGGCAATCTACATTGTGACAGTTTACATTCCTGACACTGGACAGAAAGGGTAGTATGGGAGAATATTACCAGTCCACCCTGAAGACAGCGTGTGTACGTGTTTGTGTGATACGGAGAATGAGAATATAAAAGTTCAAAGTACAATTACTGTGGGCAAGTGAGCAATGGAAAGTGCTAAAACACAGAATAATAAGGAAGAGGTCTGGTGAGCTACGCTACAGACTGTTCTGTGGAGCATTCAGGATGAAGCCAGTTCTTGGGTGAGAATGGTCTAGGACTATATCTAGGTCAACAGTGCATATTACGTGCATTTTCTTGTGGCTGTACTGCATACAGGGAGTTGTTAATGGGTCACATTAGTGTGCTGTGTTATACTTTAATCTAATCTGTTAGTGCTAGCGGCCATACCCTTGGTAGCCATCAGTTTTACACAAGTTATTTATGGACAGCAGACTGATACAACATCCATAGACCCTGCCCACTAGACGTCACAATGACTGGCACTAGTAGGAGTGTCGCACTAAATGAACCTGGCTTTTAGTGTGGTTGGCAGTGGCGGGATTCAAACCCAATGTGTCTGCCGCTATCCTGGGTCTTAATAAATAGCAAACCTGCTGGCTGACAAATTCAGTTCAAACTTTACCTCTCACCCCCCCCCCCCCCAGCCACCCCACAAGAAATAATTACAAGCATAACCACTCCAACTATTAGTAGGGAGCATGTCCTGGCAGTGCTCGCTAAGGCCAAAAATACAGCCTCAATGGGCCCGGACAGTATTCCAGGATGCCACCTGCATAGCTGGAAACATGACCTATCAACATGACAGTCACTATTTAACTATAGTCGTATAACAGGTTTTGTACTAAATGAATGGAGGACTACAATGGTTCACACTCTTCACAAAGGTGGGCATCAACAGACCCTGTGAACTACAGACCTGTTAGTCTAACCAGTCTCGCATGCAAAGCCATGGAATGAATTATCATAGAAATGATCAACAAAGGCAGCAGCAACCTTCAAACACTGGACTTGACACAGTTTAGCTTTGTCAAGGGAGGTTAGGCCTACTAAACCTGGTAGACCTACTTGAAAAGGTCACCAGGGCAATGGATGAAGGGAAAATGGTGCATATAACACCTACCAAGACCTGACTAAGGCACTCAATAAAATACCCCTCACAAGCACTGTTGAGAAACTCACCAAACTGGGCATAACCCCCCTACATAATCCACCGGATTGCCAGCTAACTCACCAGCAGGGTCCCTTAGACTCCACATTGGGCCAGCTCCTCTTTGGCATCTATAACCCCCCTACATAATCCACCGGATTGCCAGCTAACTCACCAGCAGGGTCCCTTAGACTCCACATTGGGCCAGCTCCTCTTTGGCATCTACTTCAGTGAGGTCAAGGATAATGGCAAGGGCCTTTGGCTGACCAAGTTCGTAGAAGACTGCAAATTAGGAGCTATCATGGAACCCCTCCCCATGACATTAACATCTTGCAACAGAGTCTAACACAGGCAAATGACTGGTGCCAAAGTCATGGCTTAAAAATCAATGCCAAGAAATGCATTATAGTATCTTTTGGGTAATTAGTCACTCAGGAAAATTATGCTATCAATAACACACCTCTAAGAGTTGACACAGTAGTCATGGATCTGGGAACATATGTAGATAATAGCTTGGCGTTTGACTAACACATGGCTAAGATGGTACAAAAATAATTCTATGTTGTCCAAATTGCAAAGTACGGGCATGGTATCCAAGTCCAGGAAAGTTGTAGTGCTGTTTTGCTCAACTTTCATTAGACCCATCATTGAGTATAATGTCCTTTTCAACATGTACCCGACCAGACATGTGCAACAACTGGAATGCCTGCAAAGGTTCCTTACCAAGAGAATCCAGGGCATAAATACATTGTCCTATGCAGATCACCATGAAGCCCTATCTCTGTATTTGGTCTCCTGCAGACTACTGAGAGATGTTTTATGCCTAGCATACAAAGATACCTTTGGATCCAGCTCTAATGGAACTTTTGCACATCTAAAAAATGAACATCATCAGAACTACCAAATCTAAGGATTTAAGTTTTCCTTGTGACATAAATAAGATATAGTCCAAATGGATGTGTGTCTCAGAGGATTCCAGCCTCTGGACTAGACTCACGTCCATGGGAAGCAGAGTTTCTCCCTAACCCTGTTCAAGTGTAACCTTGACCAATGGATGGGAAATCGGAAATCCACCCCAAATCTGGCCCTCATGTTTCTGATGGACAAACGCAGAAAGTAAATTATGTCCAAACTAACATACCCCCTCCGTATAACCCTTAGCAATGTCCTAATTAACATACCCCCTCCTACCCGCTCCTGATATAAATGATCAAGATACAAACAGCGTGTCTAGGCTTATAAAGGCTGTAGTAGTCATTAGCTTAGTATCCACATATAAACCTTTGTACCTAAAAAAAGCCCTTGGTACTCTTTCTGATCTCTTCCTTTCGATATCTGTCTTTGTTGCCTTTACACTCTTGTCATTCTGCTAGATCCTTTTAATGTGCACTCCCCCACCACCCACCAAAGTTCCTAACATCTGCCCTAACTGCTAGGTTTACATTTTCATGGAGCAACATTTGCCTTCTGTTTAGTCCGTCTCTTTCTCATTTCCTTGTCTTAGTTAACCCAATGCACTCTGTAGCTGAACTACCCCACTTCACTCTCTCACTTTGTGAAGCCTCCTAAAGCATCTCTGACCATTTCCCCAAGCATAGCATAATCTGCTCTTTTAAAATCAAACACTCATCTTGTCTTCTTACTCTTCATTCTACTGTATACTATAGAATGGTATGATTACTATTTGCTAATTGCACATTAGCCTGGACATCATGACAATATCTACAGTGCCTCAGCCTTTCAAAATGAATATGCAAGGAAGGCCCTAAACCTCCCCATAAAAGAATGGCCTATGAAGTCCTACCAGTCCAGAAAGAATCAGGGCTTTGTGCTTCCACTATGACTCAAGTTACATTTGAACGAGGTTACAGCTGGATAAATACAATGGACTGTAACCATTCTGAATGACAGAAAAACAAATTCTGCAGGTGGGAGCAAGCACCCACGCACTCTCATATAGTGGGAGACCTATAAATGCCAACTCCACAGTCACACAAACGAAGGAGATCTCAAATATGGAAAAATAACTGCCTTTACACAGTTACAAACTGCACTTCAGTGATTTTCAATGGAAAACAATTGAGAAGTTTAACTAAGCTGAGCTCAACAAGATACAGGAAAGCTGGGTTTTGCTTCAGAACAAGGACCACAGTTCAGTACTAACTTCATACCCAGAGAAACCTTCTCTGTGGACGGAGTGTTGTCATTATTTCCCTGCTTTTTTTCTGAAGCATATCAGATATGCTTATTGGACCAGCAAGAACCTTTCTACATATTAAAATCATTAAAAAATCCAGGAGGCTTCTCTCCTTTCAGATAAAAGCTGGTCATGACAAGTCCTGGACTCTTCCATTTTTATCCTAGGTTATTCACCAACTGCATGCCAACTATAGAAGCCCATTAAAGGCTCCAAACAGTAAAAGCCCTTCCATGCCTAGGTGACCTTCTGATGGCTTTGACTGCTGACACGTCATACATTACATGGGAGGGCATGATAATAGGCAGACTGTTCAAGGTATCTGGACATCTTCCAAGGCAGCACACTGGACATCAGCATTTTGGAGAAGAAGGCAGTTGTTCTGCTCTTCCGAGCCTTCCAGAACTCACTTCCCACAACTGTGAATGCCACCCACTCCAACAACATGGTGGCCGTTTAGTACATTAATGGGAGAAATCAGTCATGTACCCCACACACACAATCTGGGCTATACTGTCATATTTCACCCTGGTAGCCACTCATTTTTCCAAGGGAGGCCAATCCACTGGAGAACAAGATCAGGTATTACCTCCTACCTCACAAATTATCTCTCTGCCACTCCCCCTGAGGATCATTACATTTTCTAAAACTATGAAATACCTTAATGGAACATTTTTGATTATCCAAGTCATAGTACAGCAGCTAATTCTACCTCATCCCTCCCCTAAGGTGAGATGTTGTCCAGAAGTAGACAACTGGACCCCTCCATGCTTCTCTATTTCCCCTGAAGTTCTTCCAGAAAGTCAAGTTATAGTTCTGTAGTAGCCATGACAGATATGATTTCCCTTTCTCCTGCCTCATTTTCTGGGGAAGACCCTTTAACTACATTCACCCATCAATCTGACAAGTCTAATATGCACAGCCATAGACTAAATTATCATGGAAATGATAAAGACATTGGCAACCTACAGACACTTTACCCATCTCAGTCTGGCATTGTCAGGGGAAGTTCTTGCCTAGTCTTCCTGCTAAACGTCTTTGAAAGGGTCACCAAAGATATGAATGAGAGGAAAAATGGTGCACACTGCCTGCCTTCACCTGGCCAAGGCTGTTAATACAGTACCCCACTTGGGTATTGTTGACAAACTCTCAGAACTAGACATCATCTACATAACTGACTGGATTGGTTGCTGGCTCACAGATAGGACCCAAGAAGTCAGGCTCAATGTGAAGAAATGCATTATAGAGCCCTTTGGGAAGTCTTCCATACAAGCCAATTACTCCACTGATAAAACACCCCTAAGATTTGACCCAGTAGTTAGGTATTTGGGAACATATGTTGACAGTAATTTGGCCTTCAACCAACATGCAGCCAAGACAGTAAGAAAATCATTCTATGCCACCAAACTCATAAGTAAGGCTATGGCATCCAGGTCCAATGAAGTTATAGTACCACTCTACTCAGCCCTCATTACACCCATCATTGAATGCAATACCCCCTTTGGCATGTACCTAACCAGGCACCCACAACAGCTGGAACACCCTCAAAGGTTTCTCACCAGGTGAATCCAGGGTATGAATACCCTGTCCTACACAAATCACCTTATTCAGAGTTTATCCCTGAACCTTTTCAGGCAAAACCTTGATAATTGGATGAGAAATTGTAAATTCACTGCTGGTCTGACCCCATGTCTCTAATGGAGAGAGGTCAAAAATAAAATTAACTAATCCCAAACTAACATATCTCATCCCTGCACATAAATGGTTAAAAGAATGCATCAGTTGTGCTGGACAGCTTTGCCTGAGTGTGTGTGTTTTATCACACTGCTGTGTTCCGGTACAGCATATTTACTATGGCACAAAACTGCCCCAGAAGCTGTCACTTCTCTAAAAACAGAAAAGGACACCCTTTTTTTGTCTAGAGTTTAATGATGCGCAACACAGAAGTGAACAGACAACTCATTTATGTTGTTGTATTATTTCCTTGCTTTGAAAGCTCCGACTGTCAAACACACTGCCAGTCATTCCAGCCACACCCACCACCTGCACATCACAAAAATGGTAGTAAGTTTCTTAACGTTCACCAGACCTGCAAATATTTAAATATACACTGCAGCAATATTAGTTATCTAACAACTGCGAAAGGGCTGTGCTGCATCCAGTGTGTTAAATAAACAAGACTCAATAAAACTTTGTTTCATTACCAAGATGAAAAAGATTGCTAAAAGTCTGAACATCGCAGATCTCAATGGTATACCAAAGAAACAATGGTGTCCTTTAAATATCTAGGTTTATGCCTCTTTACTCATCCCTCATCAGGCCCATAATGGAGTACAATGCCCCTTTCGGGATGTACCTTACCAGACACCTGCAGCAACTGGAAAGACCCCAAAAGTACCTCACCAAGAGGATCATAGGGCTCAAACAGATGCCATATGCTGCCCGGTTAAAGAAACTCCAGCTCTACTCAGTGGCATACCGCCCGCTCAGAGGCGATCTGTGCCTGACGTATAAAGCCATGTCCAACCCGGAATTAACGGACATGCTGCACCTCAGAAAATCCAAATCCCATCGAGCTACGTGCTCGAGAGACTTGAACCTCAGCACTGAAATAAATAGGACATGCTGGAGGGACAGATTCATAACCCAGAGGCTCCTTTCACTCTGGAATAAAATCCCAGTCCAGGTTAGGCAGACTCCCTCATTGACTCTCTTTAAGAGGAATCTTGATGAGTGGATGGGAGATTGTAGGTTTACCCTGGGTATCACTTCTGTGTCACTGTTAGACAGAGGCACAGTATACTAACCTCGAAAAAGGGCATAGCAAAATTAATTTAAAATGGGTGGCGAAAGCCAAACACACTCTGGCTAGGCTTATAAATGCCCTAGGGCAGATAGCCCAGTATGAACCTATGAAATAGTCATTTAACTTTCATAACCATATGGAAAATACCTCCTGAAAAATAACTCCCTTTCTCTCTAGACAGAGGTGCAATAAACAAAAGATTCCTCCTAGAACAAATTGAATACAGGTTCCCCATCACAGCCACATGACCTCTAAAAACACTCATTCACTTCAGAGTCCACCGAAAACAAAATCTGGAGATTCCTTTCCAACCCCCCACCCCACCCCCTCCTGAACACCACTGCATCACCATCTTCCAAAGCCAAATGGCACCCAGGTTACCTACAGAGCTGAGCTACACCTAGGTTCTCTTCTTTTCAAACTGTTTCAACCAGGTGCATTTCTACCTCTTGCTGCCCAAGTCCGTAATAAAACCAACCCCTACAACCTTTACAGCTTTTCCAAATTGACTTCCCCACTCCAAACCTCCCAAACCAAAGTGCACTCTACTGAACGCTCCTTCCCCATTCTTGTAGCTAAACTATGACCCCGCCACCACTACCCACACATCACTTAACTCCTACATACCTCTCAACCGTCCTGATTTTCGCCTCATAATTTGGGTCTGCTCCTCACAAAAGTTGTGGTTTTCTGGATTTTTATGGTAATTAATTCACTAAATTATTACAGGCATATTTGAGTTATAGATGTCATACCCTTCAGAAAATACACTATGACACGATACCTTTTATTCTAGCAACTTTCTAAATTTATAATAGCAATGTGTAAAACATACCCAGTTATTTTTGTCTTCGTCCAGATTTTTTTTTGTGTGATAAGAGGATGAGAAGTATGCTCCTACCTCACCTGTACCACTTCTACCAGCTGTCCACACCTGCTGCTCAGATTTACTACAAAAATTAATCCACGTTTATTTTCTCATTTAATGGTATATGTGCTGTGCCTAATATTGTTTATTGTGATCAATGGTACTAAACTACGATAAACAAACACACTTACAGCAAAGTTACACTGCTATTTTCTGAAACTAAAGCCCAGGGTGAATCTGTTTTAATTTACAATAATTATAAATATGCAGTAATGTAAAACCAGCGAATTTATTGTGCGGGATTAACTAGAAAAGGCTTAAGGCGCTCAACCAGCAGCACAGCAAACTAGCTCGAAACATTTCAGCCATTTATTATACTATATTGATGGATTACTTCAGCTCACATAGTAGTGCAGTTCATTCTTGTTCTGAATAGGTCATACATACTTGGTGAGAACATGGTACGTTTAGTCAACAACAAGCGCTCAAACGTTCCTATGATTATCCCCAGTTCGAGCAGACTCAATGTCAGCTTAACTCGTCAGCTCCACTAAGAACATTTTCTGTGCAAAAAAAAAGGTTGAAAATAACAATAAATAAAT
The DNA here is from genome assembly GCF_019279795.1 of Protopterus annectens. Taxonomy (NCBI): domain Eukaryota; kingdom Metazoa; phylum Chordata; order Ceratodontiformes; family Protopteridae; genus Protopterus; species Protopterus annectens. The sequence continues at coordinate 771,441,142 of NC_056743.1, read as the reverse complement.
CATTTCACGCGACAACCAAACAATTTTCAATAGGGGAAAAACCTCCTTTCAACATCGTAAACAACACGGACCCACTATTTAGACGTCAAAATTGGAGCAACAGCTAACGATTTCAAGGCTGGGCTTCCGGGTTGCACAGTAAGTCTCACGAGATTTCGCATCTACTAAAAGGCGGAAGTAAATACTATTTCGGAGAAATCGTAAAAACTTGAACTAATGGCTCTCATTTCTTTCAGTTACAATACGAACTTTTCATTTACAATTGGAAAGTGACGTAGAAATGTCTTTACCTTGTGTACTTTGCATCACTGACAAAAAGAAAAAAAAACACAAACATTTTTCCGATAGCGCACACTTACTAATAATTAAACTATATTCCAACCCCATACAAATGAAATAAAAAAAATAATCTAACATATTTTTCTTACTATATACGGAATTCCAATCTGTTCTCAATTTTTGTAAGAAAAGTACCTCGAAAACGCCAGCGAGCTTAATATTATGACTTGAAAACACATTACATTTTATGTAAGTTTACGCAAAACACAGCCGTAACCTTTCAGGTTCCCAGGTTGTAGATGATACATTTGGGTTCAGCTATTGCCCGAGTTTTTTTTTTTTTTACGCCAAATACATTCATTTAGTCCCGTTGCAAATATATATGACAGTGGCAGGCAGAAATACGTGATACTGTTGCAGATAGTTTTGTTTGTGCCTGTACAGACAGCAAACCTCTTGGAGCAAGAAATCTGTTCAAAGCCGTAAATAAAAGTGAGACAAAGGCCCAAAAATAGGGACATTTTTTTAAATATTACTCTTACAAACTCAGTTGATATAATAACAGGTTTTGCATTAACATGAATCCATGAATTTTCTGAAGGATATGAAGCTTGAAACTTAGCTGTATGCCATCATTTTACAACTTCAATCTTTAATGATTTACCACTAATTTGCCTGAAAAACACAATTTTATGAAAAAAAAACCAGACCTAAAATATAAGGCCAAAATATGGACATTCTGCGAAAATCTGTACAGTCGAGTGGTAAGACAGAGAGGCAATATGTGTTCGTCCATTAGCAGTTGATAAAATGAGGTTGCTTTCCTTACTTCAGCAGCGCCTCATTATAGTCCTAAAGTAATTGGGACATATCCATACGATTTATTTATTTTGTGTAGTTACAAAGCTAACCATTTTAAATGTATTACCACCGATTCCATTTCCTGATTCTTTTCAACCCGAAAAAAAATACTAATAAATGTAATTTTGAACATTTTACCCAATTAAAAGGTAATTGTACTAGAAGTCAGTTTGTATGAGTAACCTAACAAAAGTACATCCTGCCGCATTTTATATTTGAAATGCGTGATTATTTCTGCAAGACTGTTCATTTCTAATTAATCGTTTATTTATGATCGACCTTAAGAGACGTTACATAATACTTCACATACTGAAAATGTATACCTTACAGAGGAAACATTTCGCAGTGGGGTAGGCAACCCGAAGTAGGGACCACAGAAGGCCTGTTTAAAGGTTGTGAAACGTTGATACATCAACTACTCTCGGACCCGAGGAATTAATAAAAACTAAAACCCCGTAGTTATGTTATATAAAAAATAAGATGCATCTAATGTTAACATTTTAAATATCCCACTATGTTTTATGTCACTTTCCTTTAACCATATTGCTATGCTATGTCTTTGAACAGAATTGCAGATACGTTGACATGGCTTATTAAACGTTAAAATACGTTTAACAGCTTCCCAGATCATATGCCAGCTACTTAAGACACTCCTCAGAGTGTAATTACTGCACTATTTGTTTTATTAACATGATAAACACAAATAATGTACTAATGCAATAGGTATTAGTCTAATAGTTTATAAGGCTATTTGTAATTTTTATACTGTAATTTAAAGTTGGTTATCTCATATTTCGTGATCTCTTTATTTTTCTTTTTATTATATTTTATTTAGCCTCACTCCAGGTACACGATACAATTAGGACTATCTTAACATGAATGCTTTTCTTTTGTATATAATCATTTTTAAGTTTGTCACTTAAGAAAGTGAGAGTTATTATTCTTGATATCTGGTCAAAATTTTCCAAATATTTAATGTCTGAAGCAAACCTAATACATTATCAGGTATTTAAGTATATAATTAGATCTACTTTATATTGTTTGACGCTGTAAAAGAACGATGTTGCAGCATAAGGTATGCATGTTTTGCAATATAGACTTGAATATTAAAAATGTCATGCAAGTGATAAAATAATCTTAAATGATATTTGATGTATATAAAAAGCATCATGACAGATTTCAATTTATAGGATCCACTGATAGAAGAACACATTTCTGTAGTGAACCCATAAACGTTAGCCTATTAGGTTTTGCATCAGTAAAATGTTTGGTGTTTATACATTATTTAAGGTAAAACTGAAAAAAATATATCTGTTTCACTTTCAGTTGTATCTCTTCTGACGTTTGGATAGTTTAGAAGGGGATTACAGTGACTAAACTGCAAATTAAAGAGAGTGAATAGTAGATGAGAGTTGTAGCATGAACACAAGCCTGAAATTACTGATTTGTTCTCTTTTTAAAACAAAGGTAAAAATTGTCACTGCAAATTTAATCTGATTAAGAGCTGTTAATTAATTCTTTGAAGAGTCTGGCTATTTTTATTATGGTTTTATAAATGCTGGTACTGTATTTGTAATGCTTTATGTATATAACATCTTTGCAGATTAATGCGTACAGACATTGGATTAATTATCTAAAGTTATCATATGTAGTTGCTGTTTTTTTGTTGTTATGGTTTTGAAAAAAAATGTATGCAGCTGACTGAGAAAACAAATTCAGTTAGAAAAAAATAATAGTTCTATATTCCTTTGCAAAGTGTATTTTGCAGAGAATGGTATTGAACCATTTCTTTTGTATTGATATTTACTTATTATTTAATATAACCATGTTAAAAGTTATACTGGCACTTTTTGTTATAGACAAGCATGACAAAGTTTAAAATACAGTTGACATAAATTACATCATTTCTGTATTCATTGAGGTAAACCAATATTTGTTCTACAATGCAAAATCAGCATTTCTTCAGTGTCCTTTAATTTGCTTATGTGTCCGACTTTCTACATGCATAAAATGACATTTCTGAATGCTGCATTTTCTTAGTCTTTTTGTTTTATGAATAGCCGCATGAAGACCTTAAAATGCAACCATGTATCTACATTTTTCATATAATTCTTATAGATTTCTATCACAGTTTTTTGCTTCTTTTACACTGTAGTAGATGAGCTTTTTAAACATTGCTTAATTTAATAACATGCTAATGAATTAATGTTAAAACTGGGAAATGTAGATGTGTAGCTGGAATAATTGCTAATATGATTTTTTATGTGAACAGGAAAATAATGTAATTTTATACAGCATTAAATCTAGTGTTCACCAGGTCTGTGTATACACACACACACACACACATATATATATATATATATGTCAAATAAAGTGTAAATGTGCACATACAGATGAACCTGTGATTCTACTTTATACTTAATTACAGATTTCATTTTCAAATGTGTACCTGACGTTTCTTCTGTTTTCAATGTTTACTCTGATTAAATAACATATAACTCTTAAATATTACTTGGAAAGCTCTGAGCTAACATGCTTGGCAATTCCTGTTTTCATATGAGGGAAATGCTAGAATACTGATAGCTACAGTGACAGATCTTCGAGTTTTCTTGGTGGATGGTTCTTCACCTCTTTTGCTACATGACCAAATAACAAGTTTCCTTTTCCATTTCCATTTCTCTCATAGTAAGCAACTTATTCCCTACAAATTAGGAATGTGACCAGGTACAATTGCATGTTGCATGGACACTTTATCTGTAGAAATGATTAGCAAGTATTACTCTGTTCATACTTTCATGCATAAGGAATGCTAATTGCAAAGTTCTGTACATACTAAGGAAAATATGTACAGCTCCATTATGCTCAGAATTAAGCATAGTTACGTGCAATTATTCACTGCAATATAATTTTGAAGTTATTTTGTTTTTGGAATTAAAAAAAATGAGGAACTGCATTATAGTTAGTAAGGCTCTGAAAACCTGTTTTTGTTTTATGGATATTTTATGTGCTGCATTTCTCATCTTACAGTCCTAGTTGTATACCTTTATACTGCAAATGTTATGCCTGAAAAAAATGAGAATTTTATGCTTAAGCAGCTATTTTCTTTTTTGTACTAAAATGACTAATTTTATATTTTTTTTCTTGAAATTCCTTTTCTTTTTCTTTCCAATACTATATAATTACACAACATTACTTACATTTCTTTTGCACAGCTTTAGCTACATTGCAAGCATATTTTATAGTAATACATCTGACATACTTCACCTCATTCCTCATTTCTTATGTTTGAATAATGTTAATCAAGGCATCATAGTTCATCACACTTTCCTCCCAGTAAAAATGTGGATCATAATACTCCTTTTCTAATAAGAGTCTTATAAACAGACACACACATTGTATTAGTTGCATAGTACCTAAAAGTGGGCATATAGTGGTTACAAGGTTGTTAGTTATAACTTTACTTTAATTGAATTATTGTATTTTTTCTGTGTTAGAGAGTAAGGCCCCATTTCTAAACATCTGTATACTTAATATTTCATAGCTTCTGCCATCAGTGTCATGTTTCTTGTCCTTTATATACGAGGTGATGTCAACATTTACGATCAACCCTTTTAACTACACAGGTATTCAAATTGATTTATAGTGGTTTTGTGTGTGTTTGTGTCTGCCAGAATATTTCTGATACTGCATGTAAAAGAATGAAATTGGGCAGTAATTTCTCAATATTTTCCACTCACCAAATCTTTTTATATCAGATTGTACAATTCTTTTGGCTGTTTACTACACACATGTTTAGAAAAATACTGTTGATCAGTAATTTAGCAATGTTATTTACTTTGCAGACTTGTCTAGTAGGAATAATTCAGTAACTTTTTAATGTTCCCAGATTTGCAGAACAGATTGCATATTTTTATAAGCTGTATATATTGCTATGCTTAAAGAGCATCTCTAGCTGTAGCATTTTAATCCCCAGATTCTGTTATAGTATCATGTTTGATACATGTGCACTTTGCTTGAGATATAATTACTTATCTTATTTTATATATTTCATTAGGACAGTTCACTTCGTTTGAGTATTATATTTCCATTTTTGTTCTGTACTTGTACATATATGCATTTCAGTTATCCTTTTTTCTGATTAACCATTATTCAATACTGATTTTTTTATTCACACTTTTATGTACATATTTCAATATTCTTCTGAAAAGTCTGGACTTCTATAGTCTTGTATCTTCAACATTTCACTATACACTTTCCTCTTAAATCTTACAGCAAAACTTACCTTGCATTTTCAAAATTTTGAATTACTAGCATATACTTCAGTAGCTCTATTTTATTCAGCAGTATATCTTGGCTACATATCTGTTTAAATTCTGTTCACACTGAAACTAAATACTTTTTGAATTTGCCACTGACATGCAGTGAAATCAGCTTATACCATGCAGGCTTTTTGTGTGTGTGTGTGTATATATATATATATATATATATATATATATATATATATATATACATATATATATATATATATATATATATAAGTTTCACTCTCTGTGTGTTATTTGTTTATGTGGTTCATGCAAATGAAAAAATAAATAAATAAACAAGTTTCAAGCACATTTCTTCACTTCAACATTTTAGTAAGCAGACATTCTGTACAGACAGTCACAGTCTGTGTTTGTGAGAGACTCAGTAATTTATTATAGACATGAAGAACTCAGCCTAATGTTTTAGTGATTCTTCCTTGCACTCCTCAACATTTTCCCTTGAAAGGGATGGATTAATATGTATTATTATCACATTTTATTTAGTTGCCTAAATAGCCCCACACATCATGTGACTGAATGTGTAAGCACACACGCAGATCAAACATGCACGTGTGTGCACCCCTACACAGAAATATAAACACTCATGCATACAACCCACTCTCGCCATGCAGAGAAGAGAAGATAGTTCTTTTGTGCTTTCGTGAAATATATCACACAACCGTGCCTGTACCATAGCACAGAAAAAAAACTCCTGCCCTCTTCCATTCTTAAACAGCATTGTTACTTTTAATAATTATTCATTGTGGAGTATGCATCATTGTGCTCACATAGACATCTGTCTTGGATAGTTGCATGCACTCTACATATGACCTTACAGCGGAGCTATGCATTGCCACATTTCCTCTAGAGATGGTTGATGTGAAATTCCTTGAGTGTCAATAGCCTGATAAAAAAAAAAAAATTGAAAAAGAAAACATTGATCACTGATTCCCTTAGGAAATTATTTCCAGTGTTTTTAAGCATTATTTTTCTGGTGTTTCAGCTTGCTGGCATTCTGAAAGTCAACATTTCATAGTAGGACTGTATATCACATATATTTCAGTGTGAGCATTTACACAAGAGTGGCTTGCCCATTACATTTGTGTATCTGTCTTTGTTCATTGGTTGGTGTGCTTGCACACACACACACACACACACACACACACACACACACACACACACACACACACACACACACACACACACACACACACTCATTTTCACAGAGTAGTGATCTATCTTTTCAGCATTAATCATCACCTCCTGTTATGCCTTTCTGATCCTAAATTGAGTTTCTAGTTTTTACCATTTTAGCTATATTGATATTATTTGCAGCATTTTAAGTAAACTTTTGAATCAGCTGTGTGGCCATTCTTCAGATATGAATACCATATCAGCAAAGCTATTTGAGTACATGTCATGATATGGAAGTAAACTACTTGTTACCCGAATTAAGCACACATTGAATGCTATTTATATGCTGTGGATGGAGGGAAACTGGCTGCTACCAGTGGTATTTATTTGGATTGTTATTTTTCATTATATGTTATCTTTATACTTTTAAGTATGCAGACTGATTATGCATTATAACTGTAGGGATTCTTGTGTACTGAACAGAGCATTGATTTTTAATGCTAAAGGCGAGAGAGAGAGAGAGAGATACCATTTATTTTATGACATTGCCCCTCATTTAATGTTGCATAACCTGACAATGACTTTGATTAAACTGTAACTGCAGGCTCTCCCTTCAACCCAAGTCTACTACTATATTACTGATGCCTGCAAAATAAAGATTTACATTCCCTGTGAACTATATTTCTTATGAAGCAGTTTGCAAAATATAGCTCTTTGTGGGAGTCATTTCTTTTTATGTATGATAAGCCTAACAAATGCTTAAATTAAACAGATTCATGCATTATGTTTTGAAAATGAGAGCAAGTATTTGCCTTTGCTTTGAGCAGTAGTGATCTTGGAAGTGATTATAAGTAATAGGTAGTAAGTGGTGCAGTTCTTCCAAATTAGGGGTGTAGGAGAATTGTCTTGTTTATAAAATACTGTTTTTTAACAAATATTAATTTGCAATTCTGGTGACAGCTTTGTGCATTTGATGTGAAATGTTCACTTTTTTGAAAGTCCTGCTTTTATACTGTACAGCTCAGGAAAAATGTACTTATTGTGGCAAAAAATTAATTTTTATATTATATTTGGCACTGAGTTATAGCTAAATAATATGATAAAAATCAACAGTACTTGTAGAGTATTCTGAGAAAGTACAAGAGACTGCTTTTGAAACATACACTAGCATTAATCAATGACTGCCCAGTGGAGATTGGGATGGGTACTGAATATCTGTTTTGTTCTCCATATAATCACAGCCTACATTTTGATGAGCTAAGCACATAAGTATCAGAACTTAATCAAACTTTAACAGCTCCCATGACAAGGTCTGAGTTTGACACAACTGCTCTTGTTTCTATAGAGGTAATACTGCCTGCTAGCAGTGTGTTATTAATTATCTATCTCAGAATGTACATCCTTAAAACAAAATAAATAAATAAACAAAAGCTAATAACATAAACCGTATGATTTATGTTAAGCACCCCCAGGGCTATTAGCCTAGTAACATCCTATGATCCCCCTCAGCGCATCATGGCTCCTGGCTCTCAGATAAGCTCCTAACAAGCAATAAGATCCCTCTGCCACTTTTACTGCTCACATCTAGATGAACACTTGAATCTTACTCTGGATCCTGCTTCCCCATATGATTTATGTTAAGCACCCTCTCATCCCCCCCCCCACCACATTGTGACTCCTGGGTCCCAGATAAGATCCGAACAAGCAGTAAGACCCCAGTACTACTTTTACTGGGCATATCTAGATGAACACTTGAATCTTATTCTGGACACTGCTTCCCTGTATGAAGTATGTTAAGCACCATCTCATCCCCCCTTAGCGCATCATGGCTCCTGGCTCCCAGATAGTCTCCTAACAAGCAATAACACCCTTGTGCCACTTTTACTGCTTACATCTACTGGATGCTTGACTCTTATTCTGGACCCTGCTTCTTTGTATGATTTATGTTAAGAACCTTCTCATTCCCCCTCAGCACATCATGGCTCCTGTCTCCCAGATAAGCTCCTAACAAGCAATAAGACCCCTGTGCCGCTTTTACTGCTCACATCTAGATGAACACTTGAATCTTATTCTGGACCCTGCTTCCCCATATGATTTATATATGTGTCTGTGAATTTACCTTCTGCCTAACTGTAACTTTTATCTGTCTCATTGTTATTGTACTGTGGTGCCTTAGTACATCACCTTGCCATCCCTATTCCTACACAGATTATCACTCATCTCTGTCTTCCCAGCTTATATAGTCTATACTGTCCTGTCTACCCTCCATCACTTCCTTTCTGGCCTTCTCCTAATATTTTTCTCTCTTCCCCCTCTAGCACTCTTCTCCCTCTCTCCACATTTTCCCTTTACTTGTTCTTTCACTACCCTTTCTGCTATTTCTTGTATACCCTGGAAACCAACTTAAATTCTTCTCTTTCCCACTTCTTCATTTTCTTCACCCAGTCTAACTCCTTTACCAACATTCTTTAGCCACATTTTCTCCACCTTATAGCCTCTTCTCTACATTGCCGTCACCTCTGTAATTCCACTCTTTTCCTTACTTTGCTGATTGTTTTTATTTTTCTTCAAGGTTGAACTGGGAAAGGGCCTGTCCTCTCCGTTCACCCTTTGCTTCACTTGGGCTCACTCTGCTCCCCTACTGTATCCCCATTCCCAGCCACCCTTACTTTCATTACATTTATACTCTTCTAACCATTCCCCTCTCAATACTCAACCAATCATCCTCTCACTGTCTCAAACCACTCCCCCTCCACTCTCAACCTATCTCCCTCCTTTTGTCTCTCCAAATCTCATCCAGAGCTCTTAGTTCATCACCCTCTGTTCCACTTCCTCACACCACAAAAGCCTCCCATTAGATATCCGACTCTCTCCCTTATCCATTTTTCCTTACTCTTATTAACTCTAGTCAAAGCCACAGAATGAAACCCTCTATCTCTGCCTCCTGCATCACACTCCTCCTTCTGCTTTCCATGCAACCCACTTAAAACCTTGTCAGATATTAGCCATAGCCTTTTTCACCCTTATCCTATTCTGCATACCAAAATACACCTTTTCTCTTTAACCTACACTCTCATTTATTCGCAAAACTCCATCTTCCATTCCTTTAACTTCCTTATCTCTAAACTATCTAACCTCACTCATTTCTCTCATTCCTTTCCATTCTCACTTGCTCAGGTGACATCCACCCCAATTCAGGACCTACCACTCAAACTCTAACCTCCCCACATGCCCCAAATTACTCCACATAACCACTCTCAATTTCCAAAGCATCTGTAATAAAACTTTAGAGCTGCATGCCTGGGTTTCCCAAAATAAAACTGATATCCTAGCAGCCACTGAAACATGGCCAAAATCTCCCATTCAGGATTCAGAGCTTCTTCCTCAAACCTTTAGTATTATTAGATCAGACTGTCAAATGAAAAAAAGGAAGTGGTGTGGCCCTCATCTATCCAAACTCCCTCAGTATTACTCCATGCAAAGACCAGATCCCACTGTTCCATAATTCTGAAATATTGATCTCTTTTCTTGAAATTAATCACTCACAAAGACTTTGTATCATTATTCTGTGCATCCCTCCCAGAAATAGCATCCCAACTCTTGAAAGCATTTTATCTTGGATTTCCTTCACTATAAAAAAATGAAACAATTATCCTCAGGGACATGAATATTGATTGGTCCTCTATCCCTTCCAATTAGTCCTTCACTAGCATAAACCTATTTCACTTCACCCAACTTATTATTACTCCTATTAGGTACAACAACAAAACTAATGTTGGATCCATCCTAGACTGGATTCTAGTCTCAGATCTTTCTAAATTTATAACATCTGGAACAATGTCCAACTCTGTTATTGACCATCTCCCCACCTATGCCATCCCAGCATGCTCAGCAATCCCCAAAACCCATAATATCAAATTGGTCCAAAACCTTTCCAGATTTGACCCAAACTCCTTCAACAGTATTCTGGAAATCATTAACTGGAATATCCTTAAGACTCTCCCCTGGATGATGCTTTGCTCTACTTCAACAGTTCTTTAAAAAAATGTAGATAGTCTAGCTCCTTCAAGAACTAGAAGAGCCAAAGCTAGTAATGCCCCCTGGCTAGCTACAAAACAAATCATGACTGACAGGGACAAAGCATGGAAAGCTTGGCTTAAATTTAAAAATACATCTGATCTTATTCAATATAGACAGCTCTGCAACCCAGTTAAGAAACTTGTCTCTAAAGATAAGCAGCACTACTTGTGGAACCAGCAAAGTAGAAGAGAAACTAATCCAAAAGCTTTCTGGTCTTCTGTCAACAACCTTCTTAACCCTGGCACTAAACCCAACCCCTGCCCATACCCTGATAAACCACCAAAACAAATTGCAAGTCTCTTTAATTCTTACTTTACTGACACTATTGCCAACATTACCTCTACCTTCTCCCACCCTCTCCCCAACAACAACACTACTTCTTCACATCATCTTCTCACCACCACTCACCATCCACTGACACTGTCTCTCCAAATGGCATACATCCGTCTCCTCCACCACTTTTACACTCTGTCCTATCCCTACCTACCAGTTCAAAAACTGCTTCTAAAACTAAAGCCCTGTTCCAACTCTGCTGACAGCATCTCTGCCAAACTCCTCAAACTTGCAGCAGGTTAGTGCCCTACTCCATTAGCATCCTGATTAATAGATCCATACAGGAATACTACATCCCTGGACTCTGGAAAAAAAGCTATAATATTACCACTTCATAAAGACAGTCCTTCAGCTGACATCTCCAGCTTCCGACCCATAGCTCTACTCTCAACTATCTCAAAAATTCTAGAAAAGTGTGTTCAAAACAACTTTTAGACTACCTTCTAAAATATTATCTTCTCTCTCCTACCTGACACAGTTTCTGCCCTGGACATAGCAAATCCACTGTATTAATCTAATTCTTAGATGTTGTAAACAAAGGACGAGACTGGTAACATTGTCTCAGCCCTTTTCCTGGACTTATCTAAAGCTTTTGATACTATCTCTCGCTCTATCCTTCTCTCGCAACTCTCTAGTATCGGCCTATCTCCACAGTCTCTTAACTGGTTCAAAAGCTACCTCTCTAACAGAGACCATGTTGTTAAATGGCAGAACTCCACTTCTCCTTGCATTCATAACCCTACTGGTGTTCCCCAAGGTTCAATTTCAGGCCCCCTTCTGTTTAACATTTTCATTAATAATCTTCACCAAGCTATTCAGCAGGCCTCCCTAGTCCAGTATGCAGACGACCCCACAACAGTCTGCACTGCCCACAACTTAAACACTCTAAAACAAATCACCCAAGCTGCTTTTACCACAGTAGAAGCCCGGCTTCACAATAATTCCCCTCTCTCTAAATCCCCCAAAAAACAAACTTATGATCTTCCCTCCCAAGAGAAATTTGCCCATTAATATAGGGGACTTCAAAATTCTCTCCCTTAACTCTACTAAAATTGAGTTAGTTACCCATACTAAACTATTAGGTTCAGTCACAGATGAAAATCTCAGATTCGATCATCACATTCAAAATAACATAAACAAAATCCATAAGAAACTGGGGTTACTATATAGACATAACAAATTTCTCTCCCTCCCTTCTAGACAAGCACTAGCTCTGTCATACCTTCTACCTTCACTTACTTATGGTGCTCCCCTATTAACTAATCTGCAGTCTTCCCTAGTGACAAAATTAGAAACATGCTATAATAAGATTGCCAAATTTGCTACTAATAGCCACAACTCCACTCACCATTGTATTTCTCTAAATCAACTGTAATGGCTCAAGCTCCCCCATTACCTTCTCCTCCTCCAGCTCACAATCTCTCATAAACTTATATATAAACCTCAGGACTGTCCAGCACTTAGCTCCCTTTTACCCGTATACTCTAACTTGTTCCTTATGCTCTGAAAACCAATACTTTCTACACATACCCAAATCCACACTACCTGCAGGTCAATTCCTATACTCCTGGACAGTTTCCAAAATTTGGAATAATCTTCTAACATCTATATGCCTTCATATAAGCACAAAACACCAACACAAGGAGGATAAGCTGATAAAAAACAAATAAAATCAAAAGCCAGCTCCAGGGAAAAGGCCAATAAATATCCGATCAGTACCAAGTGGTGATAGTACAAAGCACGCCTGAATGTAAAAGTCTTTCCTTGAAAGACTTTTACATTCAGGCGTGCTTTGTACTATCACCACTTGGTACTGATCGGATATTTATTGGCCTTTTCCCTGGAGCTGGCTTTTGATTTTATCTATATGCCTTCAACTGAGACTTTCTAGCTTCAAAAGTGCAATGCATAGTCACTTCTCTTCCATGTGGATCTGTAACTGCTCAATTACCTCCTCAGCCATTACCTAAACTCAATCCTTCCAGCTCATTTACTCACAATTGCCTTTCTTATTCTTAAACTAACATCTTATCTAACACTTCCTCCTCTCATCTCTAAACTCCCTCCTCCCTCCCTCACCCTTCTCTCACCAGTCTCCACTCTTCCTCTTCTTCACCAAACTACCCCCCCTTCTCTTACTATTTCTCTCTCTCTCTCTCTCTCTCTACAATTCCAAACTTCCCTCTCCTGTACTGCATGACTGATCACAAACTCTTACTAAACCTCTCATACCTCCTTCTCATATTCATACCTATCTGCCATCTTAAACCCTTTCCTCTATGCCTTCACATTAACCTTTACTTCCCTGTTTCCATTTCTCGATCAAATAAAGGCTCAATTTGATATACTCCTTTACCTTTGAGTATAACAGCTTGTTACTCTCTACTGCCAATCATCACTGTATTATGCTTTGTACGATGTAGATGTATTAGATTTCTTTATGAATCTTAATTTATAATATGAAAGTTATCTTTTTGTTTTTCCAGTAAGTTTTTGTATCTTCTGTAATTTTAATCTCTATATCCCAAAATACTTCTTTGTAAAACTTGCTTTAACTTTTGTTTAGTTTTGTTAGTTTTGTTTTCTATATAAATTCCCTGGAGCTTTTCTTCCCAGTCCTCCACTGAAAATGGGCTAGCCTGGCTCAGTGGACTTTCTGGTAAACAAATGTCAATAAATAAATAAAATAAATAAATACAAGCATTATTTGTTTGCAGCTACCAGCAGATATGTGCATATTCTGTTTTTTATTTTCAGTATCTGTCACTCCACATCTTGAGAACTTTTTCGTGGGATTTTTCCTTGTGGGCAAACTAACCAGTATCACCCAAAACATAAAGTAATAATGCTGCTGCTGAGCCTTGATGTGCTCTTTGATTAGCTTGGTTTACAACCTAGTAATTAGTAATTTGCTGTTCAGTGTACCTATGTTTAGCAATAATTTCTGGATCATTCCTTATGGCTCTATACTGCTAGCACATATATAATTTCCTAGTTTTTTTTTCTCAGTGGACTGCTTATGTGTATTGACACTTTGCATGTTTAAAATAATTTTATGTTTGTTGTACTATACCTTGTGGGCAAACTAACCAGTATCACCCAAAACATAAAGTAATAATGCTGCTGCTGAGCCTTGATGTGCTCTTTGATTAGCATGGTTTACAACCTAGTAATTAGTAATTTGCTGTTCAGTGTACCTTTGTTTAGCAATAATTTCTGGATCATTCCTTATGGCTCTATACTGCTAGCACTTATATAATTTCCTAGTTTTTTTTCTCAGTGGACTGCTTAAGTGTATTGACACTTTGCATGTTTAAAATAATTTTATGTTTGTTGTACTATACCTATTTCATCTCATGTACTTGAAAGCAGGCCTCTGTTTAGTACATATATATTTTTTTTCATTTAGTGCTATTTTAATTACAAAGGAATTTAATTTAAATAATAAGAATAACATGTTATTTTAGTTGGGATGTCACATTATTGCCTACTGCATGGAATTTTGTTCAGTATTAGCTTACAAAGCATTGGATTATTCAAGTAAAAACTGAATATTACTCATCACATTTCTTGCAGTGAAATCCCTTTGTCCCTCCATAGGTTTATACCATGGGATCTGGTGAGATAAGCAAGCTGCCAGTGGTTGGTAGATATTTCATCATTGGCACTCACCCCACATATCCACTTTCTTCCTGGTTGTTTTTATAAGAAAAAAATGGTATGTAAATATTTAGTACAGTTATTTTTCCTTTGGTGTAGAAGAATCCGGTTACTATGTGTCACTATAGGCCAGGGGTACACTTAATACAGTAGCTATTGACAGTTGTTTGGAATGGAGTTGACTGGAAAGGAGGAGAGTAGACCAATGCTGTCCATGCTTGATCCACTTTTCCTAAAGCCATTTAATGGGCACCTGTCTTTATTCCTGAACCACAGTAACAAGTGACCCTAGGTGTTTCAAAAATATGCCATGGCTGTCTGCAAAACTGGGCTAAACAAAGCGTGTTGCAACTTAAAATAAATACCTTATATGTAGGTTAATTTACTTATACTTTGGCTATATCAGGCCAGTTCTAATGTGTGCATTTTAGTGATAAATAGCAGATATTCATATTTACTTAGTGGATTTACACATATGGAATAGCAAAGGAGCAAAGACACATAAATGCCTCAAAAAATCCTCACTGCCATTTCTGGATGACAGGAAAATAAATTAAGTACAGTGATAAGTGACAGTATGAAGACTAACACATGGCCCTGATCTTTTTCTCTCCATCTAGTCCATCAATGGGACCAGCCTTCTAGTCTTAGGCATTGAGGATCTTGACATCAGTCTCTTGATCCAGTGACTTTTTTTTTTTTTACATTGAGGATCAGGATTGGGCTGTTAGGACCGAATGTAGGACTTTTTTTTGGCCTTGTTGCAAGTCCCACTTCTCCACTCTGATCAGTTGGAGTTTGACACCATTTACTGAGGATGAAGCCATCTATGTAGATTCATCTGGATTTGTCCCTCCTCAATGCCTGACATATATATATATATATATATATATATATATATATATATATATATACCTGTTGCTACAGCCATACACCAACTGTTCATGCCAGTCAGAATGTCAGAGGGACACTGCATAATGCAAAATTAGCCCTTTTCTTCTTCCTTACATTGTGCACCACTGAGACAAGTAAAGAAGTGGAGCTACAAGAGGAAGCACTTGTACTCCCCTCAGAAGTTCCAAGGCTTAGACAAGGATAAAGAAGTTGTTTCTGACTATCTCCCTTAATTGACCCCCCCCCCTCAATTTTTGGGAAATTTTGGAATTGAAGAGGCAGAGGTATTGATGGTTCACTGAATCCATTCCTCTCCTGAGCATATACTGCAAAAGACCTTTCAGTTCTCCAAATATTTACCTTTGGTGGTCCCTCAGTCAACAGAATTGTTTAAATGGTGGTTAAGACTGCTTGTGAAAATCTGCATATAGTGGCAACCATCTTTAAGTGGGCAGATAAGATTCTTTGGCCTCCCATGGACTGGACTTGTTGGTTAAAGACTCCTCAAGTGCACTATATTATTGCTATGGTTGCCCTGAGGGAGGCTCCATTGGCATAGAACTCCATTATTCATTCATTTGACAATGAGTTTCATGCATTGGACAGATACAGAAATATGTTTTAATATCCTCAACATTTCCTTCAAGGATAGTAAACTATTTAGTCTATATACTTCATTGTTAGTGACAGCTGGCTGATCAGACCTTCTGGAAGGGATGCCAGCTGCTGAATTGTAAATAAAACTCATATCTCAGGTGTCACTCATGTTATCTACAGCTAATATCACCAAACAACTAGCTAATAATGTGGAAGATGGTGTAATAAAGACATCAGGTACTGAGACTGGAGTTTGCTATTTATGTTATACCTGGCTGCACCTCAGTGACTTTGCTGAAGATACTAAGATGACCTTTACTGTGTCTCCTTTGACAGGTTCCAACCTTTTGGCCTCATTGTTTTTTTTTAATATTTTTTAGCCCCTCTTAAAGCTGACTGTTAGGTGCCTGTCCTTGTTCACAGGCTTTACAGAACCTGACAAGCCTCCCCCAGACTTTCACTGATTCATGCTCACGGCTGGTGAGTAGATTGAGGCACCTGGGCAGTGTTATATGTGCTGCTGAGGATGAATTTTTCTTATGTCCTAAGTTAGTACCCCCCACATATGTATATGCTCCTTTGGGAAGGACTTGGAATGAGCATGCTGTCATACTGTCTTATATCGATGGTGTCTCAGCCAATGATCTGCCTTCCTAAAGACAAAGTCCCCATGTACATACCTGACCTCCACAGGAGATCAACCATGAGGTGTACTCATGCACATGCCCTCCCTCCATATTCTCTCTTGCCAGTGTCTCAGACTCCAAGCTACTAATCTAACCCAAGTCACATGGGCAATAGTTAAAGCTTTAACCTTCTAGGCTATGGTGCTGCCTGCATTTTGTTCTCAGTGTTAAGGCAGAACCTGATTACCAATAATAAAAAAACAAAATGCTTATAGCTACTGAAGTCATGTCCAAAACTTCCTGGTATTCTGTTTCTCTCATACTCAACAATGCACATATTAACTTTGGTTTTGACTAGTCTAACAACAAATAAATGATAGAGGATGGTCATTATTTCACCTCTGTTACAGTAACCTTTGCTATATAGGCTATATTCTGCACAGAATATAACAGCTGGACAGCTTCCAGAGTTTAAAGGCACCTTCCATGTGCCCAAACCATTGACAGCTTGAGCTGAGTTCAGTAAAATCAACAGTTTGAGTGCCAAGCCCTTAAGACCTTTGTTGCCACTAAAGAGCGCTCCTCTGTCAGACTTTTGGGGATCAATGGTCAGATAATGTTTCTCCATTGATGGGTAAATTATTTCCATTTGGGAAAAAAAAAACTTCTACATTTTTAATTTATGACAGAAACTTAACTTTTTCAGTTAAATAATTTAAACTAGAAAAGAGCGTTTTTAATTGAACTGGCACATAACTTTTACTCACTTTTAACAGTGAAGTGCTGTATTTTACTTTTGTGTAAAAAAGTTGTTAAAACCATAGTTTAAATTTGTTTTTCTGCTGAAAACTTTTGTTAAATTACTTTTAGGGGTAAGTGTATGTTATGCTATTTGCTATGCTTTTTGGTAGAAAACATTCATTTTTTGTTACTTACTTCTTTTACTGGCTGTTGCTGTCAATCATTGCTAGTGACATTAACCTCTGGGCTTCAGGCTTTATTTTCAGCTTCACCATGGAACACCTTACTGGTTTATTAGTTCTTATTTCCTCCAGCTACAAAAACAGGAACATTTCCAGACATCCTTTGCATTTCTATAGGTTAGAAATTAGCTTTGGCCACAGATGGATGATTCTGCTGTGGGCAATGCTGGTTCTTCAGACCATTCATCTTCTACTTTGGTTCCCTCTTGTGTAGTCCTTTCAGCTAGGATGGACTAGGGTTTAGACATATTCTCCGCAGCTGTTGGAATGCCCTTGGTGGGCATGGGAAAACCACTCTGATTGATCTCAGAGGAAGGTCCATGAATGCCTGCCCCCTTGTGATGTGCCTGACAAGAGTTGAGTCTGCTTCTATGGAAATTCCTGTTATAAAAGAAGTAAAAAGTCAAACCTGTATCTTCTCCTGTCTTAGTTACTTTAGACAGGAAGGATTTATTGGGCTTAGCTCAGGGCTTAGTTTAGGTTCTTGAGCTTCTCATTCTGGTTTTACTGGTAAGAGAAAAAGGAATTCTGCATTTTCTGAATATTCCCTTTATAATGAACAGTGAAATGATGTTAAGGGGTTAGCTTCTGTTTTCTCTTCACAGATGACTGATTCAGATTCTAAGGATGGTGTTTCTTCTGATCGTCCCTTAGAAGAATTTTCTTATTCCTGAATCCATATCTAGAGTCATCCAGCTGTTTCAGTAGGAATATAATGATATTCCAGTATCCTTAAAAATATTATGATTTGTTACAACTGGAATTTATTGGACCTACTTTTGTTCCTCCTGTACTTCCAGCATCGGAAAAGGTTTTTATTACAGCCTGTAACTTGCCTGACAGATAGCCTGTTGCCCTTCAGAAAGCTGATATAGTATATAAAGTTCCTCAGCTTTATTTCCTAATGCCAGATCTGATCCTGCAGCCATTTCTTTGGCAAATCCTACTGTTGCTAAACCACTAGTAAATGCTAATTCCACCTCTTTCATGTGGATGCTTTTGATATATTTGGGGAAAAGGTATATTCCTCTGCCATACTTATTTGTAGAATCCATAATGTCAGGCTCACATGTTAAAAGTTTTTACTTGCATCTTTTGAGAAAATGAGGAAGGAACATTACAGCTACTGTGCCCTAGTCTGAGGAAAAATCTTCCATAAATTCACTTTTTTGCTTCTGTGTTTCAAGGCATCAACCACACTTCTCGACCTGTTACTACTAATTCCCCCTTTCAGTTTCTTAGTAACTCTAGATTTAAAGGCTGCTTATTATCACATTCCTATATCCCCATATTTCAAATATTTCTTAGGTTATTCTGTATTTCGATTACACTTTTAGTTCTCTGCATTACCATATGGGTTACCCACTACTCCAAAGATATTCACAAATTGCCTAGCCTCATTGACAGCCTAATGCAGACTGGAAGATATTCACATTTTTCCCTATTTAGATTACCTGATCATCTTTGTAGAGTCTTTTTCAAAGTGCCAGGAATCCTTTATTTGGATGAGAGAGCTCTTTTATGAGTAAATAATGCAAGAGAATGTTCAAAAGTCTTCTTTGATTCCTTTTCACATTTCTGGATACCTTAGTTCAAGACCACAGGAAAAAGGCAGATCTCTTCCTAATTTTTTCCACCCAGTCCAAGACTTCAGCAAGGGAATGTATCAGGATACAATGATTTATGACATCCATGATTCTAATGATTCCTTTAGCCAGACTTTACATGAGAAAGATTCAATGGTACCTAAAATCTGTATGGTCACAACATCAACATCTATTGACATTCCAGATTCCAGTTTTGGGATTTGTAAAAATGAACTGCTTTAATGGAAAGATCAGTTTTATTTGAATCTAAGTCTCTGCTTTTCCCTTCCAGCTTCAGCACAGTCTGTAACTATAGTTTCTTCAAACTTTGCTTGAGGAGCAGTGTCTATGGGAATAATAGTGCAGGGTGTTTGGAACAAAAAGGACAGACCAAAACACATAAACATGAAAGAGATGTTGGCAGTCATAAATTCTATCAACACTCTCAATTATCAATGGTTCCCTGGACCACTTCAAGCGATTACAGACAACACCATAGTGATATGATGCATAAACAATCAAGGGGATCTCGATATTATCCTCTGTGCAGATTAATCTTAGTAGCCTAGAATATAGCAATTCAGTATAGTCTTAGTCTACAGTAATTTTACTTCCCATCAGTGCAAAATATTGTAGCAGGGAAGTTGAGCAGGACCAGGACAGTCTCTCATCAATGGGAATTGAATTGGGGGAGGGGTCTTCCAGGCTTTGATACAGATGGATAGGTTTGCCTCCATTCATAGCAAACTACAGCCAAAATGCTTCTCCGGGATTCTTTACAAACAGGTCTGTAAAACAGATGATTTTCATTTCTTTGAAAAAGAATGTTCTTGTATACCTTTCCACCCTCTTTGATGATATCCAGAGTTCTTCTAAAGATGCAGAAGGACTCTCCAAAGGTCATTGTGGTGATTCCTTTCTGGCCCAGACAACAGTGGTTCTCCCTTCTTTTGGAACTGGGAAAGGGTAATTAATACAAGCTTCCTCACAGACTGGACTTACTCACACTAGACAGGGTATGTTTGATAGATCCCAACCTGAAACATCTTCAGGTAACAGCCTAAACAACAGACTTTTTAACCCCTTTTAGGCAATTGTTTCTGAAGACATACAGCAGATACTAAAGGAGGAAAAGAAACCTGGTTCTTGGAAATCATATATTGCAAAATGGAAAAGGTTTGTAGTTGGTGCCAAAACAGGGGCCAGGACCCTTTTAAGGCTAATATTTATGTGGTTCTACAATATTTGTGTGAGTTATTATCCTATGGCCTTTCTTACTCCTCTATCACGGTTCATTTATCTCTACCCTTCTGATATGGATGGAAAAGCCTTTGATAGATTTGTCCATTTCAGTATGTTTTGCCCATGTATATTCCCCTTCCAATGCATTTCTATGTTAAAATGTTTTTGAAAGTGATGCTGCATACTCGGCCAGCTAGAAAACAGGCGGTTCTTCTTTAGGATCTTAACTTTTTTTTAATATTAATTCTAAACTAATTTGAACCAGCCCATCAGGCTGATTTGGAGTTCATAATTTGGAAAATAGTTTTATTAATTGGACTGTTCGAGTCAGAAGTTATCTTGCAGGGTCAATCTTTCCTCATTTCCCCCAAATATAAATTTCCTTGAGAACGAACCCTTCTCTTATGTCTATAGTGTTATCCAAGTTTACTTTAAGCTAGGTTATTCATCTCCCTGTCTTAATTCCAGAAGCTAAAAATGAGGGAAAAAGGATTCTTCATACTCTGGATGTCTGCAGACAACTCATATATTATCCTGACAGAATTTAAAACTTCATTAACTCTGATCAGCTATTAATTTCTTGTGAAGGCAAGTAAAAGGACAAGCTGTATCAAAGCAGACTATCTTCATATGGTTACTACATGCTACTTCATTTTGTTATACCTACCAAAACAAGTCAATTTTGGGCAGGGTCAAGGCCCACTCTACCAGGGTCTTGGCTTCATCAGTAGCTTTTTGGAAAATAGTGAATTCTAGAGATAGTCTAGAAGCTGCAACTTGGTCCTCTGTACTTATCTTTAGAAAGCACTACAGACTAGATTCCTTTTCCAGGTCTATATTAGGTTTTGCTAGGACCATTTTCCTGGGACTTCTGGACTTTCCTCCTTTCTCCTCTCACTCATTTTAAGTTATAGTAGTCCACCCATATTGCTATGGTTACAGCAGCAGGGATTAAATGGTGAACATAATTTAGTTGTGTAAGTAAACTTGACAAAACAGTTAATGTTTGAATGATTACTTCTGTAGTAGCCAATCCCTCCCTCCACCCAATTTTCTTTGTATAATTGTTGATGTCAGGGTAGAGACATTCATTTTTACTTACCTAGCACTGACCTTCTTTCAGGATTGTAGCTTCCCTCTTTCAGTTGGCAAAGAAACCGCTGAAGGGTTTGATGCCCAAATCATTGATTTTCTTCAGCTCTGCACAAGTTGTCAACAGTTTGGATATGTGGAAGGTACCCTTAAGTGCTGGAAGCTGATCAACTGTCATATTCTTTGTAGGATGTAACCCATATAGCTAGAACTACTGCAGCAGTGATCATTTGAACATGGACTGTTATGGAAAGGTTATTTATACAACTGTACTTTCTCTGAATCGTTATTGTGGGAGATGCAATTACAGAATGGTCTCCCACCAAGTGGCAGTAACAGTCATCAGAGCAATCAGTATACTGTACACCCTGTTTGAGGAGGTGAAAATGTTTAATCCCTGTGACCATGCCTGACTGTGTTTCTCTGGAGGCAGTCAGGTGTTTGTCCCTCCAGTTGTCTGCATCAGTGGCCATCACACAAGGCACATGGGCCAGGATGATAAAATCTAGAGTCTATGCAGTCCTCTTCCCCTGTCCACCTAAACAACATTCACACTCCCTTACAGGTATCTTACCTCATGGAAAGAGTATGGCAAGAAAAAAGGTGCTCAAACTCCAAGAGGTCCCACCACAGTGGAAAAGGTTAGGATCTGATGTTGTCCTTTTCATTCATTCCACAACTATTGGGTATTGGCTCTGATCTTGGAGCTGACTCATCCACATTTACTACACTTTTGGATCCAACTTCCAAGCTCCTCCCTGTACTCACAATGCCCCAAGTCAACCTGCTATACCTCAGATCTCGTTTGCTGCCATATCACTACAGATGCAGATCTTTCTCACAGAGCTTTTTGGGGTGTTATTTCCTTACTGTAAGTCCAGTCTCCATTCTCCATTTTTTCTCTAACACTTCCTTTCTTTACTTCACCCACCTCCCTTATCTAGTCTTTTGAGTTCTCAAGGTTTTCTTTGAGGTAGTTTTCTCTTTCTCTTCTACCTCAAGGTAGCTGTTGGTACAATTGTTAGTACTTTTCGTGCTTTTTCTCTACTTCCATTTTTTTCTATCCTCTAGAGGGTATTTTCTTTACCTACCATTGTTGGTAGCCTATATGATGTGTCCCTTCTCTAGGCCAGCAATCAAGGAGACTCAATCCTCACCACTGACTCCAGTGAGGGACAGTCACTAAGAGCAAAGATGGATTCACACAGTATTTTCAGATGCTGCTACCTGCACCAAGCACAATTTCCTTAAGAGCACACAGGGATCATGCTCTAGACCTGGGTGTGGATTCTCCTCTCTCCAGACTGGCATAAAACTCTACACTGACCATTTTGGAGTTCTGATTCCCTTTTCCCTGTTCAAACATCTACACACACTTGCATATTTGAGTTTTACATACACACTCGTACACATCTGGGAAAAGCTGGCACAGATTTACTAGCTGTGCCCCTTTCTGCCTAGACTCTGAGGGAATCATGCTGCCACCAGTCAGCTACCCTAAGGCTCTTACAAAGGGTATCCAATTATACTGTGCACAATTAATGCTGATACAAATGGTAGTTTGACCAAAGCAGCAAGGCTTTCAGGAGTGGCCACAGTGTCACCAAAACAAGCATATGAACATGCAAGATGTTAAAAGTATTATCTAAAGGACCAGCTACAATGAAAGATATTAAAATATTTAATGATAAACAATAAAACAGAAAAGAGAAAAATACTGAATACAATAAATAGAGTTTCAACCACAGAGATATAAAAAATAATACAGTTGGATAGTTTCTTACAGATGCAGAAAACAATACTAAACTATTCTCACTAAATGTCCCTGACTAAAGAATTACTGTTCTCTGACTACTTACTAAAGCAAGGTAAGCTGATGTGTTCTGAGTGTCTTAACACAGCAAACACTAAATGATGTCTCTCTTTGTCTGTGTGGATGTGTGAGATATATATCCTGTCAGAAATCCTTCCTGTCAGGTTCTAAAGTGCTGCTGCGAGGATTCCAAAGAAACCAGATGCTGGCTAGAGGATGACATCACCTCTGGTCACCTGACTCTGGTACAATACACACACAAAGCTTTGCTAAGATCTGTGGCAGCAACTGAAAGCTATAACACAATTTCAAACTTTCCACCGCTTCAGGATTCTCTGATAAACGTACCAGTTTTATCATTTACAACAATACAACCTAATATACATGCACACATTCATTCTATATGTCCAGCAGGACCTACTGTTGATGCATTTTTAACACAAGTAACTTTACAAATATATCTTTAACTCAAATAGCTGTACAAATCAACATGCTAGTAAAATAGCATAAAATTCTTTACAAAACTCCAGCAAGCTGTGCTGGCATATGTACACATGTACTGCCTTATAACATCACAACCTAAAAAAATACTTTATTTCCTTTTACTTTATAGATGGCAGAGAAACCAACAAGTTTTCAAAAAATGCACTTCCTGTGGGTGTAAGATCCCTATCTCCGATGCCCACAGGGAGTGTGTCTACTGCCTTGGAGCTTCTTATTTAAACACAGACTGCTTCATTAGTGCAACATGTAATTCCAGGGCCCTTAGCAACCATAGGAGCAAGTTAGTCTTAAAGGAATTACTTTGTTCTTCATCGTCTTCTTCTACTCTAGGGGCTCAACCCCCCACAATGTCATCCAAAGCCTCTTCAGAGGTGAAAGAATCACAGAAGCAGTCTCTAACCCACTGTCCAAAGTCTATTCAGTCTTTGGAGCCTCCTCCAAAGATTGCAAAGAAATTGGATTTGACCTCCATGGATCTAAAATGAAAACAATCTGATACAACATCCTCAGATCTGACAACTTCTCATATGAAATCTCCAAGAACCTTTTCTCCAGGGTTCTCTGTACAGCCTTTTTCTCTTTGGCTCCATTCCCCCTTCCTTCAGGAGACCCTGAAGAGATAGAGTCTCTGCCCCAGTCCACCACTTCTTCCATCACACCCTCCAGGAGCCTTTCAGAAGCTGAAGTGGATAGGATGATGAGGAAGTTCCTCCGAGCTCAGATTCAGATGGGGTTTATCCTGTCTCCTTCTCCCATTGGATATGTGAGCCTCCCTTCTACTTCTCATGCTGTGATTTCTCCTTCTCTGATCTGACTGATGGTTTCGGAGCCCTCTCATCTGAGAGACCTGAGACTGTAGACATCAGATCCGACTCCCACTGCTTCCCTGACTTGTTTGGTACTGATTCCATTAGACCAGGATGAGTCTTGGAGTTGAAGCATCAGTGCTGTGTCCAAGGGCTAGATTCCACACTGTGGTTTTTGGAGCCATCTCTGCCCCTTGGAACTTTGGTGTTGGACAGCTCAGGTCTGACTCCCCCTTTGAGCCATGTATCTGGGCAGGGTTGAGATATGGTAGCATTGGCAGCTTTGGCTCTAGTGCAATCAGCTACAGCGTCTCATGGTCCTTCTGCTTTAGAGGTAGTGGAGAGGGTCTTCTCTCATCCGACAGATTCATCTACTTTATCCTGTTTATATCCTAGAGCCCTACCTCCTTTGGGTCCAACCCCTGATGCTGGCATGTCTATTTCACAGGGACAGTTGGACCCATCAGTCATATAGACAGGGCACTCTCCCTGTCTTCAGATACTTCTTCAGATTGTCCCACTGAGGAGGTTCCCTGAAAGAGAATGTGTAAGAGAAGACACATAGACTCCCTGTCAGGAGTATCTCACTGAAGACACTGAATTTAATGAAGGGGAGGGATCCCCCTGATCTCCACTGGATGACGTCTCCTTCTGAGACATCTTAGAAATTCTCAAACAAAAGAGTGGTTGGTCCTCTGATACCCCTCCCAAGAGATGTTAGTGTTTCTGGAAGCTTTTGGGTCTGGCCCGTCTATGTCTTGGGTGACACCCTTGGTAAATGAGCTGATAGATCTTATCCATTGCCGGGTGTGGAAGGAATCAGATACTGTAAAACATTTTGCCTGTCACCCTGATAAATTTCATGCCTCACGTAACGATAGGCCATGCTGGAGCAAGGGAGCTCCTATTGATGCTATGGTTGTGGCTGCAGCCACAAAGAAGGAGCTGGCAGGCAGAGTTCCTCTCTTCATTTCCCTAACAGAGAGTCCAGGATGTAGGACAGATTCAGGAAGCACATTTTTGCCTCAGTGACCTTTGCCTTATGGTCTCTGAATTACTTGGCACATTTGACAGGATTACATTGGGATTTAATTAAGAAACTTTCCAAATCCTTCTCTGAGTTCCATATCCATGGAGGACTACAAGAAGTCTTCACAAATGGCCACTGTCTTATCTATCTGTAATGTGTTCCAGAGGCTAATTTCCCATGCTGCAGAGGGTACCTCATGGGTGGCGGGTTGAGGCATAGCTATTAGGAGACATGTCTGGATACAGTTATGCAACTTTGCAGAGCTTTTCAAGTCTTCTTTCATCAATGCTGTCTTTGGTGGAACATCTTTGTTTGGCCATACTGTAAAGGAAACACTTTCCTGGAGTGAACAAGATGAAAAGACCCTCTCTGTTGTAGGGATACACTTTTCTTTCTCTCAGTGATCCTTTCCAGGAATCAAAGAGGAGGCAAGGAAATGCCGTTCCATAAGTCCCAGGGTCCTTTCCAGGATTCACATGGGAATATCTCCCCCAGACGCATAGGAGAGAGTTCAAATGGAAGACACTGTCCTCATGGCAGGAGAGGCCCAAACAACCAGGCTTTCTGAGATTCCTTTTCAGATAAACCCTTTCCGTACAACTAAAAGCTGTCACCTCTGGAGGCAGTTGGGGAGGCACTTGTCTCTGCACCCAGATGCCTGGGCATCAATAACAAAAGATTCTTGGGTGCTAAAAGTCATAGCCAGTGGTTATTTCTTGCCATTTTCCCAGATTCCCCCCAACCAAAAGAAGAAGGCTTCCTGATGTCCCACCAAGTCAGAGGGAGGCAGTAGCTCAAAAAATTCAAAAGCTACTAGACAAAAGAATCATCCAGGAGGTCCCACCAGACCAGAAGGAATTCATAACTTACTCAAGATTCTTTTCAGTGTTAAAGAAAACTGGTGACTTGAGAGCAAAACTGTATCTAAGCAAACTAAATCAATTAATGAAGAAGATTGGATGTGCTTCATCAATCTTCAAGATCTGTACTATCAAGATGAACAGACAATCCCAAAGATTTCTGTGCTTTTGGCTTGTAGACAGTCACTATCAGTTTACTTGAGACTGCTGGGATTCTGAGTGTTTCCATTCTTAGACAACTGGCTTCTATAGAAATCCAGGGACTACTTGCTCCAGTTATGTCAGTCTCTAGGCATCTCAGTCAGCATCTACAAGTCTCATCTCCAACCCATTCAGATTCTGGAGTTCATAGGTGCTCAGTTGAACACAGTCAGTCAGATAGCCTTTCTTCCACCACTTTGAGTAAGGACCATCAGGTGGCAGGTGGAGCAAATTATTGCACACCCTTTTCTTCCAGCCAGACATATTCCTCAGGCCATAGGGTCAATGGCAGCTGCCATAACCTTAAGTCCTATGGCCCTGTTCTATATATGTATTCTCCAATGGACCCTAGCTATTCCTTGGTCAATTATTTGCATCTCTTGTCCTTTCCAATCAAACTCACTTGAGTATGCAAATGGCCATCTACTTTGGTAGATTCACTTAGATGAAGTTTCCCAAGGTTGCCCACTTGTACTTCCACCCCCAGTAGCCATGGTAACCATGGATGCCTCCATATTGGGGTGGGGGACATTTCTTGGGAGGGATGACCAGGGTACATGGGCCCCAGAAGAGACCAATTTGCACATCAGTATCCTAAAGATGAGAGTTGTCCTCCTAGCATTGCAGGCCTTCCAGGACCCCCTTCCTCTTGGGAAGATTGCAATACAGACTGACAACATGTCTGTGGTTTGGTACATCAACAAACATGGGGACCCAATCTTATCCCTTTTGTCAAGAGGAAATGAGAGTGTGGCAGTGGGTGATCACCAGCTGCTTTCTTATGGCAACACACACATTGGGGAAATCCAGCGTGCGAGCAGACAGACTTAGCAGATCCATTCTGATGCCTCACAAGTGGTCTGTCAATCGTTAGAAGTGGAGAGGATTTTTTGTCATTGGGGCCAACCTTGCTGTGACCTCTTTGCATCTCCCAATAACAGCAAGTGCAGCAGGTTCTTTGCCCCAACCCCCCCCCCCGAGGGAGTCGCTGAAAGATGCTTTAGTCCACATTTGGCCCTGCAGTCTCCTTTGTGCTTATCCCTCGATACCTCTAATTCCCAAATTCTTACAGAAGGCACTTTGGTTGAAGAGCACAGTTATCCTTATTGCCCCCTTTTGGCCTCATCAAGTGTGGTTCCTCTTCCTTTGGTCTCACCTTGATTATCCACCATGGATACTAGACCACATTCCAGATCTGCTCACTCATCCCTCTGAAATGGATCATCTGGATATTCCAGGCCTCAAGTTGACCAAATAGTTTCTCCAGTTCCACTGATAGTTATACAGCCCAAGCTTTCATCTCCAGTCTGACAGTTACTTTTATCTTCTCACAAGGCTTCTGTAAGGAAGATCTACAAAACTAAATGGAAAAGATTCACTGTTTGGGCTCTACATTGAGAACTGGAGCCCTTCATGCTCCTACTTCTGCTGTTCTAGAGTTTTAACATCTATTTTTCAAGAAGGATCTGGCTTCTCTATTATCTCTACTGTCAAAGTGCAATTGGCAGCCATATCTAATTTTCACCCAGGCGAAAATGCTTCCTCATTCGCTTCTGCAAAATTATGCAAGACTTTTCTCAAAGGTACTGTCTTGCTCAGGCCTCCAGTGAACCTCCCCCCCATGATTTGACAGTCATGCTGCAAGGGTTAACTCAGAAACCATTTGAACCATCAGCTAAATCTGATTTAACATTCTTATCATGGAAAACTGATTTTCTAATGGCCATTACTTCTGCAAGATGAGGTTCTGATCTCCAGGCACTTTCAAATCTCCTTGTCTTATTTTTCACAAAGACAGAGTTACCTTACAGACTAGTCCATCTTTTCTGCCTAAAGTAGCCTCCAAAATGAATATTAATCAAACCATTAATCGGCCTGTTATCTTTCCCAACTTTGCTAACAAATGAGAATATATGCTTCATCTTTTGGATGTCCTTAGGCAACTACATTTTTATCTCCATAGAACAAAAGATTTCAGAAAGTCGGAGCAATTATTTGTCTCCTTCTTCCCAAACACATTTGGCTCACCAATTTCTAAAATTACCCATGCCAAATGGCTTACTGACTGTATTTCCTTTGTTTACAGTCAACAAGGCCTGTCCCTAACCAAGCTTCCTAAAGCACACTCCATCGGGTTCATGGCTACTTCTTCCATCTTTTGGTCTAGAACTTCTATTGATGACATTTGAGCAGCGGCTACCTGGTCTTATGCTTATACCTTTATTGCTCATTGCAAATTGGATTTGACATCCAGGATCAGGGCTGCCTTTATTTCTTCAGTACTCCAGAATATCCTTCTATGAGGGCCACCCAAGGTCCACATAACTGGGGACTCTGTCCCAGTAGTTGAGGAACGAAATGAAAAGGGCAACATCAGATATTAAAGTTATGTACTCACCATAACTATGCCTCTGTGTTGTCCATTTTCATTCTTCCTCAACTCCCCACACTCTTCCCCCTTTCTGTTATTCCTGGAATGACATTATGGTTATTGAGGAACTTCTGTTCCAGGTCTGAGCCTCAGTTTTGCTACTACTACTCTTACCTTGTCTAAAACTAGGGTTAGTTATTCCTATAGCTTATAAGGCAACAAACTTGATATGAGAAATAGCAGGATGTCTGGGACATTATGGCTAGTGGGAGGATCTCAAGAGTTGGATCCGAGAGTCTACTAAATGTGGCTGAGTCAGATCAGAGATCAAATCCGATACTCAATAGTTGAAGAAGAATGAAAATGGACAACACAGATGCATAGTTATGGTGAGTACATAACTTTAATTTATTAGTCAAGATTCTTTTTAGTTCCATAAATGACAAAGGAATTCTGTCCAGTTTTTAATTTAAGTTGCCTAAACTAGTACTCATACATTCCAAAAGAGTCCTTATTGTGGCCACAGTGCAGTTCATTTTTTCATGTTTATGTGAAGGAGACTAGATATACTCTTTGGACCTCCAGAATGTCTGCCTTCACACAAAGATCACACAGGAGATCAGGAGAATTCAGCACTCCTGAGTAGAAGACAACCTTTGACAGTTCTGGATGCCTCATACAGCTTCCATAGGGTCACCAAATGCATGTCCATGGAGGTACTGAGGAAGATGCTGCAGAGATCCAAAGTGTTTCCCCTAATTGGAAGACGGGCTCCCAGCTGTTCTTATGATAGACAGTTTTCTTCTTGCCAGGAATTCTCTGCTGACTTGTTGCAATCCTTGAGAATTACAATGAGCACCACAAAATCACACGTTTGCTACCAGTTCACTCATGTTCAACAGATACACTATAGACCCTGTTCTGCAGAGCCCTTCTACCACTGGGGTCAATTTCTCCAATCAAAAATATTGTAAATGTGATCCTCCAAGCTCAGTCTTTTCCAGTATCCCTAAGTGCCAGGGCCTTTGGCCTCATGGCTGTCCTGCTTTACATGGTGCCAAATACCCACTACTGTTTACAAGATATGCAGTGGACTTTGGAGCATAGTGACATCAACTTTCATATCCCATATCCACTACAGCAAACATATGCAGCTGACATTTGAGTTGGGGGCTGCATGAGTCCAACCTTCCTGTGAGCAGATCCTTTATTTCCGCCAGTCCAGTTCTGACTGTCACCATGAATGCTTGTGTGCTTACATGAGAAGGTAGTTTCAAGGGAAAACACTCCATGGTGTATGGTCAAAGGCAGAGGCTAGTTTGCACATCAGTATTTTGGAAAAGAGGCTACCTCCTCATTTTCAGGCCTTTAGTACTTCATACTCCAAAGGCACTATTGCTACCCACATAGACAATATGTCTGTGATCTAGTATCTGAACAACTAGAAAGGAACACATACCTACCCTTTTTGCTGAGAGGCCATGTGAATATGAGAAATGGGCTATGTCTTCAAATCACCTTATGATAGACAGTAATATCCTGGAAGAAGTCAATTCTCTACTAAAATTACTCAAGAGATGTCTTCTGCTGCCCCAAAAATGGTCCCTCAGCCTATCAGTAGTATGGAAAATCTTCCATTGCTGGGGAGTCCTTGTTGCAATCTTTTTGCCTCTCATTCCAATGTCATATGCAACAACTTATATTACCTTATCCTCCCTCAAGAGGTTATCCTACAGCAATGCTTATATATACATAGTCCCCTTGGAATCCCTTATGCTTTTTCCCTATTTCCTAAATCCCTAAATGTCTTCACAAAGCCAAAATGAGCAAAGCGAAAGACGTCCAATAGCTCTGTATTGGCCTTAATAAGTTTGGTTCTTCCTGATTTGGTTTCACCTTGTAGAGAAGCCTCTACATCTGAGGCTCCTACCCTTCTAACCCACATGTCTGGTATGTCTTACCCGGACCTTCACTCTAACTGCTCCTGATGACTAACTCCATTGATGGATAGAATTCCTTCTTATCCTGTCTAAATCCTGACTTCTGCCAAGAAACCTAACTCTAGGAAAATTTACAAAAGAAAACTGATATGTTTTCTATTTAGCTTACATCCAGATTCATAGATCGTTTTATGGTTCCTGTTTCAACAAACATTTTATTTAATGTTCTGTGTTGATCTTTTTTGTTTAATCGTCTCTGTTGATCTTGAAATATCATACCAGAAACAAAGAATATTTATAGTCTTAAAAAATCAACATCTAAATCAGTAATCTTTTTTAATACAGTTGTTCAACTTTGATCTCAAAAATTACATTTCATCTTAATACTACCTTCTTGGTTCAGTACTATGGAAGTGCACAGTGTTATGTGCTATGTCCTATCGGCATCTTCCTCACAGAGCAGTTTACTCATGCAGTATAAAAACAGCTCATATACTCATCCTGTTTATATCAGTTACTTCACCTTTCTACAGTTATGGGAATAAATGGATGCATTTTATGAAGGACTTCCAACTGAAATCATGATTTTCTAGCCCATTGTCTCATTCTTTATTCATTCCATTGCACCTATAATCATAATGAATATTCTCCATGTATTTCCTCAAGTGGTTTAATTTTACTCCTCTTCTGTTATAATGCTTACCTTTATCAGGTGCTTCCATCCAACATTCTGTCATCTTTAGAGAACAAGCAATTATGCTTAACTTATTTGCCCCTAGACAAAATATTACTGCAATGCCTTCCTTATCTCCTGTTTTGTTCCCATTTTCTTAATTACTACTGCTTGATCAAAATTTCTTTAAGTCATTTTCTTCCCAAAATGTGTGCACTCTACTTCATGGTTTCTACATGTGCTATATATTACTTTTTAAAAGAGAACACAGTGAGTGCAAATCTTGCATATTATAGACAAGCCATGCATTTACTGTTGTCACAGCCTGGTCTCACATTTCACCTGCTAATATATCATTCTCTTGCCATCATCAGTTATTTCATCTCTGCTCATCAGCAACCTAGTAGGCCAGCCAGCTACAATCTCTTTATTTACAACAAAGATTAAAAAGGCCATCAGCATAAAATGCAAATCAATCTCTTTCTTACCATTCCATCCAAACTGATATGAAAGGCAAAATCTGACGTCCTTTTTATTCTTCCTCATCACATGGGTTTGGATCCGATGCTTGGATCCAACTCTGCTGCATACCTGACTTTGTCCTTTTCATTCTTTCTCAACACATGGGTTTGGATCCAATCCTTGGATCTGACTCTGCTGCATACTCTAGACTTTGAATACAACTGTTGAGCTCCTCCCTCTACCCATAATGTGTCAGTCCAACCTCAATACTTCAAATCTCATTTGCCGATATCGTGCTCAGTCACAGAGTGAAAAATTAGTGATTTTTTGTGTGAGCTATTATATATATATATATATATATATATATATATATATATATATATATATGTGTGTGTGTGTTTACTACAATTCCTTCTATGTGTTTTCTTATCTGACTTTCTGTCCTCCCTCTTATTTTTTGTAACAGTGAACAGTGTTAGGCTTTATACTATTTTTATAGTATATCCTTTGTACCATAGTTGGTATTTTTTTCTCCTATTACCCTTTAAAACAGGGTATTGTTTCTTTATTGCCATAGTTGGTAATTCTCTTTTCTGCCAAAAAACTTATTTTTTCTTCTATATTTTTTTGTGTCCTGCCTTTTGTTATTATTACATCACCTACACTCCTGTCATGTCTGAAAATCTGACAGGGTTCAAAAAATGTTCTTCTTGTGGGCATAAAATTCCAAACTCAGATGCCCACAAGAAGTGCATTTGTTGTCTGGGAACCAGCTACTAGACTGCAGCATTTGTTTCACCTTTAATCCAAGGGCTCTGGCTGACTGATGCAACAGATTGATTTTGAAAGGCCTACTTCCTGCTGCTTCACCTTCATCTTCTGGGGCTCAAATCCCTGACAAATCTTCTAAGTTGGCTCCATCGAAGCACAGAAAATGTTTCCTGCCAAAGTCCCCTAGGACTTCATTGGAGCCACTAGCTAAGACCCAAAAATCCTTGGATTCAACATCATCAGATCCAAAGATTTGATCTTCGGATCCAAAAACATGAGATCCAAAACCTTATGATCCAGTAATTATATCTGCTAGTAATACAGCACCTACCTCAAATCCCAGATCCTTGGATCTGAAACCTGGCACCTCTCATAGAGTTTGCACACCAGAGTATTTGCTA
The DNA here is from genome assembly GCF_019279795.1 of Protopterus annectens. NCBI lineage: Eukaryota > Metazoa > Chordata > Ceratodontiformes > Protopteridae > Protopterus > Protopterus annectens. Next base: position 771,407,639 of record NC_056743.1, on the reverse strand, counting down.
AACACAACTTCTCCTACACTCCATTTTTACAGACTTCAGAGAAACATTCAAGGTCACAATCCACCACATCCTCCATGTCCACCAGAAGTTTATCAGAAGTGAATGTGGATAGGATGATGTAACAAAAATCCAGATAGGGTCATAGTGGCTCCATCCACTATTGGATCTGTGAGCTTTCTAACTACATCTCATACTAGTCTTTCTCCTGCTCCAATCTGTCCCACTGCTTTTCGAGGCCCAGGATCCAAAAACCCTGAGTGGTCCAGAGATGGCTCCAAAAAAGACATCTTCTTCGACTCCAATGGCATCACTGACTAGTTCTGTTCCAAAACCTTCGAATCAGAATGGGCCTCAGAGCCAAAGTGTCTCCATTGGATCTATGGGGCCAGAAACAAATCTGATGTTCTCGGATCTGTCCCTGCCCCTCCACGCCTTGGCCCTGGACAGTTTGGATCTGGTTCCACCCTTGAGGCATGGATCCGATAGTAATTGTGATCTGTCTGTACTGGAAGTCTTAGCCCCAGTGGGGTTGGTCTGTTTTTGGTCCATCTGCCTTCGTTGTCATGGAAAGGGCTTTTTCTCTGTCTAAAGACTGCCTTCTCATTCTTCAAATCCAGTTCCCATCCCATCTTCGGTTCTGAGCTCGGGGTTGATCAGGCCTACTCCACAGGGATAGCCAGTTCCAACTAGTTTCCAAGCAGTTCCTGTAATTGAACTTCCCTTCTCCTCAGATACCTCCCCTCACAGAGTATACTGATTTCAGTGAATGAGAACGGTCCCCCAGATCACCACCCCATATTTCCTTTGGAGACATATTATACTTTCTCAGACAAAAGGGTGGTTGGTCTTTTGAAAATCCCTCTCCAGAGGAATCAGTATTTTTGGAAGCTTTTGATTCTGGCCCATGTATGTTTTGGGTTACTCCCCCTCCCGATGAGCTCATTGATTTAGTTTCATGCTGGGCATGGAAGGAGCCAGATATAGTTGAGCCTATTCCAAAGAGGCCTAATAAATTTGTAGCTCCTCCTAAGGCTAGACCCCACTGGAGCAAAGAAGTCCAAGTAGGTGCTATGGTGGTGACAGCTGGCAGAACAGAACTCTTATGTCAACCTGCCGAACAGAGCATCTAGGGCACCGGTCAGATTTGGAAAATGAGTCTTTGCCTTGGTGACCTTTGCTTTGAGGTCTCTTAATTACCTGGCACATTTCACGAGGCTACAGAAAGATTTTATCAAGGGGCTATCAAATACTGTCTTAGAGTCCATGTCTGCAGAGGATTTCAAAAGAACATCTTCTCAGCTGTCCATTCTATTGTCAGTTTCCAACACTTTCATAAGGTTGTTCTTACATACAGCTGAAGCCACCTCATGAGTTGCCAGTTCAGACATTGTCCTAAGGAGCCATACCTGGATGCATCTGTGTGACTTTCCTGAGCCTTTTAAGATGTCCTTCATCATTGCCCCCTTTGATGGCACATCCTTACTTGGTCCATCAGTAAAACAGATGCTTACTCACAGCGAACAAGAGGGAAAGACCCTGTCTGCCCTGGGAATCATGTTTTCTACCCCTCAATGAACCTTCTCCAGGAATCAAAGAGGTGGTAAGAAAATGTGGTTCCAGAAATCTCAGGGACCTTTCCAAGATTCTCACGAGAACAACTCCTCCAGAGGAAGAGGAGGAAGTTCCAATGGTAGATGTCAACCTAGAGGCAGAGGAGGCCTGCAAAATTAGGGTTTCCATGATTCCTTTCTGGGCAGACCTTTCCAATGTTCTTGAAGTGCTGCCCAACTGTCCTGGAGGCAGTTGGAGGATTATTCTTCCATCTAGATGCCTGGGCAAATATAACAGAAGATTCCTGGGTGCTAAGAATAATATCCAGATGTTATTCCATTTCATTTTTCCAATTCCTGTTTGCAAAGGGAAAAAGCTTCCCAAAATTCCACCCAGTCAGAGGAAAGCAGCAGCATAAGAAATTCAAAAGCCGCTAGACAAAAGTGTCATCCAAAAGGTCCTACCAGACCAAATAGGACTTGGAACTTACATTTCTTTTTAGTGCTCAAAAGACATGGAACATCAGACCAATTCTAGATCTGAGGAAATTGAATCATACATAAAGAAGTCAAAGTTCTGAATAGTTATGGTTCAGTCCATTCTGCCATTTCTTTGCAAGGGTGATTGGTTGTGCTCCATAGATCTTCTGAATGCATACTAGCTCATCAAAATAGACAGGCAATCCAGAAGATTTGCTTTTGCCTGGGAGCCAGTCATTACCAGTTCAGAGCCCTGCCCTTTGGACTCATCGCAGCCCAGAGGGTGTTTACCAAATGCATGACAGTGGTGGCTGCTCACCTGAAACTCAAAGGATTCTGAGTGTTTCCATATCCTGATGACTGGCTCCTCACTGCCCCCTACAAGTATCTCCTTCAACAGTCTAGAGACTCTTTTGCTCTAGATTTGCCAGTCCCTGGAGGTAAATTATGCAAAATCAAACTTATAGGTTCATAGGAGGTTACTAAGCTATTGGCCCTAGGGCCTTTATAAGCCTAGCCATGTTATACCCTTGTTACCTTATTGATCAAGTTGTATGGCCTATATTTGCAGCGTGACTTTATGATCAGCACCAACTGCCCTTATCCAAAAGGGACAGAGATTACACCTCCGATGTAAATTTACAGTTTCCCATCCAGCTGTCTAAGTTACCCTTAAATAGGGTTATTGAGGAGCTCTGTTTTATGTGAATTGGGAGTTTATTCCAGAGGAGTGGCAATCTCTGGGAGACATACCTGTCTCTCCAGCATGTGCTGTTAATGTCGCAAGCTAGGGTAAGATCCCTAGAGTGAATGATTCTTGTCCTATTTGACTTGCGGATGTGCAGCATTTCCATTAGGGCAGGGTACGAGACTGCTCTGTAGGCCAGGTGCAAGTCGCCTCTCAGCAGCCTATAAGATACAGAGTACAGTGACAAGGCCTTTAGTCTGTCCATGTAGGGCATGTGTTGAAGGCCCTTAATTATCTTGGTGAGAAACCTCTGAGTTCTCTCTAGGTGCTGCAGGTGTCTGGTGAGGTACATACAGAAGACAGCGTTGTACTTTGTTACTGGTCTGATGAAGGATGAGTATAGGGGAGTTATAACATTCTTAGCTCTGGATACAATGCCCTTACTTATGAAATATGCAACACAGAAGGCCTTCCTTAACACTGTGAACACATGGTGATTGAAGTTAAAGTTATTATCAAATTGTGTTCTCAAATATCTCACCATAGGGTTTGAGCTAAGGGTTATTGTTACTATTGTAATTTCCAGGGACTTCCCCTTTGCTGAAAGGGATGATAATGACATTTTTTTGCATTTAGTTTAAGCCGGTGACTTTGGCACCAATCATTTGTCTGTGTAAGCTCTTTTTGTAGTATGTAAGCATCGTTGGGGGACTCAGTGACTGCACCCAGTTTGCAGTCATTGGTGAACTTGGTAAGCCTGGCCTCCTGAGAAATAGATTCAAACAGTAGGGGGCCCAGCACAGATACTTGAGTTACACCACTGGTAACTGGTCTGCTGGTAGAGGTGGAATCCCCAACTTTGACTGTATACGTTCTGTCGGTGAGCCAGTTGGCTACCCATCTAGTAACATATGGGTTAATTACCAGTGCGGTGAGTTTCTCAATGATGCCTTAGTGGGGAATTATGTAAAAAGCCTTGGCTAGGTCAAGATAGGCTGAATGTACTGTTTTGCCTTCATCCAGGGCTTTGGTGACATTCTCAAAGAAGTCTACCAGGTTTAATAAGCATGATCTACCCTTAACAAAGCCAAATTGGGTCAGGTCAAGAGTTTGAAGGGCACCTATGGTCTTTGTTGATAAGGTTTCTGTCTTTTTTTATTTTCTTTTTGGTTTCTAATGCCATGACGGGAATTTTATGATTAAAGTTCATGAAATTAGTATTCTTTTAATCTTTGATGTTAGCCAGAAGTGCTCATTGCAGCACCCACAATGTGCTCAGTAATGACTCCTCCTGCAGTTCATAGGGAGTTACATGTATCAGTAACATATCTAAATACGATTGCAAATTCTTTTTTATGACCCATTACTCCTACTATTACTACTGGAACTGTCTGGGTATCTTTCTTCCATATTGCTCTTATTTCTGCCTGCAAATCCTGATATTTTATGACTTTGTGTCTCTCTCTCTCTCTCTCTGTATGCAAGACACTGTAGTCACTGGGTGTAGTGATTTCAAAGATCGATGCTACTTTTGTCTTCTTTTCATGGACCACTATATATGCTTTTCTCACATATATCTTTTGAACTATTTGTAATGGATGATTCCATGTGATGTAGACTTCATCATTTTCTATGATTCTTTGTGGCAAATATTTCCAGTGTTTTTCAGCTACTTCAGTATTATAATGTTTGCACAATGCCCAGTGCAACATTCTTGCCACATTATTACACCTTTCAGTATACAGTCCTTCTGCTATTAGTATGTCACAACCAGCAACAAAGTGTGCAACTGTTTCCTGTTCTATTTTACAAAACCTACATTTGTCTGTTTCTCCCACATGTTCAATGGACTTTGTAAATCAATGTGTATGTAGTCCACTATCTTGGAATGCCAATATTAACCTTTTATCTTTTGATATGAATTTGTTTCTCCTTAACCATTTCTGTGTTTGATCCTGATCAGCATGTTGTAACAGGAGTTTTCTATACTTGCAACTCTATTTATGCATTTTCCACATTTCTTGCTTTCTTATCTGATCCTTCACCTTATATTCTTTTTTTTGTTTTTTTTTTGGCACATTCAGTTGATGCCTGATTTTTATCTACTTCTGGTTTGATTTCTATTCCTGCTAGACTAAGCAGGGAAGTCATCTTTGATTTATTCTGCTCGTTTCAAAACTTTCACTTTGTTTGGATCTTGTGAAGTTAGTAGATATGTATACAGTCCCACGATTGCAGATCTATACATGTAATCAATTTCAAGGAGGCTCATACCTCCTTTGAAACAGGGAATATATAATGTTGGTATGCACTGATTTTTATAAATCTTTTGATGAGCATGAAATATCCTTCTTATCTTCCTGTCTAATCTAGCCAATACCGCAAGTTAGGAAAGGAAGAGCAAATTGGTTTATAGCTTGAACTTTGTCCCTAGATGTCAGCCTTGTTTTCAGGATTAATTTAAGTCTTCTAAAATATTCCTTTATTTGGATTTGTTCATGTTTTATTGTTGATCCTTCATCAATTCCCAATTTTTTAAACACTCTCTCTTGCTCAAGTTATTTTATATCACCTTCTTGTCCCAAACGGATGTTTTCTTGGTGCTGCAGCTTTACTGCTTTAAAGGTTGCTTTTGCACATTTATTAAGACCAAATGACATTCTTATATCATCTGAAAAAGTTTTGACTACTTGCAGTTGTGCTTTCAGTTCCTCATCTGATGAGCTATACAGTTTTAATTCATCTACAAGGAGAAATGAGAAGTTTTTACACTTTGTTGCTTCCTGGGAGCCAAATTATATCCATGACCTAATCTGTTAAGCAGACATCTTAATAGGTTAAGGGCAAGACAAAAGAGCAGTGGTGACAGAGTCACCCTGGTATATCCCCCTTTGAATTTTTATCCCTGGAATAATAATTTGTCCTTTATCATGTCTTAACTGCAAAGTGGTTTGCCACTGTTTCATGGTTTCTGTGATGTAGTTTCAGTGTAGGATGTATCTTATACATTTTTAAACACTCTTTTATCCATGGATGTGGGCTACTGTCAAATTATTTTTTTGTAGTCTATCCATGGCATACTTAGATTCTTCCCCTTTTTACAGTTCTCCACTATGACTTTAACAACAAATGATCCTTTGTTTCATATGACTTTCTTTTATTACCCTTTTGTTCTATTGCCATAATTGAATTTTCTTCTAAATGACTATAAACTCTGTAAGCATCAATTCCAGTGTATAGTTTATATGTCACTGGAAGGCAAGTTCTTGATCTATAGTTTTTAGGGTAGCTTGCAGGTTCACTCTTAAGTAAGAGCATTTTTTTTCCTTTTAGCCAGGCTGGTGTCTGTTCAGCGTTTGCATATAAACAGTTCTTATTAATGGCTAAATCTTTCTGCAAAGAAGTTAATACTTTTAGTCAGACGTTAGGTACTGCATCTGGGCCTGGGGTTTGCTAATTAGAGGCTTTTCTTAACTTTGTTTCAATCTCTATGGCTGTTACTTCATCCCATTTAATATCCTGTACATTTGAACTTCTTAATATTTCTTTTACTTTTATCCATTTAGCATTTTTGTTATGTTCCACAGGATCTTCATAAATATTTCTCCAAAATGTATCTATTTCTTCTTTTTTTGGTGGTCTTTCAATTCCTTTCACCTTGTTTCCCAATTATCTATACAACGTTTTTGGGTCATCAATAAAATCCTTATTTTGTACTCTTCCTTTATATTTATGCATGTATCTTCTAAGTTTTTCTGCCTGTGCTGATATTTTTAGTTTATTATTTTCTGATAGTGCAAAATGAATCCTGATCCGTTTTAATACAGCACATTGCTTTTATCATGTCTTTGAGTATTTTTGTTGATCTGTTCCATGTGCTATACTCGTCTAACAGTGACACTTCTTGTCTTAATTGCTTTATAGTTTTCTCTATTTGATGCTTCAATGATGGTATTTGATTTCTCCCCATCTTTTCCTTTACTACCCTGTGTTCTTGTGGTAGGACTTTACTGTGCAGCCAAATTAATAACGGATAATGTGTCCTATATACCTCTGTTATATTGCATGACTCTGTATGGACAGTCCTAATTACTGTGTTCATTTGTTTTATCAAACTTCTAACTTTTTGGGTTTTATTGACCTTCTGCAGTCTATTTCTTTCATTGATCTTAACATGTCTGTCCATCTCTATTAAATCAAGCAACTCTTCTCTTAGATCATTTTCTTCTAAACTGAGGGCACATTCTTTGTTCTCCATTTCCTGTGGGCATTCTATAGAAAGTTCCAGAGCATCTTCCTGCTACATGTTCTCTTCTGTTTCATCCTGTGTCATCTGTTGCTCTTTCATATGGGAACTCACTGGCCTATCACTCCATGACTTTGACTGTGTCAGAGTTGCTACAGTTTCCTGTTCTTTCCCTTGCTGTATAGCTCCAACTGAATGTTCGTACTGGTTTTCTATGGGATGCTCCAAAGTATCTTCATATGTCAACTGATTAGATGCTTTCTGCTCCACTGGTTTCTCCTTAGTTTGGGTGTCCATTGCTCTGTCTTGTTGTGTTGTTATCTGAGTTAAAGTTCATAGGTTGGTACTAGGCTATCGGCCCTAAGGCCTATGCAAGCCTAGCCATAACAATTCTCTGGCTACTTCTTCCCACACTATTTACTTACCTGGACCCCTGTCTAGCAGGGCAACTGATGTGATCCCCGGGGTGAATTTCCTTTCTCCCATTCAATCATCAAGGTTCCTTTTGAAGAGGGCCAAAGAGGCGCTCTGCTTGACATGTATGGGCAGTCTATCTCTGGGTCAGGAACCTATCCCTCCAGCATGTTTTGTTTATTGTGATGACAAGGTTTAGATCCCTGGAGCATGTGGCTTTGAAGGATTGGGATTTCTTTAAGTGTAGCATGTCCAACAGCTCTTGGTTTGACATGGCCTTGTATGTTAAGCAGAGATCGCCTCAGAGTACACGATATGTGACAGAGTATAGCTGGAGTTTTTTAAGGCAGTCAGAATAGGGCATCTGCTTTAGGCCTGTGATTCTTTTAGTGAGGTGTTTCTGCGGCCTTTCCAGTTGTTGCAGATGTCTTGAGAGGTACATACCAAATGGGGCATTGTGTTCTTTAATGGGTCTAATGAGGGATGAGTACAGTGGGACAATGACCTCCCTTTTTCTGGATGAAAAGCCCTTAGTGATGAGGTGTGCCACACCTCATCACTTTCTACACTAAATCCTTCTTTGCAGGTAATCCATAACCTGAGTTTCTGTTTCTTTAACTTCTCCATTACTAATCCTCTTTTCTACTTTTCCTCTTTGTTTTCTTATTTTTTTGTATTGTAAAATTTTCCATATCTATATGTCTTTGCCTGTATTTTTCTTTAAATATCTTTGGTGCTGCTTTTTTGCATTGATTAGTTTTGCTTTCTGTTTGCATAAATATTGCACCATATTAAACCTCTTTGTCTTTCCCATGTCTATATTTTTTCTTCAAATGTCTCCTGCTCCTCTTGTTTCTCCTTAATTTGGGGATTAGTTGTTCCATCATGCTATGATATGAGTCCTTCACTTTGCAAATATTTCATAACTTCAGCTTCTATTTTTTTAACTTCTTCTTGACTATTCTTCTATTCTACATTCCCTCTTCGTGATCTTATTTTTTTATTGTGAAATTTTCTATATCTGGATGCCGTGTCTGCATTTCTCTTCAAATATCTTTGGGGATGCCTTTTTTGTGTTGATTAATTTGGCTTTCTCCTTTACATAAATATTGCACCATATCAGATCTCTCTTCCTTTCTCATGTCCATATTTCTTTTTTATACCCTTCAAATATCTTTAAATTTTCGCACTTCTTCAGTCGCTTCTTTTTCCAAACAGCACAATGTTTCTTGGTCTATATAGTGTTTTTCATGGATCTGTTGTACTCACCAGAAATAAGCAACTGCTCACCAAAGCAGCAAAGATTTCAATAGCAAATTCCCACCTTATCTCCACCCTACTTTATGCCTCTCCAATATATACCAACCTAAGGCAATGCGATCCAAACAAGCTAGAGACCTGCTACAACAAAATCGCCAAATTCGCCACAGGGGCATCCTACCGTAGTCACCACTGTCTCTCACTTGCTGAACTGGGCTGGCTTGAACTCCTTCACCTCCTTCAATGGTATCAACTCTCACTCGCCCACAAACTAGTAAACCATCCACTAAATGTCCCACCCCTCCAGAATCTACTACAACCCTATCGCACCACCAGACCACTAAGATCCAGCAACAAAAATCACTTGCAGATCACTAAAACCAATAACTCTGCTGGTGAAGCACTATTCTCTTGTGCCATAGCCAAATTATGGAGCTCCCTCCCACCCACAATTACCTCCGTACCATCATGCACCCACTCCAAAACATTGCTAAAAGCGCACCTAAAAAACATGCTGGCTATGCCCTTGCAACTCCCACTCTAATATGACCCACCCTATCCAACCACTACCTTTCTTTCCACCCCACTAACTACCTTGATTATAGCAAGCTCAGATGCTCATAAGCCTAGTACTTATTATACAGCAAGAACTTCTTATTGTAACATTTGTTAATGTCTGTTATGTACTTCGCAGATAAAGATTCTAGTTGTCTACTGATGTACTATCTTCTTTATCTGTAAATATGTTTGTAATTAATTGCTATGTTAATCAAATTGTTAATCGCTATGTAATCCAATGTAACTACTGTCTGTTTAATTTAATTGTGGAGCTTTTCTCCCCGGGCCTCCGCTGAAAATGGACCTACTTCCAGTCGGACACCCCCTGTCAACAAATGTAAATAAATAATAAATAAATAAATAAAATAAAGAATGCAAATTTTTATTTGAAGCTTCTGAGAGTTTTTCTTGTGGAAGTATTTTTCATTCCTCTAATTTCTCTCTTAATCTTTTTTATATCTTTTGTTGGGAAATTCTGGGCTTCTTGCATAATAGTAACAATTTCTTTCTTATCCTCAATATGTCACTCTATCATCTGTATGGCTCTTTTTGGCCTATCAGTTTTTGTGTTTTTGTGGAATGCTACTTCCTTTTACAACAGGAGGGGCATCCTTCCCCTAGGCCTGGCCTAGGCCCATTGTAGTTATATTTCCATGTCCTGAGGATTCTACACTGCCATTTTTTTCAATCCTGGTACCAGTGTGCCTACTAGGATTTGGCATTTTTTTTATCCTGGGACTTGTGCACCCAGCTGTCTTCTTTATTTTTAACCCACTTCTGTCCATGATGTATGCTGTATAAAATACAGTCTATATATCAGTGTCATCTTGGTGAGATTTTGTGAAAAAAGAGGGTACACCTTGTGAAGGTACTCACCAAGACTTGAGGATGAATTCAATTCCAGCAATATTTCTCTCCTTTTGCTGATTTTTATCATCTCTCCATTTGGACCCAATAGACTCCATGATGAGTCTCTTCATGGCCTGGCAGATAAGGCTGGTTAGGCTTATGGGTCTGCAGTTCCCACGGTCAGTTGATGGACCTCCTTTGTTACTGTTTTCCACTCTGCTGGGACAAAGCCATTACTTAGACTGCAGTTGAACAGTGTGCCAAGTGTTCCTCTAGGTCCTGTTTTAGACCATTTAGTAGGCAGCCTGGGATGCTGTCCGGTCCCATAGAGGCTGTGTTTCTGGCCATGGAGAGTGTGGTTTTGACCTGCTCTTTGGAGATACTAAGTGGAGGACTGGTGACAGGTATGCTTTGTGGTATGTCTGGTGGGGAGAAGGGGGGGGTGATGTTTGTGCTAAATCTGTTTGCTAGCAGTTGGTGTCAGGGTCAGTATGTGTGGTACCATCCACTACTAGTTCAGCCCAAAGCTTGGCCTTCCATTTTAGATTTCTGACGTACCTAAAGAATGCCTTGTGATTATCCTTAGCTAGGGATGTTAGTTTAGCTTCGTAATTGGCTTTAGAGTACTTTATAAGATATGTAATTTGCTTATTCAAGCTGTGGAGGGAGTCCTTTCTCTGCTGAGCCAGTTTCCTCTTGTTCTTAGGCATCAGTTTCATCCTTCCTCTTGTTTTATAACCTATTTATGCTTGATGTCTACCAGGGTGACTTGTTTTTTTTCTGTGAGGATCTTGTTTTAATCTGTTCAGATACAGCTGAGTCTGTACATTTGTATAGCTGTTTATGTTTATTGTTTATACCTCTGTTTATACAGGGCATTTGTTTACACCTCTGTATAAGAGTCATTGTTGACAGTGGTAGCAGGGGATTTGAAACTATTTATGCTATCACTTAGGAGGCTATAGTTTGCTTTGGAGAAATTTTTCATCCTTTTTGCTCTTGGGTGGACAAGTATGATCATTACTTTGAACGAGACTGATTTATGATCAGACCTTACCAGGGAGGGCAACACACAGGGGGTAGTGCAGAGATCCCCTATGCTGGTGAGTACTAAGTCTAGGACATTTGAGCCCCTTGTGTAGGTGCAGACTATCTGTTCTATAGCTTTTGTATTAACAAAGTCCAGGAACTTTAGGGAAAGCGTGTGTGCTCATATATGACTTGACACCAGTTCAGAGCCTGGAGTTCATTGGTGCACAGCTGAACACAGCACCACATATAGCGTCACCACCAATATATCGAATATCCATGCTCAGATCTCAGGTCCATCATTTTATCATCCATCCATCTCCTTCAGCCAGATTAGTTCTTCAAGCACGAGGATCCATGTCAGTAACCATTGTGTTGCTTTCCTTAGCATGATACTTTATGTGCATTCTTCAATGGACTATAGCTGTTCAATGGTCTATTCTTTGACAACCCCTATCCTTTCCAGTTAAACTTACTCCAATTTGCAAATGACATATCCACTGGTGGATCCAGTCAGACAACATTTCTCTAGGCTGCCCTTTTGTTTTACCGCTCCCAATGGCCTCAGTGACTACAGACTCCTCCCAAATGAGGTGGGGATAAAGGGCATTTCCTTGGAAGGACGGTCCAAGGCATGTGGTCTCCTCAAGAGACCAGTCTGCATAACAATGTACTAGAGATGAGAGCTGTCCTATTCGTGCTGCAGGCATTTCAAGATGCTCTTCCTCTAGTGACTATTGCAATTCAGACAGACAACATATCTGTTGTTTGGTACATCAGCAATCAAGGAGGAACTCAATCTTACCCCCTCTGCAGAGAGGCTATGAGAGTGTTGGAATAGGTGATGTCTAGTTGCAATGCACAAACTGAGGAAAAACAATGTGTTAGCAAACTTATTAAGCAGGTCTATTTTGATGCCACACAAGTGGTCTTTCAAACAGTCTGTGGTGGAAGAAATTATATGATGCTGGGGCAAACCTTGCTGCAATCTCTTGGCTTCCCCCCACAACAACAAGTGCAGCAGGTATTTTGCCCTTATCTCCTCTCAGGGAGAGTCACTGAGAGATGTTGTAGTCCATGTTTGGCATGCTGGTCTTCTTTACACTTATCTCCCACTTCCATTGATTCCCAAATTTCTACAGAAAGCAAACTAGCTGAAGAGCTCAGTCATCCCTCATTGCCTACTTCTGACCTTGACAGGTATGGTTACCGTTCCTATTCTCTCACCTTTGTTGTCCTCCATGGATACTGGAATCATGTCCAGATCTCTTCCCACTCCCCTCAGGAGTCAAGCCATCCCAATATTCAGGCTATTAAAACTGCATGGTTTCTCCACTTTCAATAATTGTCAGACAAGTCAGGCTTTCCTCCCCAGTATGTACCATAATTTTATCCTTGCAAAAAGACTCTACCAAGAAAGTTTATAAGAACAAATGGAAAAGATTCTCACTTTGGGCATTGATAAATTGTATTGACCATTTTTCTGCTCCAGTTTCTACCATACTTGAATTTTTGGCTGTTCTTTTTAGAGAAGGAGCTAGCTTTTCTGTGATCAAGTTATAATTAGTGGCTATTTCCAATTTTCATATAGGAGGCAAAATTATTCCTTGGCTTCTTCTAAATTATGCAAAGTATTTCTGAAAGGCATTTTTCTCCTTAGACCATCAATAAAATATTATTCACGTCCCTGGGATCTGACTGTTGCGTTACAAGGTTTAACTCAGAAACCTTTTGAACTGTCATCAAATATTATCTAAAATTTCTTTCATGGAAAACAATCTTCAGTAACTATTACTTCTGCAAAGAGATTTTCTGACCTCCAGGCTTTTTCTTCATAGACACCTTACATTAATGTCCATAAAGATAGGGTTACTTTACAGACAAACCCTTCCTTCTTACCTAAAGTAGCTTCTGAAACAAATGTTAACTAATCCATTAATTTACTTGTCTTCTTTCCAAATTACTTGTGCACAGACCATTATGTTTTTATCTAACAGGACAAAGCAAATCAGAAAATCAGATCAACTATTTGTTTCCTTTTCATCAAAAAGACTGGGTTACCCAGTTTTTAAAGTTACTTTAGTTAAATGGATCACTGATATATTCTCAACCAGGTATTTCCCTACCAAAACCACCCAAAGCTCATTCATCTAGATCCATAGCTACTTTGTCTGGTTTTGGTCAAGAACATCTATTGATGATATTTGTGCAGTAGCCACTTGTTTCAATGCTGATATCTTTTTTGATCATTCAAAGTGGATCTTGTATTCAGAAGCAGGGCTGCCATTGGCTTAGCGGTACTCTGGAATATACTTTCATGAGGGCCACCCAAGGTCAACGTAGCTGGGGACTCTCTCTCATGTGTTGAGGAAGAATGAAAAAGGCAACTTCAGGTTTAAGATAGGCACTCATCTGTGCTGTCCATTTTCATTCTTCCTCAACTTCCCTCCCATCCATCCCCCATCCTTAAATCTTCTGGAGAAACATGTTGGACTATTATTGAAACTTACAGTTTCAGGTTTGAGACCTTTTTCTTTCAGTTATCCCTATTTCTGTCTAGCTATAGGGTCCTTATGACAACAAACCTGATCTGAGGTATTGGGGTTGGACTGAGGGATTATGGGTAGGGGGAGCTCAAAAGTTGGATCCAAAGTCTAGAGTATGCATCTGAGTTGGATCCGATGATCGGATCTGAACCCATGTGTTGAAGAATGAAAATGGACGACGCTGATACCCAGTTATGGTGAGTACATACTTTTTAATTAGCACAGCTGGTGCCTACTAATCTATATTCATCAATTCACTTTTTTGCTATCCTTCCATATTCTCATTCAAGTGATTCACTCCTTGTTCTCTTATCAAGGCCACCTCATCCTAGATATTTGCATTCTCAGTGTATTTTTTTCAACTAATCATTGCCGCCCATCTACAAAGATACATTGTTAAATATTATTAACTTTAACTTCCCTTGCTCCTCTATTTAATAGCACACATGTCATGAAATCCATCTATTTCCTGTCATTAGCAGCATCGCTAATATTAACTAAACTCTAATGTAACTCATTAAATATCTTTAGATAAACAACAAACACAATTCCTCCATAAAACTATGGATTTCCATCTTGAAGCATTGTCTATAATGACAAAATTATGGTATAACTCATTAACACCTATGTGGTATGAAATGTCATATCTCTAGCAGCCTACATACACAGCCTAGCATTCCAGAAGATTTTCTGAAAAATCAACTTAAAAAGAATAAGATAAACAAAAATATTTTGTAAACAATAAAAGCTATTAACTGTACAAACAGCAATATTATCAGTTAGAAGTATTGTTGATAGTGATAATAGTGCATTCATAGTCTTTCAATAAATTCTATAATATATTATAATGTACACAAACCCAGAATTATATACAATTATATATTTTTTAAACTTTCGCTAAATATTGTTAAAACACTATTGTAGCCAGTCATAAACTTTCACATGACAGCAATAAATTCATTCCTGACTACGTGGCTAACATTTGTAAATATATGTCGTCCCACCACTGAAATTTGCATCCTTTGTACTCTTTAATAGCATCCATGCACTGTGGCCTGTGTTGAAAAGGTACATCAGTCCCATGCCATACATTTATTTGCTGGTGAACATAACTGCCACGGTGCCTGTTCCATTAAATTCATCGACACAAGCTGCACTGAAACAGCCTTGGAGTTACCATACAACCTTTCTGACCATAGCAACCTAAACACTTTCTTGATCCCAGAGACAATTTTGTAAAACATATCCATTGTGCAATATTGTTTTTTTACAAAGTCTAGTAACTCTAGATCCTCGTCTCCTTCTAGTACAGCATTCTTTAATTTTTTGTTATTACTTTATCCTCCATTGTGGGGCGGCCATGGTGGTGCAGTGGTTAGCATTGTCGCCTCACAGCAAGCGGTTCTCCAGTTCAATCCTCAGCTGGGGTGCCTTCTGTGCGGAGTCTGCATGTCCTCCCTGTGGTCGTGTGGGTTTCCTCCAGGTGCTTCGGTTTCCTTCCACATCCCAAAGACATGCTGCAGGTGGATTGGACACTCTAAATTGGCCCTAGGTGTGAATGTGTGTGCCTTCTGTGGAAGGTTGGGCGCCGGGCTGGCAACTCGACACTGTAAAACTCCACTGCCAATCATGAACGGACAGGTGATCCGCTGTGGCGACCCCCTAACCGGGAAAAGCCAAAAGAAGAAGAAGACTTTATCCTCCATTGTGATCTACAGATGCTGAGCATATTGAACTTGATCATTCAGGTTTTTATTTTTGGGCACTTCTGTACCTGATGCTTATGTAGCATCATTTTGAGCTCACAAAAACTCAATGCTATCAACTTCACATATGCCTAGTTTTATTATGTATCAATCTAACTATATACATATATATATATATATATATATATATATATATATATATATGCTGAAATCCAACTTGACTTTTTGAAACATGCCCTTTTTTCCCTTGATATTTAGTCACATCAGTTTTGTATCATCACTAGAACACTGCTATAATAGCTAATTTTCATTTTGATTATCATCACCACATATTTCTTCTTCAGCATTCACCATTTCATCTAAAGTTTCCATTTCTTCAGCCCCTTCTACATTGTAGCCTTTTCATATTCAGTTACCATTGCATGCATCAAATTTCCTATTTTTTAAATCATTAACTCCATGACAAGGGAGTTATGCAATTTCATCAAGCACCATAACACTTCCATCTCAGCCATCCGTGATTAATATGTTACAGATTTTTTTATTCTAGTTTAAATTATTCATTATCTAAAATTCATTTGGCCTCCATTTCTAGCTTTCACCAGAATGCTGACTCCCTGTCTTTGGCTTCTTTGAAGGTCTGCAGAGTATTCTTGAGATTGATCTTTCTTTTACATATTCTCATGGAACAGCTCCACCTTGGGATGTATTTCATACTGACAAGTTAACTGTCCCCCCTTTGAACCTGATTCTAATGCTGAATTAAAACATAGTTTTGGAACTATTTTTTTCTGCCAGAAGGATTTTTTAGTTGCAAGCCTTATATGTTAATTCACTTTATGTAATCTTCCATAAAGTCAGTGTGACCATGACAGCAAACAGGTCCTTTCATGCCAAAAGTAGTTATTGAGGTTAACATTAACCAGTCTTTTAATTTACCTGTGTTTTCACAAAAGTAAATAAGTAATGCTCCTTTTTCGAACGTTAGTAAGTCATTTGACCTTAAATAAAAACACTTTTTCCTAGTTTAAAAAATACATTTTCATTGAAACATTCAATTTCTGTCATAAAAAGTAAATATGAAATTTTTTTCTCTGAAGGGAACTTATCTGCCCAGCAATGGAAAGTGTTAGCCAACCATCAATCCTCACAAGAGGAGCTCATTTCAGCAGAAAGAAGACTCTTAAGTGCTCACCATCCAAATCACTCCATTTGTAGTCAGGTCAGCTCAGTCTGACTAATTCTTTGAGTGCTTGGAAAATTACCTTAACTTTTGGAAGCTGGCTGGCTGTTATATCCTTAGCAGGATATAATCTGCATTGTTAATGCTACTCCAGTATTGAAAATAATGAAGAACGTAGGGAAGTAATAGCCAGGGAATTGTTATGGCTAGGCTTGTATAGGCCCTAGGGCCGATAGCCTAGTACCAACCTATGAACCTATGAACAGTGGAAGTTATTTACTTGCTGAAACAACAGAGCCAGATGAGTCAGTCTTTCTTCATCTGCACACACACACACGCACGCACGCACGCACGCACGCACACACACACACACACACACACACACACACACACACACACACACACACACACACACACACACATGCATCCATAATTCTTAACAAGAAGAAACCCCTTTCCAGGTCTCTGTTAGCCTACACACATGCAGAGCTACAACAATACTCATATTTTTGGTCTGTACCCCATGAAACTTGTGGTTTTCTAGATTTTTTTGGCAAATCGGTGAGGACTGAATTCACTAAATAATGGCAGGCATCTGAGTTTCAGGCTTCATAACCTTCAGGAAATGTATGGCAACACAAAACCTTTTATTCTAGTAACTTTCTAAGTTCATAAGAGCAATATTTAAAAATTTTCCCTATTTTTGAGGCGGTGTCCCCCATTATTTTTGTCTTTGTCTCTTTGTCCAGATTTTTTGTGTTAAGATGTTGAGACCTGTACATAACAGTAAATATTCAAATGATCACGGCTGCATTAGACTCCCCCTCTCTCTATCGCTTTTATTTTTTTGTATGGTTTTGTATATACATATGTATGTGTGCGTGTGTGTATGTATATATGTATATATATATATATATATATATACACATATATATATATATATATATATATATATATATAAATATATATATATATATATATATATATATATATATATATATATATGTTATGTACATACAAAATGAAAATCAGTCCCTACAGGAATCCAATGACTCTGGCTGGTACAAGCTCACCACCTGTGAGGAGCAGGTGGTGAGTTTAACAAAATTCAGTCATCAAGTGTGTCAGGCTTTGGTTTGAGGAGCTATTGATGAATTGAATGTGCTGCTTTGGTCCCATGGGGGTCGAGCTTCCATTTCTAGTCTTGTGTATAATGGTCTCCAGTGGTTGAGACTTTTGAAGAGTATCCTGCTAGTGTCTTAGAAGAGCTAATTAAGCTAAATAAAATTGAAGGTCAAATCTTACAAACATTATTAAAATAATGGTTTAGTCTAGGGTAGACAAAAAACTCACAGACTCAATGCTCTTGTACTCTAGTCCTTTATGGTAGGCAGATGAGTACTGCTGTGCACTGCAGTGCATGTAACAAATCAGTGGGTTTTTATACGGTAGAAAAGTTGGTGGTAACCTGCCTGGAGCCTTCCCTAGGGGAGTGGCTGTGACTGGGTGGTGTGTGGCCTACCTAGGGGGTTGGTCACAGGGTGGGTCATCACCATGTTCTAAGGTTAATAATTTCTGTAAACTTCTTGCAATGTGCAGATATATGGCATATGTCTTTCTTGAGTTTTAACAAGAGAAGCATCTTTTTGTTTGCCATCTTTATCCTGAAAAAATAAAAACACATAATTTAAAAATTCTTACTTACAAAATCACACGTTTAAAAAAAAAAAAAAAAGACAAAGATCAAGGGGTAATACTGACAAGGTATTGTCTGTCTCTTAAGTAGTTCTGTGTAAATTTTGTACAGTGTATCAGTCGAGAAGGTGGAAACTTGTGTATATGTGGTGCATACCTGTTCTGACAGAGCTTTCATTGGCCTTTGTAGGATCTGCCTATTTTCTGTTGAATATACTAGATTAAGCACAACACTAAAACCAGAAGTTTACTGGGGAGATAAGCAGAAATTCTATCGAGGACTAAGGGAAAAATTATGGCAATAATCCTGTGGGTATCAACTAGTTAAACATTTACAACAAGAGACCTCACTTAAGCTATCTTTCTCCAGTAACTTCCAGACCCTCTTGTCTATTCTCTGTACCCCTAATTGCAGTTATCCCTTTCTCCATTCTTAGTATACTTTCTGTTACTTTATGAATGTAATATTCTGTATGACTGTTGTTATTCTTCTTAAGGATCTGTATCCAAATCCAATTCTTTCCTTATTTCCTGAATTACCATCTACTTCTTCATCATCCCTTTCCACTTTGTGTTATATATAAGAGCCTTAACTGTGTAGAAATATCACTTCAAATCAGGCAGTCCTAAACCTCCTTGTTCTATTGGGAAGATCAGCTTATTCCACTTTACTCTTGTTCATTTCTTTATTAATTATTATCAACAACTTCTCCACTGGTTGATAAAATATGCATGACTGGGTCTACCTTTTCTTATCAAAAGTTCATGCTTTTGAAAAGGAAAAGTACAACTCCATTTACGAGAAAGTGCACTTAAACGAAAGTACACTTTCACGACTACCAGTTCACCAAACCGGTAATATTAACAAAAAAAAAAAAACACTGCAGTACCGAAGCACGCTACAGTGGGGATAAGGGAATATACCTGCTTCCCCACTGTAGTGTGATCTCAGAGTTAGTATATATAAAATAGTGGGCATATGGAGGTTGCATGCCCCCCCTGCAAAAATGCCTTTGTAGTGTTTTTTCTTTGTTAATATTACCGGTTCAGTGAACCGGTAGTTATGAAAGTGCACTTTCGGTTTAAGTGCATTTTCATGTAAATGGGGTCGTACTTTTCCTTTTTGAAAGCATGAGCTTTTGATAAGAAAAAGTAGACCTGCCTCACCTGTGTATAAAACTAAGAAGACTAAAAACATTTTACTGCTTGTATTCTGATATCAATATCTTTAGGCAAGAACTTTTAGTTTCTCAGTTTTTGTATTATCTTTTGTTTAGACTCTTCCCACATATCTTTAGCTGTCATAGCCAAATCCTTTTTAATCCATACTCCTAAATAATTCATTTGATCATGTCTCTATCATCTTTTCCACATCCTAACCCCATACTTCGCCCCGACTCACTGAATGCCCGGTGATGTGCGATTCCTGACTGCGATCCTGTAAAAGTCTCTTAACTATTCTAAGTTATGTTTTTCCTAAGTCATGTAATACCTTTTCTAGAAAACTATGTTTTCTATTTGATTATTCAGCTCCTATGACTGCTACACAGAGCTGACTTTGTCTTTGAGCTATAAACATAAGCTGGCGAGACTGGACATAAGTTACCTTTACCAGGAGGTTTCTATTTTGCATGCAGATAGCATTTTGGAGATAATTCTGTCATCTGTAAATATTAATGTAAACCACAGGCTTGTGTCTTGAATGGTCAAAATAGTGTTACATGTGGAACCGGAAAAAAAAAATGCAACAACAGTGCACTCTACTGACCAAGTAAAGCATGTTGTGACCATTTGATGTTAAAACTCAGAGCCAGCAAGTCTAGAGTGAGGCATCCTGCCTATTGTTTTAAGGCCATAGTTAATGGTCAGAATTTGCATGCATAAATGTCTTTTATTGCTCTGGTTTCTGCCCAGAGGTGAAGAATGTAAATGTAGTTTCTGTTAGCCTGGGAACCCATGGTAGTGTGAAGAATGATGTAATGTGAACCAGGAATGTGATTTTAAAAACAGAGAGAATCAGACAGCATTAAGCATTTTTGTCTTGACCATCCAACTCATCTGCACTGTCTTGCTCTATATGTAAGTTATCTTAGACTTGTGTTTTCCCTTAGAAATAGATAGAAACTAGAAAGATTAGACTGTGTTTTTCTGTGATGTCAGAACTGTACCCCTGAATTATTTTAAGAATTTCTCTGTGATCTCTGAACTCTTGACCAGCACTGTGTAGTAAAAAGTATTGTCTTGTGTTTTGACTATTTATTAAATATTTTTAAACCCTTTCAACTGTGGCTGTTTTTGTAGATATAATTTAAGCTCTTTAGAGTACTTGCATGCCTTTGGTAAAATTGTACAAAGCCACTCTAATAGCTTTAGCCCTGGTCTATACTACCAATTGGATAATAATATTGCACAGTAATAATTGGACACCCTTTTAACGGCCTTTGAGTAGCTGATAAATATTAGTGGGTGGTGGCAGTTGGTACTAGAGTATAGTCTGGGAAAAAGGGGCACAGCTGGATAACCTGTGCCAGCCTTCCCCAGTAGTGTCTGTGTGGTTGTATAAACTTTTCTCAAAGTGTGTGTGTGTGTGTGTGTGTGTGTGTGTGTGTGTGTGTGTGTGTGTGTGTGTGTGTGTGAGCTACTTGGGCAGGGACACGAAGCACTGGTTGGATAGAGAGGGTGCTGGAGGTTTTAGCTTGCCCACTAGGTTGAGATCTGGACCCTATAGCTGTGCTAGTGGGGGTTCTTATTGGGGACCTGGAGAGCAAGGGAGCGACCAGCCCCAGACTGACTGTGATCAGGGAAATTGCACTTTACTATGTGTATTTGTTATCCTTTCCTCCTATATGAGATGCCCCTCACTGGTGTTAGTGGTGAGGACTGAGGTTCCTTGATTGCTGGGCCAGGGCATGGGCATCACATATTGTTTGGCAGGGGTGGGATATCCACACCACATATTAATTGGTTGGCAAATACTAATTGGCTTGTAGTGGTGTGGGTAGAGTGAATTCCTGCAGCTTGTGTATAGTGAGCTCTGAAGGTGTTTTGTACTCTAAATCAGCCACACAGTGAATACTCAGAGTTCAGATCACAATTGTTTTATTTCTTTTGTTAGCTTAGTTAGTCAGGGTGAGCAGGGAGCATGTCAGCAGAGGAGTATGGAAAGCTGACAAGGAGCCAGCTGGCTGAGCTGTACCAGGCTAGGGGACTGGTGCATGGAAACCTGACTAAGGCAGACCTGATTGCAGCCTTGGTTACAGCTGCATCAGAAAACAGCAACCAGGAGGACAATCAGACTGGCAGTGGAGATATGATACCCTCAGAGAATGGACAGTTCAACCTTTCTGCAGAGGACTTACAAATCCATCTGGAGCTAAAGAGACTTGAGTTGGAGGCCAGGCGTTTGGAGATAGAAGCTGAGGAAAATGAGCAGCAGAGGAAGTATGAGAGGGAAATGTTGACTCTTCACCAGAGTCATGGAGGTAATGGGGAAGGGAAGTAACTGAACCCCAGAAGCACAAAAGGTCAGTAAATTTCTTCCGCACTTTAAAGTGGGGGATAATTTTGATAGTTTCATTCATATGTTTGAGAAGGTATGCAAACAGTATAGTGTTGACTAAAGACTCTGGGTACGGTTCCTGACCCCCCTTACTCCATGGTAAAGCTGTAATTGTTTTGTCAAAAATGTCTGATGCTGCATGTTTTGATTATACTTCTGTTAAAAATCACTTGTTGGAATTGTTTAAGCTAACACCTTGAAACATATAGGAAAAAGTTTCATTTGCATAGACGCAAGGCAGATGAAAGTGTGTGTGAATATGTTGTTGAACTGAGCACTTATTTCCATAGGTGTGTGAGTGGATGTCAGGTCACCACTTTTGAAGGGCTGGCAGACCTTTTGGTGAGGGAACAAGCCCTTAGCACTTTGGCTGAGGACATGAGGATCTGGTTAGCTGCTAGACAATGTGCTACTTCAGATGAGTTAGGGGAGAAGGGAAACCTATACCTGGCAAGCAGGGCAGCCCTGCACAGAAAAGGGACCCCAGTACTGCTCATGGGTCTAAAGGAACCCATGGTGGGCAGCCCAGACTACCCCAACAGAATCTGCCAGTAGCAGGGTAAGCCACTAGTCCAGGTACCCATCCAGGAGCTAGGGTTAAATGTTTTGAATGCAACCAGTGGGGCCATGTTGAATACAGGTGTCCATGGAGGCAAGGTGGGGAACAAAAGTTGAGGGGAGCCAGTAAGTGGAAAAGACAAAATGCCAATAGTAGGTTGTCTTGGGACAACAAGGGTAACAAACTACCACCAGAGGTTATATCCTATTGTAGTGAATGGCAAAGAGGCCATTGCCAAGAGAGACACAGCCTCTGATATAACCATTGCAAAGCCTGCAATGGTTACAGAGGAGCACTACTTGCCTGGGCAGTCTACTTCAGTCAGGGCTTTAGGAAGGATCCTATTCCAAATACCTTTGGCTAGGATTCACCTTGACTGGAAGGGTGGAAAAAGAACCCAGCAGGTAGGTGTGTTTAAGGATATACCTGCAGATGTCCTGATAGAGAATGATTTTGATAGTGCAGTACCCTGTGCTTGTGCAGTTACATGCAGTCAGGGTTGGGGACAAGCAGGTAAGTCTGGTAGGCTGGGGGAGACCCAAACAGACTGCATACTTGCAGCCAGGACTGATGAGGTGGTTACTTCAGGGAGGGAGCTACCCTGTAGCAGTGAGACTGAAGGTGAGCCACAGCTGTTTGGGGATACTGATGGTCCCTTGGACAGAGTAACTGCAAAGGTAGAGGTGAGTAGTAGTACCTAGGCTAACAGTGAAACACCACTGTCAGAGGATGCCAGACTTCCTGTGGAAGGGGAGCTGGGAAGGGTTACAAGGAGAGAGTTGAGACAGGCTCAGCTCTCAGCCCCTACATTGCAAGGCCTGAGGCAGGTAGCTAGGGAGGCACCTGATTCTCAATGAAAGGGGGAATCTGTATACTGGGACAAAGGGTTACTATACAGAGAGTGGACCCCTGAGGGAGGGATAGAAGGCGAGATAGTACAGCAGTTGGTAGTCCCTAGACCCTACAGTCTGGCACTTCTAGCCATAGCCCATGATATTCCCTTTGCAGGTCATATGGGCATAAAACGTATAAAGAGGCATATTATGCAGAACTTCTACTGGCCTGGAATTTCCAGAGATGTAACAGGGTACTGCAGGACCTGTGAGCAGTGCCAAAAG
This sequence comes from Protopterus annectens, assembly GCF_019279795.1. Taxonomy (NCBI): domain Eukaryota; kingdom Metazoa; phylum Chordata; order Ceratodontiformes; family Protopteridae; genus Protopterus; species Protopterus annectens. The sequence continues at coordinate 771,384,199 of NC_056743.1, read as the reverse complement.
GTAGGCAAGGCAGGAGGCAAGGTGAGAGCTCCTTTGATGCCTTTGCCTGTGATTGAGGAGCCATTTCAGAGGGTAGCTATGGATACTGTGGGTCCTCTGAGTACCCCAAGTTCCACAGGGAAAAAGTATATCCTAGTGGTAGTGGACTATGCTACACAATACCCTGAGGCAGTGGCTTTGTCCTCCATTGAGGCAGAGAAGGTGGCAAATGTGTTGTTAGAGATTTTCAGCAGGGTAAGTTTCCCAAAAGAAATACTGACTGACAGAGGTGCCAGTTTCATGTCAGACCTGCTGGCTTGCCTGTGGAAGTCCTGTGGGGTGAAAAAAATGAAGACCACCCCCTACCATCCCCAGACTAATGGTCTTGTTGAGAGGTTAAACTGTACAATCAAGTCCATGCTACGGGCATTTGCAGATCAGTTTAAGAGGGAGTGGGACAAACATTTGCCCCAACAACAGAAAAAGGTGTGGTATGACAGGAATGCTCAAGCTAGAGAGTATGCTGTGGGGCAGCAGGTAATGGTTCTCATTCCTGTCAGACACAACAAGCTGCAAGCAGCTGAGGAGTGACCCTACAAGATGGTAAAAAAGGTAAGTGATGTTAACTACATGGTGGAACTGCTAGGCAGAAGGCATGGGCACAAATTGTGCCATGTTAACATGATGAAACCTTACCATGATAGGGAGGCCCTTGTGCTGAGCATTTGCAGTGGATTGTAGGAGGAGTCTGAGGGAGATCTGGGGACTGATCTTCTCAGTGAGGCTCGGGCTGACACCTCAGTGGAAGGGGTAGCAATGTCCTAGAAGCTATCTCCTACCCAGGTTTGAGAAATCAGAGCAGTGTTGCAGGAATTTGGGGACATGTTCACTGGGAAACCAGGGTGCACCCACCTGGGGCAGCTCCAGGTGGATACAGGACCCCAAAGGCCTATTAGGCAGGCCCCTTATAGAGTGCCTGAGAGAGTCAAACAGACTCTGAGGGAGAAGGTACAGGAGATGTTGGAACTAGGGGTGATTCAAGAGTCCAGCAGTCCCTTGGCCTCCCCAGTGGTGCTGGTGCCAAAGAAGGATGGCAGCACCAGGTTCTGTGTGAACTTCAGGAAAGTAAATAGTCACACAGAGTCAGATGCTTACCCCATGCCTAGGGCAGATGAGTCCCTAGAGCAGGTGGGTGGGGCTAAGTATCTTACCACCATTGATCTTACCAAGGGTTACTGGCAAGTGCCCCTGAATCCCAGTGCTAGAGAGAAGTCAGCCTTTGTGACTCCTTTTGGATTGTATGAGTTCACAAAGATGCCATTTGGGATGAAGAATGCTCCAAAAACTTTCCAGAGGCTGGTAGATCATATCCTAGTAGGAGTAGGAGGGTTTGCCCTTGCTTACCTAGATGATATTGCCATCTACAGCCATTCCTGGCCAGAGCAACTTCAGCATGTCAGGGAGGTGCTGGACAGACTACAGAGAGCAGGGTTGACCATTAAGCTGAGCAAATGTCAGGTGGGTATGGCAGAGATCTCCTATCTAGGACATATAGTGGGGAGTGGTAAGATAAGGCCAGAACCTGCCAAAGTGGAAGCCATTCAGGCATGACCTGCACCTGTTACTAAAAAGCAGGTGAGGGCATTTTTAGGGACAGCAGGGTACTACAAAAAGTTCATCCCCAGTTATAGTAGCATAGCTGCTCCCCTCACAGACCTGACAAGGAAGAACAGGCCAGATAAGGTAGTGTGGACCCCAGCATGTGAGCAGGCATTCCAGAAGCTTAAGGAAGCTTTGGGAGGGCCCCCTATGTTAGCCAGTTCAGATTACAGCAAATAATTTGTTGTGCAGTTGGATGCTTCGAACCATGGGGTGGGGGCTATACTTAGCCAGATTTCTTCAGAGGGGGAAGAGCACCTACTGGTTTATCTCAGTTGTAGGTCCCAACCCAGGGAGGAATGCTATGCAGCTGTAGAAAAGGAATGTCTAGCCATAGTGTGGGCACTGCAGAAACTTCAGCTTATCTGTATGGAAGGAAATTCACTGTTATGACAGATCACAACCCTCTAACATGGTTAAACAGAGCTAGCCAGCAAAATGCCAAGTTGCTTAGATGGATCCTGGGGTTGCAAGCATATATGTCCGTGCAGCACCGCAGTGAGATTAGCAATGCCAATGCAGATGGGCTCTCAACACAGGGAACGGGGTAAGGTATACTCAGATAGACCTAACTCCCTCAAGCAGCATTTCACAAGGGTCACTTGAAAAACTAGCTTGAGTTCTCCAGGGGGAGGGGGGGATATGTGAAGATTGGGTGAAGATAGGTGAAGGCTGCCAGCCTAGCCAGATAGAATTTTGGAGATAATTTTGTCATCTGTAAATATTAATGTAAACCGCAGGCTTGTGTCTTAAATGGTAAAAATAGTGTTTCATGTGGAACTGGAAAAAATGTAACAACAGTGCACTCTACTGACCGAGTAAAGCATGTTGTGACCCTTTGATGTTAAAACTCGGAGCCAGCAAGTCTAGAGTGAGGCAGCCCATGGGTGAAGAATGTAAATGTAGTTTCTGTTAGCTTGGGAACTCAGTGAAGTGTAAAGACGGATGTAATGTGAACCAGGAATATGATTTTAAAAATAGAGAGAATCAGAGAGCATTAAATTTTTGTCTTGATCATCCAACTCATTAGCATTGTCTTGCTCTATATGTAAGTTATCTTAGACTTGTGTTTTCCCTTAGAAATAGCTAGAAACTTGAAATATTAGACTAAGTGTTTTTCTGTGATGTCAGAACTGTGCCCCTGGATTATTTTAAGTATTTATCTGTGATCTCTGAACTCTTGACTAGCACTGTGTAGTAAAAAGTATTGTCTTGTGTTTTGACTATTTGTTATTAAATATTTTTAAACCCTTTCAACTGTGGCTGTTTTTGTAGAGATGATTTAAGCTCTTTACAGTACTTGCATGCCTTTGGTAAAATTGTACAAAGCCACTCTAATAGATTTAGTCCTGGGCTATACTACCAATTGGTTAATAATATTGCACAGTAATAATTGGACACTTTTTTAAGGGCCTTTGAGTAGCTGATAAATATTAGTGGGTGGTGGCAGCTGGTATTATCATATAGTCTGGGAAAAAGGGGCACAGTTGGATAATTTGTGCCAGCCTTCCCCAGGAGTGTCTGTATGGTTGTATAAATTCATCTCAAAGTGTGTGTGTGTGTGTGTGTGTGTGTGTGTGTGTGTGTGTGTGTGTGTGTGTGTGTGTGTGTGTGTGTGTGTGTGTGTGTGTGTGTGTGTGCTACTTGGGCAGGGACACGAAGCACTAGTTGGACAGAGAGGGTGCTGGAGGTTTTAGCTTGCCCACTAGGCTGAGATCTGGACCCTATAGCTGTGCCAGTGGGGAGTCTTATTGGGGACCTGGAGAGCAAGGGATTGACCAGTCTCAGACTGACTATGATCTCTTAAGGGAAATTGCACTTTACTGTGTGTATTTGTTATCCTTTCCTCCTATATGAGACATCACTCACTGGTGTTAGTGGTGAGGATTGAGGCTCCTTGATTGCTGGACCAGAGCATGGGCATCACAGTTATAATATTATATGTACTGACAGAATAAGTAAAATAGGCGGAGTTGTAGCCCAGCCCTGCTATTTAAAAAAATCTCTCAATAGAAACACTAGATGAAAAATTTCTCGTCCTTAAAAATGCTGATTTGCCAAGCTAAAACTTAACCCCAAAAAGCAAATATACATAATAGGTATCTATATGCCACCAGGGGATAATATCTAGATACTGTACTAGAAAGCATATTGCATTGGTATAGTAAATCCTTATCTCAAGAAACAATCATGATGGGTGACCTTAACATAGATTGTTTAGACTGCAACTCCCCAAACCCCAAAAATTGTGTCAACCTGCACGGCTTCACTCAACTCATGCAGTCACCCACTAAGTTTAATAAGCCATCTAACAAACATTCCATTCTGGACTGGATACTAACAAGCAAACTAGCCTTCTACTCCCATGCCGGCTGTCAGCCAGATAGTCTCAGTGACCACTTCCCAACTTAAGTAATTAGGAAACAAACTAATCCACGAAAACATACCACATTTGTACAAATAAAAAACAGGAAACACCTGAATCCCAACAAATGTATAGATATACTCAAAAACTGTAACTGGTCCCCATTAAAAAAACTTCCCTACATGAAGATATTGATCTTTTCAACTCCACCTTCCTTGCCATATTAAACTCTCAAGCCTCCAGCAAATATAAATGTAGAGATACGGGTTGGAAATCTGGAATAAAACAAGGTCACAATCCACCCTACCAACTTACAAAGAACTAAGAAATAAAGCAAAGAAGCAAATAAAACAATCCAAAATAAATTACTACACTGAAATCCAATCTGAGCACCATAACAATCCACAAAAACTCTGGTTAGCAATAAACAATATTTTTCTGCCAGGCAAAATCAGTACACCCCCACTTACCACTACCAATACCTCAGACAGTATTGCTACTCAGTTTAACAAATATTTTATTGAAACCATCTTAGCACTGTCAAACAATCCCACTCACCTAACAAAACTTCCACTTCCTTTCCCAACATCACATCAACTTTCTCCTTGCAAACTGTACCGACTGACACAATCAGAAAACAGCTAAAAAAATTCAAACCCACTGCGCTAGCAGCAGTTAACTTACCTGCTGTGTATCTTAAGCTAACAGCAGATGGAATAGCATATCCTATATCAATATTGATCAGTGGATCCATAGATGAGCAACATGTCCCTCCCATTTGGAAAACATCATACATTATAACTCTACATAAAGGTGGCTCTTCAACTGATTTCACTAATTACCATCTTATCACAATGTTATCAGCATTGCCTAAAGATTCTCGAGAGAGTCATTCATATGCAAGTCACTGAATATATGTATGCTAACAAACTTCTAACTAACACACAACATGGTTTCCGACAATTCAACAGCACATCTACCACCCTACTGTCATTCACTAATACTGTCAACTACCATAGGACCAAAAATAACTATGTATCCCCTATCTTCCTTGACTTATGAAAAGCTTTTGATATGGTTTCTCATTCCAAATTTCTAAATGTCCTGTCTGAGCTAAACTTTTGTAGTTCTACTCTTAACTAGTTCAAGGATTACTTTACTGGACGCCAGTAAGTTGTTTCTTGGCAACACACCATATTACTCCTGCCAGTGACACTAGGGATCCCTCAAGGTTCTATCTTAGGTCCACTTCTATTCTCAATATTTACAAATAACATCCACCTAACAACCCCACAGTCTACACTCATCCAATATGCAGACGACTCAACAGTAATATGTGCTGCTTCATCACTTTAGAAGCTTCAGAAACTAACACAAGTTTCCTTTCTTGCAGTTGAGCCCTGGCTCACAAATGCTCAGCTAATATTAAACCCTAATAAAACCAAACTAATGATCTTCCATCCTACCAAAGTAGCCTCGCCCATCAATTCATTTACCATCACCTCACTGAATAACACTATCATATCTCCATCCCCTAACACCAGACTGTTAGGAGTTGAAATTGACTGTAAACTTAAATTTGATATTCACATTTCCCAAACTGTAAAAAAAAAAGTTCATAAAAAAACTTGGTAGACTATATAGAAATAAACATTACTTCACTAAAAATACTAAAATTGCCATTGCCCAAACCTACCTCTCCACTCTGCTGCATGCAGCTTTCGTATTCACTAATCTATAAAATCTGAGGTACTAAAACTTGAATCCTGCTATAACAAAATAGCCAGGTTTGCTGCAAATTTACCAGACAGAACTCATCATTGCTCTGCACTCAAGCAACTAAACTGGTTAGAACTCCCCCAACTACTACACTACATTCAGTTAACCATGGCCCATAAATCCTCCTTGAACCTGAAAGAACACCTGTTCTACAAACATTAGTCCAATCTTATGCCACTAACAGAACCTTATGCTCCACTAATAAAAAGCACATAAAAATCAATACAGCCAAAAATCAAGCAGGAAATCCCCTCTTCTCAAATTATATAGGTAAAATCTGGAATGAACTGCCTGATAACACTACCACCATAGCACCCCTAGTCCAATTTAAAACAACTCTAAAAACCCATTATTAAACAGATGTCTATGTCCTTGCTCTACCCCTGACTAACATCTCCCTCTCTTTCTCTGCCCGGGTCTATATTAGAACATCGAAGTTTCAGAAGTTCGAATGTTCTAATATCGACCCCTATTAGCCGAAAGCTGAAAATAGCGAAGTGACAGAAAACCGAATTCTTTCCTAGGGAAAGAATTTGGTTGTCCTTTCCTGTCGCTTCGCTATTTTCAGCACTGTGGAGGACAGTTACGTGTTGGGTTCAGGTAAGTGTGCGATTGTGTAGACGTGAGGGTCAGGGCGGGTTAGGTGAGTTAGGGTTAGGGCGTGGGTCAGGTAAGTGTGCAAATTTGTGGACGTGAGGGTTAGGGTGTGGTAGGTGAGTTAGGGTTAGGGCGCGGGTGAGGTGTGTGTGTGATAGTGATGGACCTTAGGGTTAGGGTTTGGGTTAAGGTGAGTGGGTAGATAGTGGTGTATGTACAGTTTAGTGTAGGGTTAGATGTAAGATTTTAGGTGTATGTGTGAGGATTGCTGTTTGTTTTGTGTGCTTGTGTTGTGTGTATGTTTTGGAACAGCAAATTTTTTTCCCTAGGAAAAAAATTTGCTGTTCTGTATGTTCGATGTTTTCAGCATTCGCTGGATAGGGGTCGATATTAGAATATTCAAAGTTCTGAAACTTCGATGTTCTAATATAGACCCTCTCTGCCCTTATCACTAGTTCTGTTTATCCTAAAGAACTTCTAACTATATCACATGCCTATGCCTACTATTTATACATTCATTTCCTTGTACTATTCATCAGTGAGGCAGGAATATTCATATCCACACAATTTTCCTACTCACACAATGTAATCTATTGTAAAACAAATTACAATTATGTAATGTTTATTTGAAAATGGAATGACTTATGATTTGTATCTATGAATGTTCACTTGAAATATGGATTACTGTATCTTTTACACGGTAATGACTATTTAAACTAACCTGTTTTTTTCTTTTCTTTGAATACCACCTGAGTATTGTCTGAAATTATCATGTAATAACTTTGATAGTCCATGTTACTATTTTTGTATACTCTGTATCTTGCTGATTCTTTTTGTTCTATGTGGAGCTTTTCTCCCTGTGCCTCTGCTGAAAAAGGACATGTGTCCAGTCGGACTAGCCCAGTAACAAATGTAAAATAAAATAAATAAATAAAATAAACTATAAGTATTGGTGTTCCTGGGCCAGTTCATGTATGGGTACATAGTTTATAGCTGTAGCCTTTGTTTTATCTTCTTTCATTTTATATCACCCCCCCCCCAAAAAAAAAAAAAAAACGCAACTGTCTCAGTATATTCCACAACAGTGAGATATCCTTTTCTGGTTCCATCAAGTAAAAAATAATATCATCTGCAAATAAAGCCAACATTTTTGAATACCATATCAACTATATCCTTTGCCATTGGTTCTAAATATAATGTAAATAACACATTTATCAGAGAGGAATCCCCCACTTTGATTTTTGCCTCTTATACATCCTTCTAATTAACCTTATTATTGTATCAGGAAATGCAAATGCTTCTATTATCAAAATCATAAAATCCCAGCTTACTCTGCTGAATGCTTTCTATGCATCAAGACCCAGCAATAACAGCAGTATTTTCATACATTCTACTTCCCTCTGGATCATGGTTGTTCTATTAGTGTCAAAGGTTTGCCTTTCCTCCAAAAAAAAAACACATTCATCTATATCTGCCAATTTTGGCTTCTCCTTTGCCATTCTTTTAGCCATTATAGATGTAAACACTTTCTAATCATGATTTAAAATTGAAATGAGACAATTTGAACTTGGATCAGATGGGTCTTTACTGCCTTTATGTAATACAGCCACTACAATTTATTTCCAGGATGTTGGTACCGCTCCTCCTTTTAAATACTGTTAAATAAAACCTTCCAGCTCGTGATTACTTTCTTTCCTCCTAGGGTCTAAACTTCCACCAGAATACCATCCATTCCTGGATACTTTCCTGTAAATTGGTTATACATCACCATTTGTATCTCATCTCTTCCCATGTTAGCTGCTAGTTGTTGAGCCTTATCTACATCTAACCTTGACATATTTAAGTCTTTCATAATTATTTCCTTTTGTGCTTTTTCTTGATTTTCCCCCTCCTCTACCATATATAAATCTTTATAAAATTTCCAAAATATCTATAATACATCTACAGGATCTCTGGTTATTTTTGTTGTTATAGGCTCCCTATGTTTAGTAACAACCCTTTCTACTTTCTGCTGCCTAAGTTGTTATGCCAAAAAAAATGTCCTCTGGAGTTATTATCAAAAAACAGTTCCTTAAGATAGAATGGGAAGATGCTAAGAATTTATTTGGACTGGAGGTTAGAGATTGCCTTCCCTATCAAGGACTGATATCAGAGTATAGGCAAAGAGAAAGAAATGGGGATCCTAAACAAAATACCAGCACTGGTAGAGATTTTAATAGACTCTAGAACAGAAGCTGCTATTAAAAAAGGAATTGTTAGTACAGCTTGTAAAATATTACATGATAATTATAAGAATCAATCAGAGGAGGTTAGAAAGGATTAGGAAAAGAGACTGGATAAGCAATTCACAAAGAAACAATGGGAAGATATATGTAGTCTCTCAAATATGCAACAAAATCTAGAAGATTTAGGATTTTTGTTTGGATGTTTACGTAGATATTTTTATACCCCAAGTAGACTCCAGAGAATTTTTCTGGGAGTGCAGTGAGTTGGCACTGTTGGAGATGCTGGGTGGGCAGATTGGTGTGACAAGGGGGATGATTTTTCTGAGCTTTGATACAGAATTGGAATTACCTATACATGGTAAGGCCTTGCTGTCTCTAATAATGGTGGCTGCCAAAAAAGCAATTACTAAAAAATGGAAATCAAAATCTAAACTAACTATATTAGATGTAGTGAATATAGTAACAAAGATATAGCTGGAATTGACATCTTTAGAAAAGGTAGGAGCCAACTACATTAAAAATGGGAATTGTGGGAACAATACATACAGGTGAGGAATGAGGTTTAAAAGACTGCAGGACGTAAATGAGTTATGTAATGTTTGAAAACGATTGGATAGATTATAAGTGATGTATAGTGTTTGCAACTGGGAAGTGTGTCAGTATGGTTTGTGATGTAAAATGCTTGCAACTAGGATTGTGACAGTGTGGTTTGTTTTAATTTTATAAATATAAGATTACTTATGCATAAGTGATGGTTTAACAAAGAACTTTCTTGTTTAAAAAAAGTGGCAGGAATTGAATAATTTATGTAATGTTTAGGTTATATGATATATAGCAATATATATGAAGCATAATGTTTGTTTATTTTAACTTTTTAATACAGTTTTATTATTTTATATAAATGTAAATGTGCATATGTCACAAGTAACAAGTCTTTCGGCTTTTCCTGGTCAGGGGTCGCCACAGCGGAACTCCAGTCCACTAATGATTGGCAGTGGACTTTTAGGTTGCTGAATTGCCAGCCCGATGCCCAACCTTCAAAGAAGGCACACCCATTCATGCGCGCACCAACCTGCATGTCTTTAAACGTCACTCGACCACACGGAGGACATGCAGACTCCACAAAGAAGGTGCTCCAGCTGAGAATTGAATGGGAGAACCTCTTGCTGTGAGGTGACAATGCTAACCACTGCGCCACGGTGGCCTTATGTTAAGCAACTGTTTTTTTAAAGCAATCTTTCTAAACTCATGCATATTATCAAAGTACTCCCTTATTTTCTCTTCAGCACTCTGCAGTTGTGCCCCTTCTTGTTCTGTGAGATTCCCTTTATTTTGTAAGACTTTAACATTTGTTAGCTCCTCTAAATAATTCTTATTACTTCTTAACCAGATCTCTTTTTCTATCCTGTTTTTAAACTCCACTTTCATTTTATCCCTCTTACTAGTTATAACTTCTGGAGTACTTTCTGTCTTCCCTAATAGTTCTTGGATAATTTGTACTAGCAAGTCCTTAAATTCTTCTGTTGTTAACAGGTAGTTGGGGAAGGCAAGTGTCTCATCTTTACTTCATTATCCTGCATTTTTATCTTAGTAATTATTGGCCCATAATCTGAAATAGGTATATATCAAAGTTCTCAATTAAATGGACATGTTCCTGTAAAATTTAAATTATGTCAAATCTTGCCCAGTTATTGTAACTCGGGGAAATAATAAGTAAATTCTGTTCTCAACTCGACACTGAATTCATGTCTTTCACATCAAATATTTTCATAAATCTACCCTCTCTTGTTATATTTTCCTTTCTACATCCTCATTGTTGCAAATCAAATTTCAGTCCTCCTCCTATAAGTAATATTCCCTATTGAAAGCTGTTTATTTCTCCCTATTTGTTAAGTCCCAAAATAGCAGTGTTAGTTAGAATATCAATACATGCCAGTGTAATCCTCATCCCTTGCCAGCAGTCCCTTAGTACCACAAATCTGCCATTATTATCTTTTTTCCTCTTCTATCCCTACTGGAGCTCCTCTGGCAATTAATGTAAGTACTTCTGTTTTCCTTTGTCCCTGATATTTTGCAGAATATCCATTTTGGAGTCCTTTCTTTATCAAGTTCACTCGCTCAGCTCTTTCTAAATGCGTCTCCTGTAGTATTGTTATTTGTACTCTACATTTCTTAATATAATCAAGTATTCTTTCCTTTTTGTCTGTACCCGTGAGACCATTGGTCTCACGGGTACCGACAAAAAGGAAAGAATAATTGCCAGTCGCATTTCAAGATAATATGGAAAGTGTTGCCATTGTGTTAAGAAGTCATTATTCCCATCTATTATACATGGCAGCTTTTTAAATGCCTATTCCCAGCTTTTCAGATACATGCTGTTATCATCAGCATTGCAACCTGTGTCAAATTTTACAAGACTTTTTGTTTTAATAAAATCCTTAAACAAAAAAAAAACTAAACACCCCCCCCACAACACCCCTATAACCTGTTTACTTAATACCAACACACATAACTATATACATCTTCAAATAATGAAGTTTAACCCTCTTAATATGAGCATTTGTGCAAACACAGCTCCCAATTAACCTAAAATTGAGGTTATCCATGCTAAGGCAAGACACATGTTATTGCCTGTGCTTCTATTTATACTAATTGGGTGTTTGTTCTTTCTTTATCTTTACCCCCTATCCCCACAATGGGAAAGCTACTTGCATACTTTCAGAACTCGTTAATTTTTAGCCTTGAAGACACACAAGTGTTCTGTCTTGTATTGCCCTGTTATCAGCTTGCCTCCATGAAAGCATAAAAAAAGAAAACTTTAGTCTTCTTTTGCAGCCTGTAGGACAAGTTGAAACATTTATTGATGAAGGAAAACATTTCATTATCTTTGGTGTTCTTATACTTACTTGGTTCCACTTAAATGTTGTTATTAATTAAGCCAAGGGTCTTAACCCAGACACTCCCCTATGCAAAAGTAAGAGAAAACATAGCAGCTCTATATATATTATGATCTGTCCCCCATTCCCCCACCTCAACAGCCCAAGACTACAGCCTGTTAACTTAAACGTGCTTTTGTCTAGCTTTTCTTCTCTTCTTGCACTCTAATAACTACATTTCTTAATACCAAAAAAGAAGGAAGAAAAAATAAAAAAATAAAAAGGCCTCTGTTTAATGACACCACGGTGGTGCAGTGGTTAGCATTGCCGCATCACAGCAAGAGGTTCTCTGGTTTGATCCTCGGCTGGAGTGCCTTCTTTGCGGAGTCTGCATGTCCTCCCTGTGGTCGCGTGGATTTCCTCTGGGTGCTTCGGTTTCCTTCCACATCCCAAAGACATGCTGTAGGTGGATTGGACACTCTAAATTGGCCCTAGGTGTGAGTGTGTGCATGTGTGTGCCTTCTGTGGAAGGTTGGGTGCTGGGCGGCAACTCAACACTGTAAATCTCCACTGCCAATCATCAGCGGACAGGTGATCCACTGTGGTGACTCCTAACAGGGAAAAGCCGAAAGAAGAAGAAGAAGATCACATACAAGAACTAAAATACTGTAGAATATGTGGTTTATATTGTGAAAAGTTTCAAAGAAATACTGTTAATAAAAATAACCTATTTTACAGTTACCTTTTTCTTTCTTCTTCTCCTCCCCTCAGTGTCCTTCCAAAAATTAATGACACGAGGTAAGGCAAATGCTTTTTACTTCCTCTCAACTTAAACAAAGTCAGCAAAAGTCCAGCCTTTCCACTTATTTTTATACATCCACTTTGACAAATGTGATTGATGCTTTAGTCTCACATTTATTCACACATTTATGTGTTGCTATCTTCTTCCTGTTCATCTTCAACTCCCAACTCCAGATTCTGGTACAATGCCATGGTACTCCCAATTCTTCTGGTCAACTCTTGTGCTTGTCTCTGTATCTCAAGCATTTTCCTTTGGAACAGTGCAGTGGAAAATGTTTCACTGGCAAAGTCTCTCCATGTTCTGTGTGTTTTATTATCTGAATAATTAGAAGCAGTGACCTCTTTTGCTTGATAGCTCACTTTCTGTTGGACAATCTTTTGCATTTCCTCCTTAGCCAATTCTGCATCAAGAAATGACCCTGATCCTCCAAGAAAAAAATATTCTGAAGATGGATATACCAGCTTGAATCTTGCACCTGCCTCTCAACAGTCCCTGATTACTGGAATTGTTTTCTCTTCTGTCTTGGTGTACAGTGAATAATAATTTTCGACAAATACTCTACTGTCTCCAACTTTTAATACTTTGCCCTTTTAGCACAATGTTGTCAGGATCAACTCTTTCTTCTGGTAGGTTTGCATCTTTTCTAATAAAGGTCTTGGCTGGCCATATTTGGAACATACATACAGTGTGTTCTTTCAATTAACAATTCATGTTGTGGAGTAACAGTTCAGTTGCTTAATTTGTGCCTTTATAAAATTAATACAGTCTGTTTCTTCTAGTTTCTCTGGTATGGAAAAAAGATTCAGATTTTTTTTACCGTGCTCTGTCCCGAAACATCTTTTCTTGAGCAGTGTCATACTCAGCCAGGCTTTTCTTCATTTTGACCACTGATTTTTGCAGTTTGATCATCTCATCTGAATAACCGTTTAAAGCTTCTTCCATTGTTCAAGTCTTTTGTTATTTGAGTTGATATACAGTTTCAATGTTTTATGTATTTTAATAATCTCTGAGCATATTTGACTTTTTCCTCTAGATTACTAGAAGCCACATCTTGCACCAAAGCTGGAGCCTGAACTGCTTTTTGCTGATCAGCTGCAGGATTCTTCCCAGTCCATGTTTTCTCTTCACCTTTTCTAGTTGATTTTCTTCTTTGATGGCAGGCAGTCAGTGTACTTAGTAGCCAGTAACTGAATTTTACTCTGACAATATCACTGGATGATTATTTCTCAGTTTCTGTTTTCACACTAGGAGAGCTGAGGTTAAGCTGTTATCCGGTTTACAGCAATCTTGGAAGTTGTGGTTTTCTTTTGTTGATAATAAAGTAAAAAAAAACAGTGATATACAAATGTAAGGGATCTTTTTCATGTAATAGAATAAATGTGACTTGCACTGCATTCTCTGTATGTAGCTAAACCTACATAGGTCCAAAAAGAAAAAAGAAAAAAAATTAAATTAGAGTTCAAGAACATGTTTGAAATGTGAATAAAAAAGGAAAAATAATAACTGCACATATATGGCCTTGCCATATTGAAAATGTGAATAACTTAAAGTTCTGCTTTTTAGAAAATATCTATTTAAATTCAAGAGAGAGGGTAAAACTCTGAGCAGATTTTTTTATAGCCAACGAGGCATGGTTTATTCTTAAATTTCAAGCACTCTGCCAAAAAGTGCTTAATAAAGAAGGGGATTACATGTTTGATTTGAATCATTAGTTTCTTAATTGACTGTGTAGTGCTGTAAAGTGCATCTTTTGTACTGGGTCATGAGTCCTGTGAAGGCTCAGTACTGAAATGCTTGACAATAAACATGTTCCTGGAGGTATATACTTCATTCTTATTTTATTTTTTACTGTAGTTTCATGATTACATTTCACATCCGCAAGAGCAAGTGATGCTTTTCCCTCCAAAGGAGCACCACTTACCACACTAGTCAAGGCAGAAACATCAAACATCTTACTTCTTCCCTTGTAGAAAAAAACTTCTTAGTGTCAGTCTCTCTCACACTTATCCAGTAACCAACAGATTTTCTGTTTCCAATTCCTATCAAACAATCCATTCATCATCCTCTTCCCAGTTGTCTCTTTCCATTCCTCTACATAAACCAGCATTTTTTTTTCTGTTTTGTGGTGCTCGAGATTTGGAACAAAATGCCACATCATTTGTGTACCTGAGTCTCCCTTGCTAAATATAATACCATAATCAATAAAGATCTAAGGAGAGTACCCATAAGAATGTAAGAGGCAAATGCTGCCTCTCTTCTCTCTTGTTTAGCTACCATGTGGTTGCTTACCTGTCTGACCTTTATGATGCAACGTTTTGCATAACATCCTTTGTATTTAAACTGAGAATGTGTACTATGAAAATAGCTTTCGCCAGTGTAGGACATGTGTCAAGCCATCATATTCAATAAAATATATACAATATAGCTAAACATCTTGGAAAACATTTAATCTAAACACAAATGTATATAAAATACACAAAATACAGCGGTGCACAACCCTCCCAATACCACCACATACTGTAGGTCAGAACAGAAATACACAGTAACTTTAATCCTACACCTGGATACATAGACATTCAGTATACTATGATACACAGATTAGCAGTGGTGGTGGCAGCATGTAAGGGCTGGGCAATTTTAAGACACAATGGGGCAAAATAGCTTGGCATGCAGTGCATGCTAATGAGTACATAATTATGTAGGATCATAGGTTCATAGGTATCAGGCTATCAGTCTGTAGACTATTATAAGCCTAACTAATATTAAGAGATTAGCATTAAACCTGGTACATTGTATTTGTAAGGTAACGATCTTAACCATGATACCAACTATGCCCAAACAGCAGTTTTAAACTCTTGTTTTAAGCTCTTGTAGTTCAGAATCAAACCCTGTACCTCTTGTCTTTGAGGTAGACACCTTAATCACTATATCACACATTTTTTGAACTTCATGCAAATGAGCAGTACAGTATATAGCAAATTATATCACCCAAAATAGTGGATTGATTCAGAAACATAAAAAATTTGCATGGTATGATGTGACACATGCATCTATTTTACTCTGAGAATGAATTATGGTCTACATGAGGAGAGTACTACTTTGAGTAACATTTGCAGTAGTTCAACAGAATGTGCTAACAGTCAACATCAGAACCTGTATCCGCAGTATTGTATATCATTGCCAATCCATGCCAATGAAGGAATTAGAGACAGTACCTACCATACTGCCAGCTGAGTGATTAGCAGATTGTGGACCATTTCTTTGTGGACTAGGAGCCTTTAAGGAGCCTATAAGGGACCTTGTTGAATTATTTTGCCTACAAATAGAATCAATGAGTTGGGTGGTATGCTAATCCCCGTGTCTACTAAGGGACATACCGCTTTAACCATCTTAGCTACAGGGATCTTTCAGTGTCTTACAAGGGGCATGTTAAGGATATCACAGGCATTATCTTCTTGAATCCTGAACTAGTTTCACGAAATGATGCTGGAGTATGTAAAGGAACATATTTGGCTCCACAGGACTGCAGAGGAGAAAACCAACATTACACAGGCAGTTCATGACATTGTCCATTCCATGAGATCCTAGGAGAAATATATTTCAAAGAAATTGCCATCAAGACCCCACCTAATACACGTGTATTGTGATACATCATCAAAAAGACATTTTACTCAACTGCCATTAATTTGTAATGCCCAGAGCATTATTTATAATGTGTCCACACACCACCTGGGCAGTTCCTATGATTCTCACATCTGGGCTATGTCTGAACAATACCAATGATTTCCTGCAAAAGGATATCCTACAGAATAATCCTGTTGATAGGTACACATACAGGTTACATGGACACATCATTCATGTATGCAAGCAGAAAATAAGACACATGTAATACGTTGTTTGTTGTGTGTTACAGGTGATGCCAACTATGCCTTAGAGCCCTAAATGATGGCATCCATCCACAATCCCCAGGGCAAGCATGATTAATTAATTTATCTTTGTTTACCTGGATATTGTGAATGTTACTGCACATACTTCTTATCTTCATTTTTAGTAAGGTGAGTTTTTTTTTGAGAGGTATTAAGTGAACGGCTTATTTGGGGGTTGGAAATGATGTTTTTATGAACAGTGGGACCTGCGGTGGGGTGAATATCTCTGCTAATTTTTTGAATTGATATTTTACATGGAGAAGAGTATGGCCAGTCATATTTTGGTCTTGGTTTGGTATGTGATCATAAATTTGGATACTTAATTTTAAAATATTTATAGATAAATAAATAAGATGTTGTTTGTTTGTAGAGATAGGGTGCTATAAAGAAAGACAGGCTGTGTGGATGTTGGTATTTTCTGTGAGGATTAGTTGAAGTCCTATGTAGTCAAAGAAGGTGGATTTAATAATTGTTGATGAAGGCTAGTAGAGTTAGGAGGAATAGTAGAATAACCTGAGTTAAGGGCATTTTATTTAACCTGGGTTTTATCTTTGCTATGGGATTAGAAAATGTTAGGAGGGTAGTGGGTTGGTTGTCGAGATCTAATGTGATAGTTATAGGGGGCAAGGAGTAGGACAGTTTGACAGCGAGTCTTGGGTGGTAAACTAGAGTGGGTGTTACTGTTAGGAGTAAATCTACTGATTGTTTTTTTTCTGGTGGGAACTGATGGTATGGGTTTGTGGGATATGTGCATGGTGCTATGAAAGTATAAGTGTAGAGTAAGACCTGGTGGGTGGGAATTGGGGGGTAGGGTAGGGGAGTGGAGTGATCCTGTGCTTTAGCAAAGGCAAATGAAGCTGGTTGAAAACTTGGCAAAGAGACAGAGAAAAAAATTGGTGATGAATGTAAATAGCCACAGATCTGCTTAGCGAGATAAATAAAAGAACAATGCAGTTTAAAAGGCCTCTGTGCCAGTAGATGAAACTCTTGACTTTGTTGCTTTAGGATAGTTTTAGTAGCAGAGTTAGTCCAATATCAGCTTAACATGACTAGTGATGATATATAACAGTAAAAATTGCACTTGACTGAACAACTATGTAATGGTAAGGAGGTTTTTATGGACTTTGAATGGTAAAGTCCAAAGGCTACTCCCCTGATATCAGCAAAACAATGAGATACAGTAAGCCAAAATGCAGGACTGCATCTCTGGAAAAATTCTGGCTCAGAACTGAAAGTGGTTACACAAGCATCTAGGGAAGAGTATAAATAAATTTAAGGAAGGAAGACAATGTATTGCTAAAAACAATCAATGGTGCACCGTTGAAGGAGAAAGTACCAAGAGGACTGCTGTGGTCTAAGAAAATGGAGCTATTATAGTGGACAAAGTTCTTTGTTTTAGGCTGCCAAAATATTTATAATTTACACAAAAATATAACTCACAGACTAGTGTTCAAACTGCAGACTTCTCTGTTACATACATATCTATTTGCTTGCAGAGACACTTCTATAGAAAAATAAAACCCCACTTTTCTAGCTTAAAGTGGTAGTTGAGTGCACTGAATCAATTGTGACTGTGCAGAAATGCTGTCTCAGAGCTGAAAGTGGATTAATAACTGTCTTGGGCATGGAAAAATAACACATGAAGGGTGACCAAGGTTGACTTCCTTGAAGGCATGCAGTTCCACCGAAGAAAGACAGGAGTATATAAATAATGGTTGCAGTGAGTCTAGAAGAAGTGAAAAATATGAGCGAAAGAAATAGTTTGAATAACAGCAGTAAGAGTAAATGTCAGTTTCTGTTAGGAAGTAGACATTAAAAGCTGACCAGCAGAATGTCTATGGAGGAAGGCTTACATAAGGCTATTGCTTACAGACTAGGGCATTGAAACACTTGTCTTCAGACTAGTCACTGTGCAGGCTAAAATACACACTGAAAAGACTGGCTACTTAATTAACACTTATTTAAGGCGCAAGGGCAGAATTGGTACAAAGTTTGCCCAAAATGGTGGGTGGATTGAGTGACCTCAGACTGCCTCTTGGATGATCTTGTTGTGTGTATGCTTTAAGGATGTTTTCAGTGAACCTTTTGAAAAAAAATGAGAGATATATTCAAGATTCATTAGAAATCCAATTAAATTACTATGGGATGAACTATATGTAACAGAACACTGCCACCAGTAAATGCACTAAAATTGTAAGTGATTTCTTAATAATATAGAAATTAATTTCTGAAATATAGATGCTGTGATGAGGCCATTTGGCTTATTGGAAAGTCAACCACCTTAAACAGCACATCCTCAGAAGGCAGCAAACAGTACTATTTTGTTAACACCCTTACAAATTAAGGTCATTAATTTTTCAAAAGTAGCTTTTTGGCACCAGAGCAACAAAGGGACACTGAAAATTAAGGACAAGGCAGGAAAAACTTTGCTAAAATAGCTCTAAATCTCAAAAGCACTTTAAATTGAACAGTAGTTTTAACAAGCACTTACTTTAAAAACAGTTCAACTTACATTCCAACAAGCTCATTTTGGTAATGGAAGGACTTGATAATGCTATGAGATCTCTCTACAGTTTAAATTATCTTCCTAGCTTTTGTAACACCAATTGTAAAGAGTTATGCTAATATAATAAGCACCTGTGAAACTGTGGAATTCTGATTACAAATATTTGGCACCATTACAAAAAATGCTGGCAAAATTAACTAAAGTACAAACAATTTAGCCTATAATTCAGCATGTGCTGAAATGTGTAATGTAATGGAGAAGGTGTCTGATCTCTTCAAGGGATGCTTTCATTGTCTAGGTATCGCTGGAAGGACACTGCCATATAGTCTAGAAATCAGAAGCAAAATATTTGTAGTATGTACAATAATTCACAACATGGCATTGTGCCAACCATTGGAGTGGCAGATGAACATCTTAGAAGGACCTTTCATACCAGTTGTGCCAGTAGATGAAGGGCAGAGTGGAAAATCAGGTGAAGAACACATAGCAGCAGGATCACAGCTGACGTAAAGGTGGCCATAATACATTGTAGCATTAGCAAAAAGTTGGGTCTGGTCCAGAATTATGAGTCATGACACAGACAACAAAAAACAAAATAATGCAAGCATTATCTTAGCCAGGCTATGCAGGACAGTGTATGGATTATCCACAGTCTACATAAGACATCAACTGCATACCCAAATATGTTATGGAATGCGTAAGGTGTAGCCATTGTCATTTACACAGGTGGGGCAAAACAGTGACAAGTGATGCAACACTGTGACACAGGGTAGGATCACTGGAGGTGAACATGGTCCTCATGCATTTTGGGAGGTTGCTTGAGGGCAGGAATCACATCCTCCAGTGACAGGTGTTAAACTGCCACAACATTACTTTTGGCTTTTCCACTGTGTTGGCTTTGGTATTGAGGCTTGATGTGATATGTAGTAGGAAAGGGGTAGAATTATGGGCAATGAGCACTCGCCTTGATACTGTATGTTGTGTGCTGATCATGATGGCCATCATTACTTAATAATTAGTTACTGACCATGAATGAGGGTGGCAGGCTGTGAGCCTGCAAGTGACAGTGAAGGTGTAGAGCTAAAGTCAAAGTAAACTTTATTGTCATTTAGATCTGCACATAGTGCAGGTAAACAAAATTTATGTTGCTTTGTTCCCAGTGCAAGAAACATACATACATACAGTTACTATTTATTAATACTAGGACAAACACTTACAGACATTACATGTATAAAAATGTGCCATTTAGGGTATTGCATAAGTTGATATTGCACAAACTTGAATTTTCACATTTACAGGTACCTGTGAAACAAAAATATTGCATAGAGTACTGCACATTCAAGTTTCTGGACAGATGAAGATTTGTGAACTATGTGAACATGTGCATGGAGCCTGATGAGGCATCCTAGATGCAATGCTTCTAGACACAATTATCATAATGCCCATAACTGGGCATGGCAGTTCTGTATGCCTGCAGGTGACAGTGATGTCATCTCACCAGTGGTCTGTGCAGCTTGACTTGGGATAGTCATTCATCTTACTCTTCCCACGGGCATGGTTTCTGGAGGACATTTACAGTGTGTCTCATGTTGGAACCTGTGGAGGGTACATTTGCTGCCAGTGATCGCAACAGCATTGTCTGCTTCCTGTTTCTATACTCCATGTCACTGTGTGCTTGCTGCATGTTGCTCTAGAATCCACAGAGCATACTGACCATCTCCACAATAATATGGGTAGCAGAAGATGGTCCTGAAGGCCTGATCTTTGACCTGTGCAAGTGCTGATTAATCATGAATGGTCCTTGAGTCATGGCAATGTCTAATTCTCTTGCTAGTGTCTGTCCCATGTAGTTGATATGTTCACCTCGTAGGCAGTGGGCTTTCTAGATACTGTGTGCATTGGTGACACAGGTCGAGCCTATGAGAATCTCTCAGATAGAAGCTGTCCATCATGCCCTTGAGGAGCTGTATGCTCAGCCTGTTTCTCTACGGTGACCTCTGTAATGATGTTTGTGGGTAACCTGTCTCCTGTATTGTTGCAAACAGTTTCACTGTGCCATCAGACCATAACACTCACATGTTGTCATCATTGTTTGCTCAGATATCCTGCTGACGTTAGATTATACTGTCTGCAACCAGTAAAACTTCTGAAAACAGGAGCCTTCAGTACAATATTGTGTTCCCACACACATATGCCATTATAACCCCCTCTACATGCATAGCACTACAGAATAAAATGCAGCTATACTATGTTTTGACATACATATCCTGTTATGTAGAAGTTATTGCAACTGTAGACCAGAGTTGCTTGGAAAGACATATATGCTGATGGACTTTGTTTAATCTTCCCCTTCAAATGCTGTGGTGAGCTATACTATATTGTACTGTAATGAACACTGCTTTCATGATGTGTCCCCAGCTGACAAACAAGTGGTTGATTCCAGTCCACATTCAGGCAAATCCAGGAATGAAGGCCCACTCACACTGGCTGGCAAATGGCACCAAATAATTCCTTAGCTGCAACAAACCACTTTAATGTTGATGGACCACCCTCTGTGGGACTCATCTGTCACAAAGTCACATGACTTTTCCTTTGCATGGAGTATTATATCAGTAAACCTTTGTTGAACCTGTTGCAGACACCTTTTATATCCACCCACAGCATTCACATCCTACACCAGTTGTTGCCAAATTTGGTCATGATAATACTTGTGTGCATCACCTCTGCCTGGTAAATGCATACCATGTATGCAGTAGCACTTTGTTCTGCTGGGTAGTGAAATCTTCCAGGCTTTGCCCTCAGATGGCTGTGCCAGTATGTATATACCTGCGGACAAAACATAGCAATCAGTGGGTGCATATAATATGAGATGCCCACAGTTATAGCCACATTCTCGTTTATGCTTCTGTTTAGCTGTCACAGTTAATGCTTTACACAGCCTTTGTCCAGTTCTGTAGTTCTCCCACTGCCATGTCTCCCTCACACTTTTATTCACCTGTTTATCAGCTACAGTTAGCAATATGCAGATATTCCCCCCAGATGCATACTGTAGCCACACTTCAACGTATGCCCTCGGAGCTTCAAACCCCCTGTGGCATGTCATTCGTAAGATTTTAACTGCATTTGGTTGCTTTTCCTGCAAAACCCCAAACAGGCAGTGTCCTGGGTTCTTGTTTATATATACTTCACAATATCTGACTCAGTGTGACAGCATTCCCAACAGGGATTGTTGAACGTACTGCGGTATTTTGGCAAGCAAAATTTGTTCCTTAAGTTGAGAAATACTTCCTTAATTCTATAACACTGACATTTTATGGAATCTTTACAGAGATTTCTCTATTCCACAATTGTACAGTAATAAACTGTGTTGCTCAAAATGGTGCTGATGCTTTATATCTGATTAAGAAGGGCCAATCATGGCTATGCTAGAAAGGCTACTTAGTGCTGCTTTTTTATGAATTACTGCCATACTGCATTGAATTATCTAGACATGCTGGTGGTAGTTGTGTACATCATGCCAATCATGAGGTATATAACCAGTATGCTTGTGCATATATGTGTATACCCATGCCACCAAGGTGCATCACTGTAACTATTCACAGTGCTACAATGCATCTCTAGGGAGATACAGTAACACCATAATGCAGCACTGTGATTCACAACATGTGATTGGCAACCATGCATCCATACATAGGAGGCTATCATTTTGCACCTGAGGCAGACCTAAGTGAGTGTCCATAGCTACTTCTGAAGCTGTGGAATGCTCAACTTCAGCTTGTTCTGCCATGCAGAGCAACATTTTCTTAATCCTCTTGCACAGGGAGTTTCAGGAGTGCCTACTAGGATAGTATGATGGGCCCTTGTGGAAGGTAGATGCCTGACATAGGTTTGCCAGGATGGTGAGTGATACCTCTGGTATCACCCATTCTGGTGAGAAGTGCTGGCATCACTACAATGGTCTTAGGCAGTGCAACCCTAATCTGACCAGAGAATAGAGAGAGCTAGCCAGAAATATACTCTAAGCATATATATTTTTAGGTGTGCTATTGTTTTCTGGTGTATGTATTGTTTTACACATATGCTTAGGAGTTCATATATTGTTTTCCAGTGGTGGAGAAGCATTGGCTTAACATATCTGGATGCTACAGAAGGCTGCAGTGACTCTTCTTGCAGTGCAGTATATACAGTATGGCTTCTGTGTCAGACCCTTGTAAAACTGTAGCTGTCTTTCTAGCATATGTGTTACCATTTTCTTCCCATTGTGTTGTCCTGATGAAGGTCCAGTAGTATAATACAAGGAGGTGAGGCTGCTGCAGTCACTTCGGTCCTTGCTATCTGAAACTTCTACTCTAGTTTTGGGTTACCAGTGACCACCAAGGCTGCCATTCAGCTGGAGAATGATGGTTCCCTTACTTAAGGTGATCTAGAGGGAACATTGGTTTCCCCTGGGGCTGCTTCTCATGTAAGTAGGGCCATTCTTCTGAGAGAGGTCAGAAGGGGTCTGCTGTGGATGTCTAGTGTCAGTTATAGAGGCTTTTGGCTGTTAAGGTCTGTCAGCAACTAGATGCCTGCACCAACAAGGTGTGTATGTGTGTGTGTGTGTGTGTGTGTGTGTGTGTGTGTGTGTGTGTGTGTGTGTGTGTGTGTGTGTATGTGTGTCTGGCCTACAGAGCAACCCAAGACCCAGACCTAATGAACTTACTGCATATCCATAAATCAAATGGGTCTAAGGCTACCCATTCCAGGGACTTAAATATGGCCTGTGACTTAAATAGGACATGCTGGAGGGACAGATTTACCTCTCAGCAATTGCCACATTTTTGGAAGAGGCTACCAATTCATATGAAAGAGAGCACCTCTATGACACTCTTCAAGAGGAACCTGAATGAGTGGATGGGGTGCTGTAAATTTGTACTGGAGATAGTGCCCACAACCATCCTGGAGATGAGCAGTCATCACTAAATGCAGCCTTGGGTGTTGACTAGTGCTTCTACGGTATTACACTGGGTTGAAATGACTAGGCTTAAAATGACATCTGGGTTGCTAGCTAGTACTGTCTTATGATACTATGATCCTACATCATATGAAAGCAGTATGCAGTGATGCAGTATCTGGCTGAAGGTGACAGGGGTACTGTCAGTATTAGAACTAAAAGAACACAATATATTTTTATGCAAGCTATCACTCGCTGCACTGCAGACTATATTATACTTACCATAATTAACAGATATGACTCCCTTTACTCAGCCTTCATTAGGCCAGTCAATGAGTATGATGCCTCCTTTGACATTTATTTGTCCAGACATATTCGACAACTGGAATTCCCAGAGAGATACCTTACTAAAAGAATACAAGGCTTAAACAACAAGTTCCATATGGAATGACTCAAATCTTTGTCACTATACTTGGTATCCTACACACTGCTAAGGGATGATGTGTGTCTGGCATACAAGACATCCTCCAACCCATTACTGATGGTTTTATTGCACAACAGCTAGTCAAATGTAATCAGAAATACTTCATCTAGGGATCTAAATCTCTTCTGCAACATCAACAGAATGGATTGGAAGGACAGGTATATTTTGAAGAGTATATCACCTTTGTGGAACAGACTCCCTATCCACATAAAACAAAATTCATCTCACTCCATTTTCAAGTGCAACTTAGATCTATGGAAAGGAAATAGAAAATGTACTCCATGAATGTCCCCTATACTGCTAATGGACATATGAAGCTCCTAAATGCTTTATCCCATGCATGGGCCACACCAGATTATATTTGGTATGATTCTGTTATTCTCATTCGGGGAAATATATAATTATAGACCATTGGATGGGTAAGGTCAGTATATAATCAAATGGGATAGGTTACTTCTAGCACAAAAAGGGAAACTGGCTAGGCTTAAAATGGCCTACAAACTTGTATTTACCAGGCTGTGGATTCTGATTCATTACTGAGACTAAGCAGAAATTCCTTAAGATTCCAAGAGCAGGATAAGTTATTTCTTAAACTTATTTAATTGAATTGCACTTCTGTAATGCTTATAATTATACTATACAGTTAATCTACTACATTTTGCACTGTTATAAAGCTTTTTTTTACTGTTTCACTGCATTTATGTACTGTTTTATACTGTTTTAACTACATTTTTCATTGCTAGATACTGTTTCATTACTCTAATTGCATGTTTACCGAATTACTTAACTGTAAACTGCTTTTTCATACTGAGAGTTGTATTTTCTGTTTGTGAGTGCTCTATTCATACTTTTATGTGCATTTTTTATTTTTTGAGGTTTCTGTGTTCTAGTCAGGTATCATATAACTGATTTGTTTGCAGTCAAAAGCATTCTCTAGAGTCTCCTTGCTCCTTTATCTGTTTAAAACTTTCATTTAGTGGCTACAGCTAGTAGCTGTAATAGTTTCCTACCCCCCCTCCCTATTGTTGTCTTGTTCTTATACTTGGTGGCTTTGCAGTTGCCCGCCCATACTGTATATTTGATCTGGGACACTCCTCCCAGTCCAGTGTCATTAGTTCATTCTACCTAATAGAGAGAGAACATTTATGAAGGCCAACCCACTTAGATTCTTAACCTTGAATCCTTGAATTAACTTCTGTTCCAGCTTTCTCCTTTTCCACTTTACTAAAAAAAAAAAAAAAATTCTAAGCCTGCCCCCCCCCCCTTTCCTGTAATGAGTCTAGTCCACCAGATTTGCTGTATCCAGGACTGTTTGTAAGCTCCTGAGCCCCAAGCCTTTCTGTGTTGGAGGGAAGCCTTCTAGCTTATCAATTGGAGTGGTAAGCACTAGGTAACCTATCTACCACATAAGGAGTGGTTTCTGGCCCAGAAATTGTAGTTATTGGCCATTTGGGCAGTTTTTCTATCTCTCTCAACTTTCTGATTTAAAAGCAGACATTTGCACTTGTTTCCCCCCTTTCCTGTAACTATAGACCAGATGCACATTTTCTGTATCCAGGACTGTTTGTAAGCTCCTGAGCCCCCCCCCCCAAGCCTTTCTGTGTTGGAGGGAAGCCTTCTAGCATATTAGTAGGAGTGGTAAGCACTAGGTAACCTATCTACCACATAAGGAGTGGTTTCTGGGCCCAGAAATTGTAGTTATTGGCCATTTGGGCAGTTTTTCCATCTCTCTCAACTTTCTGATTTAAAAGCCCGCATTTGCACTTGTATCCCCCCTTTCCTTTAACTAGTCTAGTCCAGATACAGATTTGCTGTACCTATGACTATCTGTAAGCTCGGAGCCCCCCACAAGCCTTTCTGTCTTGGTGGGAAGCCTTCTAGCTTATCAGCAGGAGTGGTAAGCACTAGGTAGCCTATCTACCACAAGAGGAGTGGTTCTTGGCCCAGAAATTGTAGTTTAGAGGTCGTTTGGCCAGTTTTTCCATCTCTCTCAACTTTCCGGTTTAAAAGCCTGTGTTTGGTCTTGTTTCCCACCTTTCCTGAAACTAGTCTAGTCCAGATACAGACTTGCTTTATCCAGGACTGTTCAAAAGCTTCTGAGTGGTGCCAGAGCCTGCTCTTCAATTTTTCCCTTAGATCTAATAGTTCTCTCCTCTCCTGCACTTATACTAGCTTATTAGTCTAGCACTTCACCAGACTTATTGTAGCAATTATTGTAGCATAGAAGTGCTACCGGCACTAAACGTTCTACAAGGAAACAGATCTAGTACTTATTATCAATGCTCACCCCACCAGGCATGTCTAAAGGTCATTTCTCCTATTAACCTGGTGAACTTGGGTATCCTGAGGCAATGTAATCAAGACTGGAATAGCTGATCAAGAGGGGAAGGTCAACACTTGCACCACACCACATGGAACACATAGCCTTCTGGAACACACATCAGCACTGCCTTCACATAAAAACACAAACCACACACTCACTTTCTCGGAGGCTCTCAATAAAAATCTACCCAAGCAGCAGAGCCCTCTAAGGCAGAAACGCACTCGACTTCCACAACACAACACTAATCACGAGACACATAACTCTCCTAAACAGTGTGCCACTCAACCAAAGCCTCTAAGGCAAAACAGCATGCCCAACACACTAGTCATAGGTGACTTGATGGTGAGGCACACTGATGTCCCACTCACTAGTTTGAATAAGGAGAAAGTAACAGTTAGCTGCCTGTCAGGTGAAAGGATCTGACACATAACACATGCACTCAGGTCACTCAACAATAGGTACAAATATGACTCTGTCATTGTACATATGGGTGTGAATGACCTGAGATGTACCCCCTGGACTACATGAAAAGAGACATAGAGGAGCTCTCAGATTATGTAGGCCAGGTGGGTATGACCCTAGCCCTGAGCAGCATCCTACCATCACCCAGAATGATACCAAAGTACAAGCAGAAAATGATTGATTTCAACAATTGGCTAAGTTTCTGGTGTCATTCTAAGGGGATCCAGTGTCTGTCTGCCTGGGATGACATTATTGACAGACCTCGATGCTTTGCCAGAGATGGCCTGCATCTGTTTCCCCTGGGCTTCCAGATACTGGCCAAGGCTCTTGCCACCCTTATAGTGCCTTTTTTTAGGCAGTGTTCCAAAGACCAAATTACCACTGTAACAGCTACAAACAAATGCAATCTGAGGGTCATATTGCTCAATGCTAGAAGTCTAAATCTCAAAATGCACTCACTCAAGGCACTCCTTAAAATGGAGACCATTGACATTTGTGCTGTAACAGAGACCTGGTTGAAGGCAGCAGAAAGCACCCCTGCACTACCAGGCTATAACTCATTCAACACCTTTTGGTCCCAGAACTTAGACCAAAGCTCCAAAGGTGGTGATGTTTCCATATTCATAAAGGATGCACACACTTTCAGACTAGCAGCTCATCATAACACATCAGAGATACTTCAGGGGCAGCTAACATTGGGTAAGACAGTGATTCAGGTCGTAGCCTGCTATAGGTCCCCAACCATGTCCCAAGACTTGCACTTCACGTTCCTAAGCACCCTGGAAACTATTAGGGTCCAACCTAACACTCTCTTACTAGGTGACTTCAACTACCCCTCCATTAACTTGGTAAACTACTCATGTACCAATACACTTTCCCAACATTTCCTGGAGTTCATTAATTCCAATGCCCTGGACCATCTCGTTCTTACCCCCACTAGAGGTAGCAACATCCTTGACCTGGTCATTACTAACATGGGCGAATGTTGCTCTACACCAATAGTCAGCTCCTCCCTGATAAGATCCGACCACAAACGAATCAACTTGGAAATCCACATCCCCCCCAGCAAAGGTAACTACCATGAAAAACTTCTCCAAAGCTAACTTTGGGATCCTAAAAACAGAGGTGGATAACTTCACGGCACCCATGCAAATGGAGAATAGTTGCATGACTGCAGAATCATACACCAATGTATTGTACGAACACGTACACAAATGCATGGATCTCGCCATACCCAATAGAACCAAGACACTCTCCTCCAAAAAAAGGAAGCCAATCTGGTGGTCCCCTGCCATAAACAAAGTCTAGAACAGAAGGAGGAAACTGATGCAGAATAAAGTGAAGTCCCAAGACTGGAAAAACTCCCTTATCTACCTCAACAAAAAGTTGAGATCCCTCATCAAATCCTCTAAAGCTAGCTATGAAAACAGAATTGCAACAGATAGTAAAGACAACCACAAGGCCTTCTATAGTTATGTAAAGAATCTCCACGGCAATACCCAGATTTGCTCTGAGCTACTGCACAGTGGTACCTCCTGTACTGAGCCAACAGATATTGCCAGTATACTGGCTGACAAATTCAGTGCCAACTTTACCCCTCCTCCCCCCAAAAGGACCAATCACAATACCAGTAGATTGCCAGGCACCCAGTATTACTGCTGCACAGGTTAAAACAGCACTGTCCAAGGTCAAGAATACAGCTTCTATGGGACCTGACAATATCCCTGTTTGTGTTCTACATGAACTACAGAGTGAACTGGGTGAACTGGCACCTCACCTGTGTACCCTG
Organism: Protopterus annectens; assembly: GCF_019279795.1. Classification (NCBI taxonomy): domain Eukaryota; kingdom Metazoa; phylum Chordata; order Ceratodontiformes; family Protopteridae; genus Protopterus; species Protopterus annectens. The sequence continues at coordinate 771,355,494 of NC_056743.1, read as the reverse complement.
TTCAGTCACAGCTTCACATCAGGCTTTGTCACTGCTGAATGTTCCACTGCTACAGTCATCCATCTACACAAAAGAGGAGCGACTACAGACCCTGGAAACTATCGCCCCATTAGCCTGACAAGTCTGATATGCAAAGCTATGGAATGCATCATCATGGACCTAATAAACAAGGATATAGGGAATCTCCAAACTCTGGATCCCACACAGTTTGGTTTTATGAAGGATAGATCATGCCTGCTCAACTTGGTTGACTTCTTTGAGTCAGTCACCTGAGCTGTGGATGAAGGCAAGGTGGTTCATACAGCCTACCTTGATCTGGCCAAGGCTTTTGATACCATTCCCCACTCAAGAATCATAGAAAAACTCACTAAGCTTGGCATCAAGCCCTATATCACTAGGTGGGTTGCAAACTGGCTCACAGATAGAACCCACAGTGTGAAAGTAAGTGACTCCAAGTCAGACTGCCAATTACTCACGAGTGGAGTCCCACAGGGTTCGGTCCTAGGTCCTCTCCTGTTTGGTATCTACTTCTCTGAAGTTCAGGCCAACACAAAGGGACTCTGGCTTTCAAAGTTTGCAGACAATTGTAAGTTGGGAGCTATTATTAACTCCCCAAGTGATTTTGGCATCCTACAGAATGGCCTTACTGTGAGCAACGACTGGTGTCAGAACCATGGCCTTAAGTTTACTGCCAAAAAATGTGTCGTCATCCCCTTTGGGAAAAAACAGGTTCCCATGAATTACCACACTGATGGTCATCCAAGAAGATGTTATAAGAGATCTGGGAACACAGGTTGACAACAACCTCTCTTTTGATCACCACATTGCCACTGTAGTCAGAAAGTCCTTCTGTGTGGCACATCTCATTACTAAGGGTTTTGCATCCAGGAAGAAAGAGGTCATCTTCTCCCTCTACTCTTCCTTCATTAGGCCAGTCCTCGAGTACAATGCCCCATTTGGCATGTACCTCACTAGACACTTGCAACAACTGGAGAGGCTGAAATGTACCTCACAAAGAGGATCCTAGGACTTAAACACTTGCCCTATATAGACAGACTCAAAAAACTCCAACTATTCACTGTCTCATATCGCCTACTTAGAGGTGATCTCTGCTTGACTTACAAAGCCATGTCTGACCCAGCTCTGTTAGAAATGCTACAGCTAAAGAAATCTCAGTCCCTCTGCACCACATGCTCAAGAGACCTCAACCTCATTACCGCAATTAACAGAACATGCTGGAGGGACAGGTTCATAACCCAGAGACTGCACATGCTATGGAACAGACTTCCCATACATGTCAAGCAGAGCACCTCACTGACCCTCTGTAAGAGAAATCTTGATGAGTGGATGGGAAACAGAAAATTCACCCTGGGGATAACACCAGTGACTCTACTCGACAGAGGCACTGGGAACTAAGGTCGGGTGGCACTATGATGCCAGGGTAATCCTATGGCTAGGCTTGTAAAGGCCCTAGGGCCATTAGCTTAGTACACACCTATGAACCTATGAAGAGCAGCTGACCTAATACTTACCTATGAACCTATGACTACATGCACACACACACACACACACACACACACACACACACACACACGCACGCACGCACGCACGCACACACACACACACACACACACACACACACACACACACACGAACATACAGTGAAAGCATACTAATAGATTTTTACTGCAATACCCACAGAACTGAAAGAACAATTATATAGTGTATTTCTTTGTAGTCCATACATAAGTATATGCATTTTTGCTGTACATATTGTATCCCATACTCTGTTGTTATTTATATAGTTATCTAACAACACAGACTGCAGAATGCCATGGCCAAGAAGTCACCTGCACCAAGAAGAATATAAATAAATCAAAGTAGCCATGCACAAACCAAAAAGATTTAATCACCACCAAAAAACATGCAGGATTAAAAGGCACACCTGAATTCTGTTCCTATTATACACACAGAATTGTTGCACATACAGCGTTTACATCTTAACCATCTATAGATTTCATCAGAACTAATTCAAATTTATGTCACATCCATTTATGTAAAATAACTGTTAATGCATGATTAATTTTCTCAAAAAATTGGTTAATTTTAAATAATTAATTAATTTTAAAGACACATAATCCCAGGGAAAAAAAATGCAGGGTTACAAAAACTGAGTAACTCGGTGAACATTCCATAACACTTAGTTAAATATTTCTTATTGTTTGTTATTAAATAAAAAAAAAGTTAACCTACTAAGTGTAGATGCATAACTACATTGTTCAATTTAAAAATAATTAATAGCGAAACCAACAATATAAGTAAAAATGTAAATGAAAAGTACCAATAAAAAATACTATTGTGCTATGATGTGTTAATACATACTTGCATATGTATGAACATTTAAAAACAATTAAAAAAATTACACTGAAGTCCTGTTTAGCAGGTTAAGTTGTTTGATTTGTATGTTGAATATTTTATGGTTAAAATATTAAACTATTTAGGGTATTCAAAAATCTGAGCTCTCGATTTTAGAACACGGACAATAGATACATTTTTGTTAAGACCTGGGAGGGATGTTGTATTCAGTTTTAATTGCCATAATAATTCCTCTATATTCTAATCTGGTCTCCCAACATCCCCCAGGATTGGGGCTAATTTTGTCAATTATTGCAAATTTGAACCCCTTTAAATCTTTACTCTTCTCTGGATACTTAAATAAGGAGTTATTAATACATTTGTTTCTAATGTCCATCTTATGCTCATAAAGCCTCCCTTTTAAAAACCTTTCAGTCTTGCCTAAGTAAAAACCTGGACAATTAGTATATTTTGCAATGTATATGACCCCTTTTGAATAACATTTACCAGATTTTAAATAAATAATAATTTCATTTCTGTTCCTGTAATTAAAATGTATTCTTCCAAAATATCTGGCATGTCCTGCATCTCCCACATTTTTGTTCCTTTAACAGTGTTCTTAAAACTAAGGGGTACATCCTTTTCAAAGAGATTCTTTAGGTTTTGGGCTCTTTTATAAATGAAACATGGTTCTTCCCTTACCACAGATAACACCTGGATGTCGATTTTAAAAATACTCTAGTTGTTCTTAATAATTCTCTTAACATCTTCCACACCTGTAGTATATTGTAATCTTAAACCTCTTTCGCAACCTTTTGACCCCATGGGTTTTTCTCACTGTGGTCTGCTGGCAGGTCAGTAACTGCTCCTAAAAGAGGTTTATACTTGTTTCCCCTATTCCATATAATATCATCAGCAATGTCAGTAACAAGTTTCTCAGGATATCTTCTGTCAATAACCATTTTGACAATTTTCCCATTTTTAGTTAACAACAGTTCTCCTGTGGAAACCATATGTGCCAGCCTGATAAACTGACCCCTAATTAAACTCTTCTTAGCTGAAAATAGAAGGTGACTGTTAAAATACAGGTATGGATTACTAAACGTGGGCTTGCTGAAAATGTTTGAACAAAAAGCATTTTCATCATGGCTAATCGCAGTGTCTAAATAATTGTTGTCTTTCTTGTAGTGGTATGTGAATTTAAACATGATGTCGAATGGTTTAAAAATTAAATAAAGTCACCAACCCTGTCTTCTGGATCATTCTGTAAAATAAATATACCATCTAAAAATCTATGATATAGTTTACAAAATAAAAAAAAAACTCTGAATTGAACACACAATTCCTTTCCCCTATCCTCAAGACCAAATTAGCATAGATCAGTGCACATGCTGCACCCATAGCTACCCCTTTGGTTTGTCTGTAAATCTCACCTTTGAAAAAAATAAAATTGTTATCTAAAATAGTTCCATATCACTAGATTAATATAATTGTTATTTAAAAATTTACAACCAATAAGAGTTTCATGAAACAAGTTAATCCTTCAACTTTGGAATACTTGAAAATTAGTCAATAATGTCAATGATTAAAAAAACACATGTCCTAGCTCATACTTCCTTGATGAGTCTGCCCAAAAAATCCCAAGAATCTTTTAAGATATGGGAACGCCTCTGTAACATGGTTTTAAGAAGTCTATCAATGTAGACTGCTAAGGGAAGGGGTTTTGAACCACAGGCATCTACAGTAAGTCTAAAAGGTGATCTAATATACTTCTATGTATTTTCAGAATGCTGAAAATTATAGGGATTTTAGGTGAGTCTATGTTCAAGAACTTAAAAACCTCTCTGGAAATAGACTCCTGTAATCATTTATGTGTAAATCATTTTTCCTGTACACTATGTTAACCTGATTCCTTGAACTAAATTCATATGTTAAGTCATCCTGAATAATGTTGAACATTTTACCCATATAATGTACAGAATCAAAGCTCACACTTCTCCCAACTTTGTCCAGCTTCATTATTCCATTAGTTTGGTTAATTGATCAAGAAGCAATTTTCTCATCTTTGGCCATATTAAATCAGTTAACTCCTTTCCATTTCTTTTCAAAGTATTTGGAAATATAATTTTCACAAGCTTTCTCAAAAGCCTAGACAATAGGATGTGGAGGATGGTTATAAATACTTTTCTTTTTAATATTGGTTGTGTTACCTCTCTTATTTCACAATCATCCCCTGAGTTGTAATGTAAAGCTAAATTAATTTTTCCATGTATAAAGTTTGAGTTTGTTTAAAGTATCCACTAGATTTACTCCCTTAGTTCGTACAAACTGAAACCCTTTTGGGAACAGAGAAAAATGTTTGATGTTAATTGTCAAATTGCTGTAATTAAATATGTTGAAACCCTGAAATGTGTGTGATGCCATCATCACTCACATAGATTTCTAATTCATTTCCCCCTACTTTTCTCTCTGAAATAACTATTTCCTCCTCTTCTTTCCAGATTGTAGGGGGACCTGTAATAGTTCTGACTCAAAGCTGGAAATTCTAAAGGGTTATTCAAACTACTACCAATGACAGAATTATTAAAGTCACTAAAAGGGTCAGTATTATTCAGGTTATTGGAACAATCAATAAATGCAGTTAAACTGGGTCTACTTTCAATACCATATCCACCTGCAACATCTAAAATATTATTCCTGTACTTATTATGTCTGTTCCCATTATTTGGGCTCCTACTTTTCTTTTGTAAATGACTAGTTTTAAGGTGATAAACTGTTCCTTCCTTATAATGATTTCTGTCCCTTTATATTTTCTTTAATTTCTTATTGACAATGGCTTAACACTGTTTATCTATGTGTTCAAAAACTTTCCAGTAAGTGGAAATAAATTATTTTGATTTTTTTTGTCTAGTACATCAATCTCCTCAAGTGCTGCTGAAATAAAATGATTGTTCCTTTTGATAATTAATTCCATTAATTCAAACCCATGTTGATCAAATATCCTTGTTTATTCCCCATAAAACTTAGCAATCCCTATCCCTACCATGAGGGAATTTACTAACCCTTAAAGTTTGGGGTAATAATTTTAACTATAAACACTGTTTCAAATAACTGTTGTCCAATGGCAGATTTTTAAACTTTAACACATTTTCTTCAAATATGGAACAGTCTTTTTTAAAGTAAGATTCTCACTATGTGCCAGAACCCTGGCATTCTTGCACATACTGTCATCACAGAATGAATAGGTTTCTGTTAACCAGTTTTTGAAATTAAAGTCATTATTGCCATGGTTGTTCTAGTATGAATTGTTTTCACAGCTAAGAATAGTACCTGCACCATTTGATATTCCTTTATGAGAATTGCCCAAAATAGGCCCTGTTTCCAATGTCTTTGGTGGTGTTCTTTCTCCATTCATAGTCACCTCTTGGAATCAAGTGGTGGTGGAAACTTATTGGTCACCATTAGAAGAACCCACTCCATTATTGTCTGTCCCAAGAAGACAGTTGTTATTCGACTTAGGAAAATATGGTTGAGAGAACATTTCAATCAACCTAGTAAGATCACATTTCAGTGCATTTTCACTGGCAGCCAGTGGACTTCCGTTCAGTGTTCCCATCAATAGCTGACTACAATTTTGTCATTCCATGGTTTCAGGAGAAAGGCAATGCAAGAAGTAAACCAAATGAGAAAACAATTGCCAAGCACAATAAAAAAACAGCATATTGTGCAGAATCCCTTTAGCTAGGAGGCAACCTGTACCAAGTAGAATATAAATAATTCAAGGTAGCCACAGACTTGGATTATGAGTTTAGTTTGGCATGCTTGGAAATTGTGCTCTCTTTTGATTAATATAGTTATATTTAATATTTATTTATTTATGTTTAATAATTGATAAGGCCAGCTGAGAAAACATCATATTAAGTGGCGGCCAACTGAAAAAACATAATTTTAAGTGGCGGCCTAATGAGAAAAGATCCATGAATGCACTGTGAAAGAATCACAAAACTGAATCATTGCATACCCCACTGAGTGTTGCTCCCTCAAAAGTACCTTCTTATTTTGCCCATTATTCATGAAATTGTAGAGGAAATAAAACACATAATGAGTCAAGAATGAATGGTGGGTTTTCATCATCATAATCAACTCTGCCTAACAACCTATGACCAAACTTTTTCACTGTTATTTGTTCCAATGCCAGATTAAAGAGTGATAGCCTGTTTGGGTTCAGTGCTGTTTTGACTGATTCACATTATTCAGATACATCCTTGTTTGACAAAAGTGGTTATAGTGCAAACCCAAAAACAGTGTGTAAAGGAAGATCTCTGTTTTTCTGCTAAAAGTAATTAACATATTTAGATAAACTAAATCACATTGGATGCATTCGGTATATATCAGTTAAATATGTCTTTTCAGCATGTATTTGTCAAAGCATAAAGTTCTTTCAAACTACTCCCAGGGTTGTGGTTTAAAATTGTTTTCCACACTTCTGTAACTGCTGCTTATCAGGTGCAGTAACTGCTTTTTGTTGAAGTCCTAACTGCTGTACTCTGCTCTGAGTACAAGCTATTTCCCTTTCCTTCTTATATTTGTCTTTGTATTTGATAAACAGCTGCCACTGTGTAGATAGTCATTGTATGAATAATGACACAGTCTTAATTCTGTACCCAGCCTCATTATCCCTATTTACTCAACACTGTAGCTGCAGCCCTGCATAATTCCAGTAGTAGAAAAAAAATGATGATAGAAGGAAAACAAAAGCTTTTCTACAAAAATTGCTCAGCATATTCTGGTTTATTCTCAAAAAAGTGGAATCTTTGACTGGAAGTGTTTGCATAGGTATTTTTATACCCCAAACAGACTTCAGAGAATCTTCCTCTGGTAGACAGCAAATGCTACAGGTGTGATGGGAAAGAGAGATATGCATTCGGGAACATTTCTTTGGGGGATGTAATGAATTAGTAGATCTTAAAAATGCTACAGAGTTACAGGATTTGAATTAAGCAGATGTTGTGAGGCCTTATTAAGTTTAATGCTATTGTCTGTCAAAAAAGGCAATTATTAGAAAATGAAAATCTAAACTGACTGTAACTGAGGTAGTGAATATTGCAAAGGAAATAATGTAACTGGAGGTGGGACGTTTAGAAAAGGGAAGGAGTTTATTTCATAGAAATAAATCAAATTTATTGGAGCAATATATGTATTATAATAATACTCAGAGGAGGAGTGAGGTTTAAGGGAAGGCAGGAATTGAGCAATATATGCAATATTGGAGTGAATTATAATTAACTCATTACTATCATCTGCTCTGCAAAAACTCTACCCATATTAATAAACCTTACTCAACAGCCCTTCTCCTCCACCGAGTCCTGGATGCTTGACAACCATCTAGCCCTTAATGCCTCCAAATACAAAATAATGATTTTTACCCCTTCTAGACATACTACTGTTGACAAATCATCCTTCTCTATACTCAGTCTAAACAAAACATCTATTGAAATAGTTCCCCTTGCAAAACTTCTGGGTGTCCTTATCGATGACTTGCTAAAGTTTGACATCCACCTACAAACCAATGTAAAAAAAGTCATCAAAAACTCGGAATGCTTTATCGTCACAGACACTACATTTCTCTTTCAGCTAGACAACTCCTATCTACCACCTACCTCATCCCCTCCCTTTTGTATGGAGCCCCATTACTCAGTAATCTCCAATCAACCCTGAAATCTAAACTATCCTCATGCTATAATAAAATTTCTAAGTTTGCCACAGGATCCAAATCCTCCACTCATCATTGTAACTCCCTCCATGCACTAAACCGGTTGGAACTCCCAAGTTATCTAACTTTCATTCAAATAACAACAACACACAAGCTCATTTTTAAACCCTCTAGCTGTCCATCACTCTCCTCTTCCTTAAAACTTCACCAGCCACACAGAACACTTAAATCCACAAATCAAAACCTCTTGGAACTTTACAAGCCTTTACATTCACCAGGGCAACTTTTGCTATCATTCTCCCTTGCTAGATTATGGAACTCTCTTCCCCCTCACATTAGAACTACCCAGAATCTCCCTTCCTTTAAAACCTTACTCCACTCTCCTCTCTCTGGGAATGCTCCTGTACTCATCCTACCTGAATCCTGACACCTATCCCTATATTATCCTACTCAAAATTCTGCCATTGCTTAAATTCTTTTGTCTACAATTATGATGTACTAAATGATCATTAATTTGTTGTTCTTGTAAATATCTTATAAGTGGTTGACTTAGTTCTTATATTTGAATGTTTTTATAATACTGTCTTTCTGTATACAGTAGTCAATTTGTTGCTCTTATATACTGTGCTAGTTATCACTTTTGAATATCTTTTAATATTGTCTTTCTGTCTGGATTATCTGCAGTGGTGGTGCTGCGGTAGCTTTGTCACCTCACAGTTAGACATTGCCCGTTCGATTCTCAGTTAGACCGTCTTCTGTGTGGCGACATGCGTGAATGGGCGTTCCTTCGTTGAAGGTTGTGCGTTAGGCCCGGCAAGCCAGCACATAAAAATCTACTGCCAATCATTAGCGGACCGGAGTTCCGCTGTGGCGACCCCTAACCGGGAAAAGCCGAAAGACACAAACAAACAAATTGTCTTTCTGTCTGGAGCTTTTCTCCTTGGGCCTCCATTAAAAATGGGCTACCTTGGCCCAATGGACTTTCCTGGCTAACAAACTGAAATACATAAATAAATAAAATAAAATTAGCACCTATGTGGTGTGGAATGTTACACCTCTAGCAGTCTACACACAGCTTGCATTCCCGAGATTTTCCAAAAAAAAACTTAAAAAGCCTAAGATATAAAAAAAAAATATTCAGTGAACAGTAAAAAAAAAAACATTAAAACTTCACAAACAGCAATGTTATCAGTAAGAAGCATTCTTTAAAGTGAAAATAGTGCATTTATAGTCTTTCCATAAATACTATAATATATTATAATGCACACAACCCCCAAATTATATTTTTTTTGCTAAACTTTCACAAACAAGTTCTCATATCTTGGAAACTGCGCAACCTAGACATATATTGTTAGAACACTTTTGTTAGCAAGACATAAACCTCACATTTGCACAGGTGTGCGTTCAGTTTACAGGAGGTGCTCAGAGTTTGGCGACCTTAGCCAGAGATTTGGAGTGAGTCTGAACTGAAATCCAATGCATCCAGTGAAATCAACTGAAAAATAAGTATATTTTAAGCCTGCATTACACTTTGAGAACTGTATTTAACTAAATTGCTGCTTCATTTCTGCTGTTTTTGCTGTTGAGTCTGTTTTATTCTGCACTTTGAATTTTTAAGTACACCTGCCTTATATAACATAAGCTAGATTCAGACTTGCTGAATCAATACTATTTGGTATCTCTTGAGCACTAAAACCATCCATCTTACATTAAGAGTAAACCATCCGTCTTACATTAAGAGCGCATCTGCGCACTTTTGTGGCAGAAGTGAAGTTCAGGATCCACCTGAGTTGGGGATTGCTGGAATAAGACTCGGTTTTGGGCTTTTCTATTGGTTAGTTTATGTTAAAACTGTTTAACTTCACTTGTATTTAAGCCTTGGGTTTGCACGTAGTTACGGACAGCTCAACGAGGTTTAGCTGTGCCGTACATAGACACAAATGCCTAGAAAGACAATTTTCCCTAGATATCAGCTAGTGAACCCTCCCAAACTCCCCTGTTGCACTGCAAGCAACTCAGTTGTGCACTGAGAAGTGTTGTCACACTTTTTCAACACTAGCCTTCTACAGAATAAATAATTTTCTTAATCCTAAAGCAAAACCTGGTCTCACTAGCCCACTATCCACTAGTAATTACTATATAAACCCGCCATAATAGTTGGTCAGTTTCTCACTAGTTCTCCATTGACTGATTGACATGAGCATCCCGAGGCTGTGTAGTAATTGCCTTATGTATACTGCCAACCACTTACTCCTAAAACAAATACAGTATGTGAGAGATGTATTTGCACTATGAATTTGGAATCAGTTCTGTCACATAATAACAGACCAGACATCAAACAGGTTGTCAGCACACACACTTCACCTCTTGCACATAACAGGCTCACAACACATAAACCCACATATGCAGAGGTACTCACTAGAAGCCTACCAAAGGTTCAAGGACCTCCCAAGTGCAAACCTATTGCACACACTGCAGAGCCAACAGAATCCGCTGCACATCATAACACACATTCCAGTGTCTCAGCTAATAAGCCCCTAAGGTAAAAATCTCAAAACCAAATGTCCTGGTCATAGGTAACTCAATAGTGAGACACACAGATGTCCCTCTCACCAAGCTGGACAAGGTGACGGTCACGGTTATCTGCCTGTCAGGTGCCAAGATCCATCAAATCATGCACACACTCAAGTCTCTCAACACCAAGTACCATTATGACTCTGTCATACACCATGTTGGGGTGAATGACTTGAGACATACCTCTGTGGACTATATGAAGATAGACATGACTGAACTCTCAGACTGCGTGTCCCAGCAGGCATGTCCCTAGCCCTAAGCAGCATTCTACCTTCACCCAGGATGGTGCCTCAATATAAACAAAAAATGATTGACTTCAACAATTGGCTTAGCTTCTGGTGTCAATCCAAGGGGATTCAGTATCTGTCAGCCTGGGAAGACATGGTCGATAGATCATGCTGTTTTGCCAGGGATGGTCTTCACCTTTCGCCTCTTGGTTTTAGGTTACTGAAAAAGGTACTTCCTCCCCCATAGTGCCGTTTTAGGCAAAACAACAACATTTCTAAGATAAAAAAATCCACTCCTGACAAACTCAGGGTTATGCTACTTAATTCTAGGAGTCTAAACAGGAAACTGCACTCCCTGGAAGCGCTTGCCACCTTGGAAGATAATGATTTCTGTGCAGTCACTGAGACATGGTTCAAGGCTGCAGAGAGCACCCTGGCCGTGCAAGGTGGCAATGCTTTCCTCACGTTCAGAGCACAAAGCGAGTGTAAAAGAACCAAAGGCAGAGGTGTATCCATCTTTATTAAAGACAACTACAGAGACTGGTTAAACATTATGACTCTCTTGAACTACTCCAAGTCCAGCTAACTGTAAGTAAAACTCCCTTCCACATCATTGTTAGCTCTAGGTCCCCCAGCATGAATCAACAGAAACACCCTGCCTACCTGGAGTTACTAGATTCACTTGCTTTACAGTCAAACACTTTGGTCATGGGTGATTTCAACTATCCTTACATCAACTGGGAAACATATACAGGCACAAACATGCTCACCCTGAGGTTCCTGCACTTTGTCAATACAAATGCTCTGGAACCGATAGCCTGTACCTCCTGTAAGGGGCTTAAATGTCCTAGACTTAGTACTCTCCAACATGGAGGGTCAATGTAGTATCTCCTGTGTGTTGCCCTCCCTGGTAAGGTCTGATGATAAATCAGTCTCATTCTCAGTAACAATAGGGGTTAACCCCCCCCCTCCCTGCAGGAGTTAAAAAAAAAAATGAAAAATTTCTCTAAAGCTAATTATGAAGCTAATTTAGCATCCCTAGCTAAGGATAATCATAAGGCATTATTTAGCTACATTCAAAGTCCAAAAGGGAATGCTCAGCTTTGTGCCAAACTAGTAGTGGACAGTACCACTCATAGTGAACCTGAGGAAATTGCCAACCTGCTAGCTGGCATATTTGGAACAAACTTCACCCCCCCATCCCACCAGTGAAATTCCAAAGCATACCAGGCAGCAGTCCTCTACCTAGTATCGCCAAAAAGCAGGTCATAAACTTGCTCTCCAAGGCCAAAGACATGGCCTTTATGGGACCAGATAACATTCCAGGCTGCTTGCTAAACAGTCTAAAACTGGACCTAGATGAACCACTTGGCACTCTATTTAACCACAGCCTAAGCACTGGCTTTATTCCAGCTGAGTGGTAAACAGCAGCAGTAATCCCATTGTACAAAGGTGGTCCATCAACCAACACTGGAAACTACAGACCCATAAGCCTGACCAGCTTTATCTGCAAGGCCATGGAAAGAATCATCATGTCTTATTAACAAAGACATAGGCAACCTTAAAACTATTGACCTGACCCAATTTGGCTTCGTTAAGGATAGATCATGCTTATTAAACCTGGTGGACTTCTTCGAGAGTGTCACCAAAGCCCCAGATGAAGACAAAATAGTACATGCCTCCTATCTTGATTTAGCCAAGGCCTGAAACACAATCCCTCACTCAGGTATCATTGAGAAACTCTCTCAGCTGGGGATTAACCCTTATGTGAATAGATGGATGGCCAATTGTCTCACTAACAGAAGGCATACAGTCAAAGTTGAGGATTCCACCTCTACCAGTAGACCAGTTACCAATGGTCTACCACAAAGATCTGTGCTGGGCCCTCTACTATTTGGAATCTACTTCTCATAATCCAGGTGAAGGTAGATGGCATGTGGCTTATCAAGTTTGCTGACGATTGCAAACCAGGTGCAATCACTGAGTCCCCTTATGATATCGGCATTTTACAAAAGGAGCTAACACAGACAAACAATTGGTGCCAAAACTACGCATTCAAACTAAACCCAAAAAAGTGCATTATTATATTCTTTGGCAAAGAGGAAGTCCCAGCAAATTATAATGTAGGCAATACCCCCATGTTGTAAGCCAGTGTTGCGGGATTTGTGAACACAGGTTGATAGAAACCTAAACTTTAATCATCATGTGTCCACAGTAGCACATCTCATAATTAAGGGCATCTCATATAGGACTAGGGATTTTACAACTCATCTGTAGTTGACCTAAATCAGACCACTAATAGAGTACAACACTCGGTTCTATAGCAGCAGACACTTGCAGTGGCTGGAGAGACCACGGAAGTTTCTCACCAAGACAATTCAGGGACTTTAAAACAAGACCTATGTGGATAGACTGAAAGCCCTGTCACTGTAGTCTGTATCTTATAGGCTGCTGAGAGGTGACCTGTCCCTGGCCTACAGAGCAGTCTCTAACCCAGCCGTAATGGAAATGCTGCACATCCGCAAGTCAAATGGGGCAAGATTCACTCACTCCAAGGATCTCAACCTAGCCTGTGACATTAAGAGGAGATGCTGGAGACAGTTATTTCTCCCAGAGGTTGCCACTCCTCTGGAATAGACTTCCAATTCATGTGAAGCAGAGCTCCTCAATGCCCCTATTTAAGTGCAACTTGGACAACTGGATGGGAGATTGTATATTAACCCTGGGTGTGGCACCTATGTCCCTCATGGACAGGGTCAGTCAGTGCTGAACATAGACTAGTGCTGTAAATATAGAGTATCTATCATGGTTAATCAGGAAACATGGGTATAACATGGCTAGGCTTGTAAAGGCTCTAGGGCCATTAGCTTAGTAACCTCCTATGAATCTATAAACATGACAACAATAAATTTTTCTATGAATGCATGTTTATTGAGATATTTAGAGAAATATGTAAACATATTCCTAACTGTATATTTAGCAATAAAAATAACATGGAATATCTCTAAAGATGTGAAACATACAGTGCAAATATCAAAGACAGTTTTCTTCAACAACATCTAATGTTTCACCTGATGTCATGCAACAGATTGTAAGTCACATATTTTATAAAGTATTAAGTTCATATGAAAATATTATTTATTTTTTTTGCTACTAACAAACAACTAACAACATCTCAGGTATAGTGTGATATAAATTGACATTGAAAAGAAATTTCCCTGTCTCCCACAATGGCATATTACATCATACCCCTCAATAACACCTGGGCTCTCAGTTATGAAAATATGAACACATATGAAAATATGAATAATAAGTGACAAAAATTGATTAATTTCTCTACTGCAGCACATCCTAGATTAACAACCTTACTGTTGCTTTGTTAATAACTCCTTGCACTTTCTAATACTACTTATTATTAGCTGATAAGTTGCTTAGTTAAAGAAGCCAGACCACAGAAAAGTCTAGATGCCACAAGGAGCTATGGGTGTGAACTGGAAATTTACAAAAAAGGCATTTTATGCTTGAATTTGAAAGAAATCTTATGTAATGTACAATGTATAAAAATAATGAAAATGTTAATATGGTTTGTTTTTTTCAGTTAATTAATGTGCTCCTATTTCATTGTTTAAAAGTTAGGATTTAATAAAAGTGGTTTAAAAAGGTAGTATGCTGTATTTCATTCTGCAGTGCAGCACTTTACCAATTCTCTATATAGACATTGCGCTCCTTTTCATATATATATATATATATATATATATATATATATGATTAAAGAACTTTTAGTTGTTAAACGGAGAAACAAAAAAACACTCAGGCTAAACTGATGTTTAAGCGCTTTCATCCTTTATTGATCATTAGGACTTCTTCAGAAACAATGTAGTAAAATAAATGGTACACTATTAAATCACTCTAATATAAACATTCAAAAAATTGAACTGACTATTAAAGCAATCTTGTGTCTTTTACATGTTTTTTAATACTTTAGAATTTCATTTAAACATCAACAGCCCCGTTTAACTGTATTTATTCTAGAACAGAATTTGGAGGTGTAATTTCCCTCTTTCTTATTGGTCAGCTATTTTCCTTTGTAGAGATTGGCCTTGTCTCCTGCTGATAACCAATGAACAATCAGTTCCATTTTTTTGAATGTTTATATTAGAGTGATTTAATAGTGTACCATTTATTTTCCTACATTATCGTTTCTGAAGAAGTCCTAATGATCAATAAAGGAAGAAAGTACTTAAACATCAGTTCAGCCTACATGTGTTTTTTTGTTTCTCCGTTTAACAACTAAAAGTTCTTTAGTCATAGTTTTATTTCTTTGTTGAGCCTTTAGTCGGTTATTTATTGATATATAGCTTGTCCATGGATGACTCACTATGGAATGTGGAAATTAATTGTTATGAGAGTAGATTAGTTCCCTAATTTGTTTGTTAATCAGACAATTGAAACTATATTAATCAACCATCATGATTTTGGAAGGTGAGAAAAAGCTAGAGTACCCAGAGGAAGTACAACACACACACACACACACACACACACACACACACACACACACACACACACACACACACACACACTAGTTGAAGGTTAAGAGTGATTCTGTGAATCTGGAACTAGGAGGCTGAAACTTAACTACTGACCACTGTTCATATACAATGTTTATCATTCCCACTTCTGCAGCAGCCTTTAGTTTAGATTGGTTGTTTCCTACCTAGGAAACAACATCTGGCCAGCTTCAAAAAGTTCTGGCTCCCTCCACACCTTCACTCTGACTGCTGACTGGCTAATCTCAAGGAGGGAAATCAGCAGTCAGTGTGGAGAATTCCTCAGCACTTGTTCGCTGTCTTGAGAGGAAGCATGTCTTGGTCTTCACAGGAGCAGCAATCTGCTAAGTGCTTCATTTCTAGCAGATAAGTTCCTATTGAGGAATCCCTACATGCAGAAATTATTGTCCTTTTAGAAAAAGTGAAGCATATTTTACTTTTTACTAAAAGCAATATTTCTCCTTTAAGAAACCCATTTTTTCCCCAGTATTGGACATTTGCTGTCAGGGACTGCTTTTCTTAGTTATTAGTGTCTGTTAATCTAATTGGGGGTAGTTTTGTGAGAATTTATGTACTGCTTGTGTAAACTATGATTTTTTTGACAAAAAAAGTTTTATTGTAGGAGCAGACAGGAATGTATGTGTTAGTATAATGCTTATGCTCACTTTGTGACAACTTCCCTTCCATATTGCCTTTCTATCAGTGTGTTTAAGTATTTGAACAGGGTACTGACAGGGAACTTGAGTTCTACTTGTGCTTTTTTTTTGTGTGCAGGGACTGAGAGAAGTGTTGTAATTTGTAAGTGTAGGGAGCTTGTGAGCATTACAACTTACCTTCTGACTGATTTGATCCATCAATGATTACTGCTTTTGGCTCCTCTTTTTTGGCTACAGCATGGATACTTACTCTGGTGCTGCTGGTCTTCATCCTGCTGTACCTAGTAAAAAAAAAAAACATTTACCAAGGATTTTTGCATTGGTCCAGGCTGAGTTTATGCTTCAGCTAACAGTGGGTACACCTGCAGTGGCCATCACAAATCACTTACCTCCATTGCCTCCACTGTTGCAGTCTTTTCTACCATCATGACCTGGGGGTTAGAAATATCCTTTGGCTGTTTCATTGTCCAGTATGGGCTACAACACAAGAGGTTCTGAGGTCTCACACTTTACTTTCTTTTTACTTTTTTCCTCCCATTTGTGTGCATCCATTAGCTCTGTAAAAAAAAATGAGCACTGTGACTTGTTTTCCACTGCAAACTATTTCTCTGGATGCAGAGACTGTTCAAAAAGAGAATCATCTAGTGTAGCTTTAGGTGACTACCTCCCCTGCATATAAAAAGCTTTGACTTCATCAAGAGGAAGAAGAATGTGGCCTAGTCGCATTAATCATGTATATGAGCCTCTTATAAGCAAGCACTATAAACCTTTTTTGTTATACAAGAGAATATTAACCTTTCAATCAAATGCAAATGTAACTTTTCAGCAAGAAACCCATATGCATAATGATCAAAGGGAGAAAGATAGAGGTAAAAACTAGATAAACAGAATTATAGCAGCTACAAATAGTACTAAAGTATTATTAAAAATCCTTTAAAGGTGAAATCATTAACCATAAATCAGATAATAAAAGGAGATGGTGTTATTTTACATCTTCAAACCCTTCACACGCCAAACCTTTTTTCTTTCTAAATGTATACGGCTCATATATGAATCAGCAAGATTTTATATATGAGATTTATAATTTGCTTAAAAAATTTCCAGACCATTATTATATATTGCAAGGGGAATGGAACGTACTAATAAACCCAACTAAGGATAGAATATCCAGAAATAATAGACAAGTATCCCAAATTTCTTTAGCCATAGAAGATTTAATGACTGACTTTAATTTAGTGGACCCATATAATTTAAAGCAAGATAGCAACTCAACAAGTAAATATACTTACTATTCTCCTTGTTATAAATCCTGGTCAAGAATAGACTTCTTCTTAATATCTGAATATTTTTTGGAGTCAGAAGTCACATCTAAAGTAGAACCTAGATCTCTTTCTGATCACTCAAAAATCTCTTTTAAAATACATTACTCAAAAGACATTTTGCCAAGGAAATAATGCAAATTGGTCACTAAACATAAACTTAATTAAAAAAAGGAAACTGTACAAGAAATAACAGATATCCTTACTCAATTAGAAAATACTTTACCTAACACTGACATTCCTTATGATGTCCAATGGGGTGCAGCTAAAGTAATAATTAGAGGTATACTAATACAAAAGGCATCACTCTACAAAAAAAATAAATAAAGAAAGAAAGAAAAGAAAGCTAAATTAAAAAATGAACTAAAAGATACAGAAAACAATTCAGAACAGTTACAGTGCTGAACTTGAAACCACTATGCTAAGCCTGCAAAAAGAATTGTACTCTTTACAAAGACACCAATATTCAATTACAGAACTGAAACTACTCTCTAAATATGCTGAATGGACCCAAGTCCAATTGAAAACAATAGCAAGACTAACTGATATGAACTAATCACCCTTGGAATAACAAAAATAAACTATAAAGGTAAATCATTATATACAAACTCTGAAATCATTAAATCCTTTGAGGAAATATATAAAAGTTTATATGGCCTACAAAAACAGACTCCATCAGAAGAATGTGAACAATATTTAAGTAATCTAAAATTCCCAGACATAAACAGTCAACAAAGAGCCCTCCTTAAACCCAGTTTATGAAAGAAGAAATTAAATCAGCAGTAGACAAATTAAAAGCAAGTAAAGCCCCTGGACTAGATGGGTTGATAGCCTTATTTTACAAAATCTCTGCTTTGAAAATATTGAATATTTTACTAAAAATATATAACTATATTAGGAAATATGGTAGCACAGATTTGTACCTAAATAATTATAAAACTATCCTCATTCATAAACCTAACTCGGACAAGGCAAATCCTTACAACTATAGACCTATTGCACTTATAAATGTTGACATAAGGATATTGGCCTTAGTTCTAGCAAATTGACTTAAAAAGTGATACCAAATATTATTATAACCCAAACAATCTGGATTTATGAATAAAAGACAAGTGTGTGATAATTCATTCACACTGGATACTACCATTCAAATCCTAGAAAAAGAAAGAAATCCAAGATATGCTCTATCATTGGATGTGAGTACAGCATTTGACAAAGTTAATCTAGACTTTTGGTTTAAAACACTAGAATACTTCAGTATGCCCCAAGAATTCACTGACATCATTTAAATACCTATACAACACTTGCAATAAATAAAACAAACTCAAACTCAATAAGAATTATTAATGGTACCTGACAAGGATGACCCCTCTCCCCCTACCTTTTTAACCTTTATGTAGAAACCCTCTTGCTGTATATAGGCCAAAGACATTTCGTCATATACCAACAATTATTTTCCCAATCAACCCTGCAGGACACAAAGAATATTATTTCCCAGAAACCGAAAATAAAATAAACTACTCACACAAGTATCTGGGAATAAAATTCGAACACACTCATAAAGCACTAATGATAGAAAACCTACAAAAAACATGGGCAAATATTGAACAGGAAATTTGTAGATGGAAAAATATCAAACTCTCATTTTTATCTAGAACAGTTATTATTAAAATTAATGTCCTTCCCAGAATCCTATACTATTTCAATGCAACTAATTTAAGTATTCCAAATAAATTCTTCCAAGGAACGAATGCAGAATTATCTAAATTTATCTGGTACCTGAAATCAACCAGAATTAACTACAAGCTAATTCTACCCAAAGGAAAAGGTGGAATTGGCCTACCTGATTTTAAACGTTTAACTATGAAATAAGTTCTGCAAACAAAATCATTCAAATAGCAAATTAAAATTCAAATGAAAATGAGTGGTCCCCACTGTGGGTAAAGATGTGGTTTAAACATAGGAGGACCCAAAACATAAATCCCAAATTACTTCCTTTTATTAAACAAGAAACTATTAAAAAAATCAAACTCCACAAACTGATCAAAAATAAAATTAACATATTTCAAAAGCTATTAAATTCCTTAAATCTAGATTATACCCTGGAACTACTACAACTGATACCTTTAAACCCAAATCTTAACATTAACAACAAAATGATAAATTTAAACCTATATCCTTTAATAAGAAACACTACAGTATGGGACTTCTATAAATTAAAGGAACAAAGCACTAAAGGCAGTGGTGTCTCCATATTCATAAAGAATATGCACACCTCCAGACTAGTAGCCCAATATAACACATCAGAGATACTTCAGGTACAGCTAACACTGGGTAAAACTGCAATCCAGGTTGTAGCCTGCTATAGATCCCCCACCATGTCCCAAGACTCCCACTCCACATTCCATAACACACTGGAAAATATTAGGGTACAACCCAATACCCTCATACTGGGAGACTTTAACTACCCCGCCATTAACTGGGAAAATTACTCATGTACCAACACACTTGCTCAACATTTTCTGGAATTCATTAATTCCAATGCCCTGGACCAACTCATTCTTACCCGCACCAAGAGTAAAAACATCCTTGACCTGGTCATTACTAACATGGGCGACCGTTGCTCTACACCAGTAATCAACTCCTCCCTGGTCACATCTGACCACAAGCTAATCACCATGGATATCCATATCCCTCCTCAACCCCCCAAAGGAAACCACCGTAAAAAAATTCTCAAAAGCCAATCTTGTCTAAAAACAGAGGTGGCTAACTTCACGACACCCATGCAAATGGAAAATAGGTGCATGACTGCTGAATCATACAATAATGCACTGTATGAGCACATACACAAGTGCATGGAACTGGCCATACCAAACAGAACCAAAAAAAGGAAGCCAATCTGGTGGTCCCTCAACATAAACAAACTCTACAACAGAAGGAAAAAAACTGTTGCAGAAAAGGGTGAATTCCCAAAACTAGAAAAACTCTCTTGTTAGCCTCAGCAAAAAACTGACATCCATCATCAAATCCTCTAAAGCTAGCTATGAAAACAAAATTGCTACAGATTCTAAAGACAACTACAAGGCATTCTATAGTTATGTCAAGAATCTACATGGCAATACTCAGATCTGCTCTTAGCTACAGCACAATGGCAATACATATACAAAACCAACCGATATTGCCAACATATTGGCCGACAGGTTCATTGCGAACTTTACCCCCCTTTCACCCCCTAAGGGGCCTATCACAATACCTGAGGAATGCTAAGTCCCTATTATCACAGCTACTCAGGTAAAAATGCACTGTCCAAAGCCAAGAATAAAGCTTCCATGGGACCTGGGAGGGAGGGTAGCCTAATGTTTAAGGTGTTTGTCTTACAAACACAAGGTACAGGGTTTGAGTCTCACAAGGGATAATTGGCTAGGCTTACAATGCCTCGCAAGGGCAGCTAACCTAGTACTAACCTATGAACCTATAATATTCATGGCTGTGTTCTACATGAATTACAAAGTGAACTGGCACCACACCTGAGTACCTTGTTCAATCACAGCCTCATTTCAGGCTTTGTTCCTACTGAATGGTGCACTGCTATGGTCATCCCACTCCACAAAGGGGGAGCAAATACAGACCCTGGGAACTACCGCCCCATTAGTCTGATGAGTCTGATATGTAAGGCTATGGAGCGCATCATCATGGACCTTATAAATAAGGACATAGGGAATCTCCAAACTCCAGAACCCATGCAGTTTGGGTTTGTGAAAGGTAGATCATGCCTGCTCAATCTGATAGACTTATTTGAGTCTGTTACCAGAGCTGTGGATGAGGGCAAGGTAGTCTATACAGCCTACCTAGATCTTGCCAAGGCCTTTGACACCATCCCTCACTCAGGAATCATAGAAAGACTCACTAAACTAGGCATAAACCCCTATATCATAAGATGGGTTGCCAACCGGCTCACTGATAGAACCCACACTGTAAAAGTAGCGGACTCCAAATCTGACTACCAACCAGTTACAAGTGGTGTCCCACAGGGATTGGTCCTAGGTCTCTCCTGTTTGGCAACTACTTCTCTAAAGTTCAAGCCAACACGAAGGGACTCTGGCTGACCAAGTTCACAGATGATTGCAAACTGGGAGCCATTATTGATTCTCCAACTGATGTAAACATTCTACAAAAAGGCCTCACTGACACCAATGACTGGGGCCACAACCATGGCCTTAAGCCCAATGCCAAAAACTGCATTGTCATTCCCTTTGAGAAAAATTCGATGCCCATGAACTACCACATAGGTGATAGTCCACTAAACACCGAAGGTGTGATAAGACACCTGGAGACACAGGTTGACAGCAACCTCTCCATTGATAACCACATTGCCACTGTAGTCAGAAAGTCCTTTTATGTGGCACATCTCATTACAAAAAGTTTCTCATCCAGGAAGAAAGAGGTCATAATCCCACTCTACTCGTCCCTCACTAGACCTATTATATAATACAATCCCCCATTTGGTATGTACCTCACCAGACACCTTCAACAACTGGAAAGGCCACAAAAATACCTCACCTAGAGGATCTTAGGCTTTAGACACATGCCCTATATGGACAGACTCAAAAAACTCCAGCTATACTCTGTCTCTTATCGCCTACTTAGAGGCGATCTCTACTTGACCTACAACGCCATGTCTGACCCAGAGCTGCTAGATATGCTACATCTAAAGAAATCCAAATCCCTGCATGCCACATGCTCCAGGGGAAACCTCATTACCACAATAAACAGAACATGCTGGAGGGACAGGTTCCTAACCCAGAGACTTCCCATACTCTGGAACAAACTTCCCATTCATGTCAAACAGAGCACTTCACTGGCCCTCTTTAAGTGAAATCTTGATGAGTGGATGGGCAATGGGAGCTTGACAGGAGCACTGGGAACTAACTTTGGGCGGCATGATGCCAGGGAATCTTCTTGGGCTAGGCTTATATAGGCTCCAGGGCTGTTAGCCTAGTACACACCTATGAATCTATGAACTCAATTGAAGACATTAGGAAAATATTAAAGTTACAGAAAAAATATGATATTATACTAAGACAAATTAAAGACCTAATCAACACAATAATACAAAAGATAAATATAAGTTAACCAAATATTACTATGGCAGAAATGATTTTGAAAGGTTTACTGTGCAAGAAAAAAAATCTTATTTAATGTTTATAAGTTAATCTCCTCAATCAAACATCAATCTCCCATACTATATTTAAATTACTGGAAGAGGGAAAACAAAAACATTACCACAAAACAAAAATTACAAGCAGCAGAAAGTACAATTAAGCTTACTCCTTGAAAAAAACTTAATTTATATCCAATTTATGATTAACAACAATGCCTATCTTATCCCTATGGCACTCAATAAATTTAATCCAAATTTCTTACCATACTGTCCATAAAGAATTGCAGCTATATTACATGTGTTCCGGAGCTATAAACATACTTAAAACTGTGGTACTCTTTCACGGGAGTTTGCGAGTCTTCACATAACTTCACAAAACCTATCCAAACTAAACAAATATGTAATGATTACTGTATTTGCATTAATTAAGTTATATATAACCCAAAACTGGCTCGACCGAACCAAATTATCATGGAGCGCCTTTAAAAATATGGCAGTAAAATATATATCCTCACATAAATTAATAGCAAAAGATAAAAACAAACATTCTTACTACCAGATCTACTGGAATCTCCTTCTAGATGGTATACTAAAAGATTCTATAGCCAAGCACTTCTTTTTAACTTAAAGCAGTAGTATAAACTATTTTACCAAACCCATAATCCCTAAAAGTATAAATAAACAGAAAGCAAAATAAGGCTAAATAGTGTCAAAATAATCTCTTCTTTTTCTCCCCTGCTAAACACTGAGTGAATATCCATGGTGGCACTATGTTGTAAATAGTTGTAAATAGTTATGTTACTACAACATATAATCTATACTTATAAGCGTGCAAACAAATTCTTATTTTCTAAAAAGTGCATTAACATGCAATTGTAATAACCATATATAACATTATAGCCAAACACTATATTGTATGTCACTGTCACATTTTATTTTTTCTCTGCAATGTTCTTAATTTTGTATTGCATGTAAATATGTACTACTATGTTTTAAAAAGAAATAAAACATTATATTTGAAAAAAGAGAATATTAGCTTTTCATTATTATATTTCAGGAGATAATGAGCCCTGTAAAAGCACAGCCTCTTGTATTACATGTGATAGACTAGAAAAAGTTCTGTAATAAAGTTTTCATACTTGGCTGCAAGGAATATGAGCCCCAGTGATGCAGACACAGCCTCTCATTTTACATGTGTTACAAAACAGACTATACAGTCTGGTGATAGCCTTGTAAAAGCAGGCATTTTCAATGACCAAAGTGTAAACCACTATATTAGATGGACCTGATGAAGATCAGGTAAAAGCGTTTTCTAAATATAGTTCTGTAGTTGTGGCTCATAGTAGTGTGTTGCCATGTTTTGTTTGTTAGAAGTTAAAAATAAAAATAAAATATTTTAACTAAGAATGAGGTTCCACAGGCTGATGAGCTGGTAAACCCTCACGAGTCATTCAGGAATATTCAAATAAGGTACTAACTTCTAAGCTTTAGAATTGGCTGTCTGTTTTTCCATCTCCCAGATTTTCTTCTAGTCAGCTCCCATGGACCCTTCCACCATTGTCTGTTATTGCCTTTAAATAACTGACCTGTTGAATGTAATGTATTAGAACAAGAACACTCATCCATCTACCTGCTTAACTGAATAAATTACTGGAAACTTCAACAATGTGTCTTTATTTCTGCCATAGGGAGGGCATCAGAGAGAGAGAGTGAGAGAGAGAGTCTCCTAGATCTGCTAGCTAAAGTGATTTTATATGGACTAATTCTTTATACTCTTTTTTTCCTCTGGGCTTTTGAGGATTGTGCTGTTCATTTGCTGGGCAGATAAGTTTCCTTTGAGGACAAACCTTCCACATAAAAAAAAATAAATAAATATTCAGTTATGCTTTCCTGGTTAAGAAAGTTGTTTTTCATCTAGGAGTTTGTGTTTTAATGGACTACCATGCAACTTCACTGTAATTTTAAATGGGAGTGCACTTTTTTCCTGTCAGTTTAAAAGTAGTTAAAAGTAACTGATAACCATTTTTTCTGTGGAGAAAGTGTGTTTATGTTACTTTTCAGGGACAGAAAAGTGTATTAAAGTGCTTTTTACTGTGTTTTTGTCTAGAAAAGTGACTTTTAGCAAGTTTGAATTTTTACAGACTTATGCTGCTTGTTTGTCCTGGGAGAGGTACCATTTTCTTTTCACAGAACAAACTATCAGTCCCACAGTCAGTTCATCTTCCAGCCACAAAAACAAAACGTTAAGCAAACATCCTTTGCCACCACAGCAGGCTAGCAATTTGCTTCAGCTGCATACAGACGACTCTGCTGTGACCAAAGCTGGTTCCTTAGACCAGTCATCTTTTACCTTGGATTTCTCTGGTGTAGCACCTACAGCCACTATGGACTGGGGGTTAGTTATGTTCTCAGCACCTGTTGGGGTCCCCTCAGTGGGCAAGGGAGACCATCTCTTTTTGTTCCTGGGAGTGGGAACAGATAAGTCTTCTCTGTTCAGTCAGAATGTTGTTCCCATCCCTGGGGAAGCTGCTGCTGCTGCTATTAACAACTCTGTTGGCCCCATTTTTTCCTGTCAAAATGAAACAGAAGACTCAACATGTACCTGCGCCTGCTCAAATTTCTCAGGACAGGATTAGTTTACTGGATCTGGTTCAGGGTCTGATTCAGGCTAATTGATCCTTCTTAAAAACTGCTTTCTAGTAAAACAAAAAGGAATGCTTTCTTTCTGAAGAGATTCAAGATTCTGAATCTGGACAGGAAGATGAAGGGACAAATGCAGGGTTTCCTCCTCAGATTTCTGATTCTAATTCAGAGGAGCACAGTGTCTGATTCTCCCTGTGGGGATTTCTCTTTCTCCAAGACTATTTCTAGAATGTCCCAGTGTTTTCAGTGGGAGAACACTGATGTTTCTCAGTCCCTCATAAAATAATATGACTGGTTACAAATGGAATTTCCAGAACTTTCACCCACTCCTCCATTGCTGTCAGCATTGGAGGATGTGTCTTGTCACTGCTTACAATTTTCCTGACAGTCAGCCTGCGGCACCTAACAAGGCAGATAGAATGTATAAAGTTCCTTAATCTTATAAGTTCATATATGCTCTTCCCAAACCATTCCCAGCAGCTATAGTTTTAGTTGGTTATACTGCTGCTAAAGATTGTTAATTTCAAGTCTGCACTTTCTGACAAGGATAGGAACATAATTGATATGTATGGGAAAAAAGTGTATGTTTCTGCAACTCTGATTTTCAGAATTTTTAATTGTTAGGCTCATATGTTAAAATTTATTCTGACTAATTGGGGAAATATGAGGAATGTTTTGTCTGCAGTTTCTTCTTGTGAAGAAAAATCTGCTTTAAATTGTTTAGTTTCTTCCATTTTACACAACTCATTGTTTAAAGTATATGTATAACTGTTGATTTGATAATTCTTTTAGGGCTATAGCCACTGGTACTGTTCTGAGGAGGTTTGCTTGGCATTCTCAGAACCTCCCACATGATATGAAAAATGATATTTTAAATTCTCCATTGGGTAGATATTTACTTCTTGGTGTCTGTACTGTGGAGGTTATCAAAAAGTGTGATGAGAGGGGTAAGCTGATATATGGAATCTCTAAGGTTTTTCATCCTTCCTTTTCTAAATTTTGCAAGACATTCTTTAACCCCCTCACCCAGTTTTGGCAAGAAACAAAATAAACCGCCTTAGCAAATGCTGCTAAACAGATGTTTAAGAAGCAGTGACAAGGGGGGTCCAAAAAGAATACAGGAACTTCTCAAAATAAATGACAGTTCAACAAGTCAGAATGACTATTTAAGGAACTATGCCCCCCACTCCCACTCTGGCATCTCTCTTCCCTTCCAGAAAGTCTGAATCTCCACGTCTCTCTTTGGCAACAGACAGTTTTAGACAAATGGGTTCTAAAGATAATTCACCAAGGTTACAGATGACAGTGGGAGGAAATTCCTTCTTTCCAGCAGATAATTCCTCATCTACCAGACCAGAGTCTTCTATTTCCTCATGTCCTTCACATATGTTGTCTCAGAGAGTAATAGAACCAGTTTCTCCTTCCCATTTGAGAAAGGTTTTTATTCATGGATGTTTTTGGTGCCAAAGAAAGAAAATATTTGGGAACCAGTTTTAGATCTTTTTTTTTTCTTAAACCAGTTTGTGATCGTGCACAAACTCAAAATGCTGCATCTTCATAACCTCTTACCTCTTCTTCCTCGTTCAAGTTTCCCGGTGACACTGGATTTAAACAATGCTTATCGTCACATTCCTATTCATCCAGATTTCAGGTGTTTCTTATGGTTTTGCATGTCTGGATCACATTATCATTTCTTTGCCTTACCCTTTAGACTATTCCTTACACCAAGAGTGTTCACAAAGTGTTTAGATCCAGATAAAGCTGATTGCAAGCCACTCAGGGTATCCACATTTTTCCATGCCTAGACAACTTGCTTATCTTTGTAGAGTTTTTTTTCAATTTGTCAGGAATCTACTGGGTATGAGATCTACACAAGCTGGGATTTCAAGAGAATATTCAGAAGTCTTTTTTTTACTCCATTACATAGGATTATGTTCCTGGGGTGTTTGCTAGACATCTTGTTCAAAGAGCTTTTCTTCCACAGGAAAAAAAATAGGTTTATATCTAGATCTATTTCTAAGATTTTTCCACCCAGATTTCAGTAATTATGAGGGAATACCTAAGGATTTTGGGACTTATTGCATTTATGATTCTCGTAATAAACATGGCAAGATTCCACATGAGAAAGATAAAGTGGTATCTAAAGTATTTTTTTGGCCTAGCACCAACACCCATTATTTTTTTTCAAATCACAGTTCTGGGGTTTGTATGAAGAGAAATTACTTGGCAAAGACGGCAAATATCCCAAAATCCAGGTCTCATTTCTCCCTCTTGCTCCAAAACAATCACCATAGTTGCCTCAGACTTTGCTTGGGGAGCAGTTTCAGATGGATAAAAATGCATGGTGTTTGGGGCACCAAGGAGAGATGCAAGCACATATGAAGGAGATGCTTGATCTGATCAAGGCACTCAACTCTCTGAATCATCTTTGGCCACCTGGACCCCTTCAAGTTGTTATAGACAATATCACAGTCATGTGGTGCATCAACAAGCAAGGAATAATCAGGTTGCACCCCTTTGCAGATTAGCCATGTTAGCTTGGGATATAGCTTCACAGCACAATCTCAATATGCATCCTACATCCCCTCAGAAGAAAATTGTGTTGCAGACAAGCTGAGCAGGACAAAGACAAACCATCATGAATGGAAACTAGATCAGGGTATCTTCCAAGATTTGATTCATCTGTGAGGAGTTCCTCAAGAGGACCTCTTTGCCGTCTCTCTGAACAATCAGCTTGCAAAATTCTGCTCCAGAACTTCATGCAAAAAGGCCTGGAAGACATGCCTTTTCTTTTCTTTAAAGGTGAATGTTCCTGCATGTTTTTCCACCCTTTCCGCTGATATCCAGGATACGTCTGAAGATTCAGAAGGAATCCCAAGATTACTGTGTTGATTCCCTTCTGGCCCAGGCAACAGTAGTTCTCCCTTCTTTTATTTATATATTTATTTGACATTTGTTTACCGGGAAAGCTCAACTGGGCCAGAAAGTACCCATTTTCAGCATAGGCTGGGGAGAAAAGCTCTACATTCACAATCTTTCAAAAATCAATTACAGATATTTTAAATTGCAAAGTATTATGTTACACTACAAAACCTAGGAGTGAAAAATGTCGTAATGAGAAAAACATAGAACATATATTTCACAGTAGAGTGCAATGACAAACAATAACATGAGTTGGAGAAAATTTGTGAGGAAAAACTCATTAGTCATATTATTTGTTACATAGGTTAGTATATGATAAATGAGACCTGAGATAATTCTAATAAGATATTTAAAAGAGATATTAAAGATTATATGATTAGAGACAGTGAGGAGAAATTGAGTGATGCCTTAGTTCATATTATGGTTATAGAATGAAGAAAGGATGGCGAGAAAAGGAAATAAGAACAAGAGTGCAGGGTAGGGTGTCTTCAAGTAGCTTAGGTGAGTAGGGAGGAAAGAGGTTGAGGAAAGGTCTGCAGAGAGAAAGTGGATATGGTAAGATAGTGAGAAGAACAAAAGAAAGGAGTGGAGTAGGAGGTTACAGAGTGTTGTGAGGTGTGACCTAGGTTGATGGGGGTGAGTAAGTTCAGCCAGAATTGGTGCAGGAGCAGGTCCATGATTTTGTGAAGTATTCTTTTAGGGAGCATTTAAACATGGATAGGTTAGAAATAGTTCTGGTAGTTAGGGGTGGGAGTTCTATTTTATTTTGTTACTGAATATGAGTATAGGCTTTGTCCAGGGGATTTATTTGGTTTATTTATAATAAGTAGTTGTTTGTCTTCTGCTCTGATAGTTCTTTTAGGAAAATATATGTTGATTAAATGGGTAAGAGCTGGGCAGGCTAATGGTTTGTGTATGATTTTATGTACTGTTATAAGCTGAATGTTGGAGAATGTTGGAGAGGTGGAGGGAGGAGTTCCACCGAGCTAAGGGTATGCAGAGCCTTACAGTAATGCATAGAGGAGGATGAATTAGTAGTAAACCTTGTAATTTTGTTGTAGCAGCTTTTATTTTTTATGGAGGATTGTAAATTGGTTAGAATTGGGGCTCCATAGATTAGGGAGGACAGAAGGTAGATTTTGGCTAGATTATTTTTTGTGGATGTGGTCAGAAAATGCTTTTCCGTACAGCATGCTTAATTTTTGATGGATTTTCTTGATATACTAATTTGGATGTGGAGGTCAAATTTATGATCATCATCTATTATGTTTTAGTTTATGTAAAAGCTTTTTTGAGAGCTATAGAAACTGGTTGAAAGATAAAATGGATGGAGTTGCCTTTGTGTGTACATATTGGAGAGGTTGCAGTTAGGTGAGTTTTGTGAAGGAGATGTGCTGGGGTCTAAGGTAGGGGACATTAGTTGCATGGAAGGGAGTATACTAGGTGAGGCTGAGGTTAAGTTGACTGCATTCTATGATGTATGAATTAAAATAGATAGTTGTTTGAAGAAGAGGAATGGCTGGGTATGGGCTGGGATCCTTTTCTGTACCTGGGTTGATGAGAGAGAATATGGAGGTCCAGAATTTGTTAGGGTTACTTTTATCGCTATCTTCTACATGAGTATGATATGACATTTTATCTCTATTAACGTGTCTCTTGACATGATTTTGTAGCTGTCTGAATAGTTGCTAATTTTTGTCATTTTTATTCTTTTGCCATTTAATCCATGCTTTGTCTCTGTGCTTCATAAGGAGTTTGCATTGGTTGGTGAATCATGGGGTATGGCTATTTTTAATTCATTTTGTACACTGTGGGGCTAAGGTAAGAATATTTAGAAATGCTGCATCGAAGTATTCAAGTGCATCATTTAAGGGGAGTCTTTTTATGATGCACCAGTTAACTGCTTTCATAGCTTCAATGAAAGACTTTTTGATGAAATTGAACAGATTATGGGTAGTTTTGAACTTAAGTACCTTTGTTATTTGTGTAATATTCCTGTGGGCATAGGCTAGCAGGTGGTCACTTAGTATATCAGGGAGGGTACCGTGGGAGGTAAAATTAGATGGTTTGGTAACCACGATCCAGTCCAGAATAGATTGTTGGGAGTTCTTTTTGCCATATCATGTTGGTGTATTATTAATTAGTTGAATGAATCCAAAGAGGTTCATGCTATTGGTTGCTGAATTTGCAAATAACAATTGCCAGTCAATGTCTACATCACCCAGGAGGATAATTTAATTTGTGATTGTATCTGTTATCCAGGATAGAACCTTAAAAATGGCCAGGGGCAATTACCACAAGCTTCCTCATAAAATGGATCTACTCACACAAGATCAGGATGTTTGATAGACAAAAGAACATGGATGTTTGATAGACACTGACTCCCATAAACTTTGACTGCCTAGATGACAGAGTCTTAATTTTCTACAGGCACCTGTTTACTGATGATGTGCATCTGGTACTAATGGTGGCAAGAAAGTCTGTTACTAGAAAAATTGTATATCAGTGCCAACAACTTAGCCAGTACCCATTCAGGGCTAGTGTTTTTCTGGTTTTACAATATTTGTGTGAATTACTATCCTTTGGCCTTTCTTTCTCATCCATCAAGGTTAATATATCGGCCATTTCAGCATGTCTGCCCATGGATCTTCCTGTTTCAAGACATTCTCATATCACACAGTTTTTGAAAGAGATTTTGCATACGAGACCTCCAAGAAAAATTGGAATCTTAATTTTTTCTTAGAGAAGCTAACACCTGCTCCATTTGAACAAGCTCATCTACTGACCTGAGATTCTTAACATGGAAAACTGTTTTCGTGATTGCTCTGACCTCTGCAAGAAGAGTATCAGAGTTGCAATCTCTTACGGTGAGTCAATCCTATCTCATTTTCCACATTGACAGGGTTTCCTTACAGAACTAATTCTTGCATGCCTAAAGGAGTATTCAAGTTTATTGCAAGCCAATCTATATATCTTCCTGTTTTCTTTCCTGAACCTAAAAATTAGGGAGACTGGATACTCTATACCTTGGATGTGCACAGGCAACTCATGTACTATCTGGACAGAACAAAATCTTTCACATCTGCAGATGAGCTGTTCATTTCTTGTGAACGCAAGAATAAGGGGCAACCTGTGTCAAAACAGACTATTTCCAAATGGTTGTCTCAGGCTATTCCATTTTATTGTACTTACCACAGCAAAACTATTCCAGGGAAAGTCAATGCCCACTGTACTAGGGCGTTGGATTAATTTATGGCTTTTTGGAAAGGACTGGATTCTAGAGTTTTTCTAGAAGCAGCAACTTGGTCATCTGTATATACTTTTACAAAGCACCACAAGCTTGATTAGTTCTCTAGGTCTGGATCAGACTTTGCTAGAACCATTATCCATGGGTTCCTGGATTCTTCTCCTTCCACCTTCCAAATGTGCTAAGCTAGGGTATCTACATATATATAGCTAAGTCTGCTATAGCTGTGATCAGTATGATGACTAGAACCATTCTTCAGAAGGTCCTAGACCCTTCTCTTTCCATCTCCCAAATGTAATAAGCTAGGGGAATTTACCCATATGCATAACACTACAGCAGCAGTGGTTAACATGATGAACATAGAACAGTTATGTAAACAGATATCTGAATGATCACTTCTGCAACAGCTGCTCCCTCCCTCCAAAACTACCCATAATTTCTCCATTTTTTTATTTTGCCAGGGTATGTATCAATGTATATATATTTATACTCCTAAGTATGTCCTCCTAGAACTCAGCTTCCCTGTCTCAGTTGGCATGAAAACTCTGAATCAAGCCTTTGATTTTAAGCAGCCCAACTCAAGCTGCCTAACAGTTTGAATGTGTGAAACTTGTTCTGAAGCTATGGAAGCTGGCCAGATAAAATGCATCATCAGCAGGGTATAACCCATGTAGCTAAGGCTACTACAGCAGTGATTATTCGAACATCTACTGTTATGGTAAGTTTACTTACACAGCTGTACTTAAAGAATCCTTCATTGATCATCCCAATTTTATAATGGGACAACAAGAATATATGACCACACAAAAAGGTAATATGGTAAAGTCATTTTGACGTGATTCATATTATTTGTAAATGTTGTAATCATTTTTTGTGTAAATATACTCTTGTCCATTTATTAAGTTTTTTGATACTTCTAGATCACTGCTATTTATGGGGTTGAAAAAACTCTGTCAGACCAGTACTCGGTGAAAGAAGACTCATTTTCAAGCTTTAAATTTAAATGTTTATTATTCTCACCGCTGCAGTAACCTAAGATGTTTGTACCTTGCCTGGGATATAAAAGCTGGCCAGTCTTCAAATGTCTCTGGCTTCCCTCCATTCATGCACCCAGGCTGCTGTGTCTCAAGATTCCAAAGGGAGAAAACAGCAGCCGGGTTCGAATATCTTCAGTGCTTTCTTGATGACCTCAAGAAGAACAACTATGGGCTTCACAGGATCAGTGATAAGCTCCGATCTTCATTTTCTGGCAGATACATTTCATTTGGGGAGCCCTTACACAGAAAATAATGTTTTTCAGTATTTGACCAGGGCTGTTTAAGGCTATTTGCATTTGGGATTTGTTCACATTTAACAGAAACATCAGCTGCATTATTTTTAGTAACCAGGGTCTATTAACTGTCTGTACTAATGTGGCTGAAAATGTACTGCTTTTGTACTTATTATACATGTAATGAAGGGTTTTCACATCTTTGGATAATATTAATGTATTTAATTGCTTAGGTATACTTTGTGATAACTTCATTTTTTCTTAAGGACTGTTTTCGTGCACAGGAACTTTTGAATGGCGGGTGCTAAAGTGCACTGCTTCTGAATTACTTTTCTGTTTAAGTTTAAGAACTTGTAGGGAAGGATAAGTGTATCTAAGTTTTTGTCAGCACCAGAGTGACACTATACAGTTTGACTGATACATTCCAGCAGTGCTTATGGATAAATAGCCATTTTCCTCAACAGGAATATAGATTCTTTTACCAGTTCTTCTGTTCCTCCTCCCTTAATTCCTAAAAGAAAGCAAAAAATGGTGCCCTTGTCTATACCGCAGGCTCAGCATATGCCCCAGCTATAGATGTGTGACTCTGCAGTGGCTACTGCCAGATATTTATACCACTCACTGTTTTCCATGACTCCTTTGGTGTATTTCACACCACCATCATGTGTGGTTGTACCAGTCCCATTACCAGGCATGGGAGTCCATCTTCTTTCGGTATGGGAGTTTCGCCAGGAGGTTCTTCTTGAGGTGTCTGGTATAAGAAACAGGATTCCCAGGTTGAGGTGCCATTTTCTCTCTTTTTAGCAATGTAAAAGAAAAGAAGATACAAACGACTAAACCTATTTCTTTTCAAGACAAGCCTGTCTGTTAGAAAGATGAATTATTTACCGTAGCTTAAGTTTTATTTCAGGTTTTAAATCTTGTGAAACAGCAGGAAAATTTAAGCCTTTTCTTAATTCCACAAATCCTGAGGGTATTTTATCAGAGGTTTCTGTTACTGACAGAGACAGGCCTTCTTGTGCATTTTTCACACAAGCTCCTGACTGATTCTGAGGAGTGTTTCCTCAGTTTTCTTTATAGATGAGTTTTCTTTTTCTTGAGACTGTTTCCAGGACAAATAAGGCATTTTGTGGGAACAATGGGAAGTTTCCCCCTCCTTAAGGTGATACTATAAGTTAAATGTGGGTATATAGCATACTACATATATTAATCCTGCTATGTCAGCCTTACAGATGTTTTGGATACTGCCTGTAATAGTCCCATTAATTAATCTTTAGTCCGTAATAAGGCAAATAGAGTTTTCCAAGTTCCTTGGTTTAAAAGCATTTATTTATTTTCTCACTTCAAGTCTGACTCAGCAGCTATATTCATTTCTTCACCAGCTGCTAATATGGTTCTGGTCAATGCTAATCCTTTGCCTTCTGACAAATTTATTTGTGAGAGTTCCAAAGTTCAAAATGTTGAACAACTGGAAAATGTGAACTTTTCACTTAATTCCATAAATCCTCAGGGTGTTTTATTAGAGGATTCTAATAATGACAGAGACAGGCTTTATTTTTTTAAATACCCTTTTTGAATTATCACTTGTGATATAGTCAAACTTACATTTATATAAAAGTAATCAAACCATATTAACAAGTTCACATCTGCAAACATTGTACATCACATATTTGTTCTACACAATATAGTCAAACCAAAATTACATAAATTGTTCAGCTCCTTCCTTTTCTTAAATCTCATTCCTCTTCCAATACATTTTTCTGCATATATTGTTTCCACAATTTCCATTTTCTCTGTGTAATTTACTCCTACTCTTTTCTAAAAATCTCACTTCCTGTTCTTTTATCTGTTACATTATTCACTACTTCTAGTATGGTTGGTTTAGACTTAATTTCCATTTTCTGTTAATTGCTTTTTTGGCAGCCACCAGAATTAAACTTAACAAGGCCTTACTATGTCTAGGCAATTCAGATCCTGTATCCCAGCTAAAAAAAAAAATAATTTCCTTAATTACACTCATTTGCTCACCCAATATGCCTGACAGTAATCTGTAGGGAGTTTTTAAAGTCTGCCAACTCATTATACTCTGAGAATATATGCTCCCAGATATCTCTTTCTTCTCCATTACACCTCCAACATTTGCTGTCTACCAGAGGAAAATTTCTTTGGAGTCTGCTTGGGGAATAAAAGCACCTATACAAACAGCTCCAGGAAAAAATCCTAAAGCTTCTACATTTTGTTGCATATTTGGGAGCCATTGTTTCTGTATGGCTTGCATATCTAATCTCTCTTCCCAATCTTTTCCAACCTCCTTCTGATTGATTCCTATAGTTATCATGCAATATTTTATATACCCTACAAATTATCCCTTTCTTAACATTTGCTTCTGTTCTAGATTCAGCTAAAAACTCCACCAGTGCAGGTCTTTTATTTAGGATTCCCCTATCCCTCTCTCTTTGCCTATATTCTGATATCAGGCTCCAGGAAGCCTATGTATATTATATATGGATTTATGGCAATTAGTTGAACTGCAGTACCATCAAACCAGAAATGATTGATCAGAAATGCTCGAAACACAAGTCATCAAAAGACACAAAAAGTTCACAAAACATGTTTTTTGCAGGAGGTCAATCTCCCTGCACCCTCTGCCAGTTATATATACCAACTCTGAGATCACGCTACATTGAGGATATTTCCAATCCCTGCTGTACTGCGATGTTTCATAGTAAAAGCCAGTAACATTTGATCAGGTAATTTTTGATCAGCTTTTTCCTCTTTTCACACTGCCTTTTTGATTAAAGGTCAGTATCCCATTTATAGATAGACAGATAGATAGATAGATAGATGTGTGTGTGTGTGTGTGTGTGTGTGTGTGTGTGAGAGAAAGCACCGTCACTCCATCTCCCTTTTTTTTGTGTACAATTATTTTCACACACACACACACACACACACACACACACACACACACACACACACACACACACACACACACACACACACACATGCAGTCACATACACACACACACACACACACGCGCGCGCACACGCGCACAGTCACATGTATTACTAATTGTTCTGACAGCTACAAGATCAGAATCTGAGTTGCAAGACTTTATGGGGGATAAACCATGTTAAAAGATAAGTTTTTTGTAAGATCACTGAATCAAGCTATTAACTTTCCTGTAATGTTTATGAACATAAAGCCAAAGTGAAAGGATTCTGCTTGCTCTGGATGAACTCTGACAACACAGATATTATCATGACAGAATTAGTGCTTTACAAGAGATGATTAGCTCTTGAACTTGCATGCAGAGATGAACAAAGATCAACTGGTGTTAAAACAGACTATTTCCAGTTAGTTGTAGCGTAGTAATTATCGCTGATTCTTCCCACCATGGCATATCAAATATAATCTAGGTAGAATCAAGCCATTTCCTGTTAGAACGTTATATTCTTCAATGGCATGTTGGAAATAGGTGGACTCTAGAAGTAGATTGGGTACTTGGTTCTCTGTTTATACTATCATGTCCAGGACAGCTTTGCTAGACCATACTCCAGGACTCCTGGATCCTGTTCCTTCCTCCTTACAGGTTGGATAAGCTATGGTAATCTACCCAAATAGCTTAGGCTACTGCAACAGTGATAATGACGAACATAGTAAAGCTGGATAAGTTGCATTTAACATGACACTATATGTTTGAAATCCTCGCTGCTGCATTAGTTGCACCCTCCCTTCATCCCCTTTTTCCTTTGTATACAGTTACTTTTTTAACACCTTTATTGAATTATCACTTAAGACATAGGCAAATGTACATTTATATAAAAGAAAATGAACCATGTTAACATGTTCACTGTTACAAACATTATACATCACACATA
This sequence comes from Protopterus annectens, assembly GCF_019279795.1. Classification (NCBI taxonomy): domain Eukaryota; kingdom Metazoa; phylum Chordata; order Ceratodontiformes; family Protopteridae; genus Protopterus; species Protopterus annectens. The sequence continues at coordinate 771,318,981 of NC_056743.1, read as the reverse complement.
TTTTTATACAATTATCATCAACCCAACATTGCATAACTTGACTAATTTCTGCCTTCCCTTAAATCGCACTACTCCACCAAAACATTATTCTGCATGTATTGTTCCCACAATTTCCATTGTTTCTATGTAATTTGCTCTTACTTTTTTCTACAGATCCCACTTCAAATTCTTTTATTTTTTTACAATATTCACTACTTCAAATACAATTGGTTTAGACTTTTGATTTCCATTTTCTAGTAACTGCTCTTTTGCCTGCCACTGAAATTAAACTTAACAAGGCAGTACTATATCTAGGGACTTCACATCATGTATCCCAGCTGAAAAAAATCATTTCCTTAGTTACACCAATTTGCTCACTCAGTATTTCTGACAGAGTACTATGTAGAGAATTTTTAAAGTGTGTCAACTCATTACACTCCCAAAACATATGTTCCTAGTTACCTCTTTCTTTCCAGTCACACCTTCAACATTTGCTGTTTACCTGGGGAAAAGTAATTTGGAGTCTTCTTGGTGCATAAGAGTACCTATGCAAACAATTTCATGCAAAATCCCTACAGCTTCTAGACTTTGTTGCATATTTGTGAACCATACGTACGCCCCCCCCCCATTGTCTCATAGGTTCATAGATTCATAGGTAAGTACTAGGCTAGCTGCTTTTGGGGGACATTTTAAGTCTAACCAATTTCCCTTTTTGTGCTTGAAATAACCTGTTCCATTTGATTATTGGTTTCCTTGCTTATCCAGTCAGTAACCCCAATCTTTTCTAACCTCCTCTGATTGATTCTTATAGTTATCATGCAATATTTTATATGCCTTACAAATTATACTTTTCTTAACAGCAGCTTCTGTTCTAGATTTAACTAAAAACTCTACCAGTGCATGTCTTTCACTTAGGATTCCTCTAAGCCTTTCCCTTTGCCTTTAATCTGATAACAATCCCTGATAGGGAAGGCGGTCTTTTTTCTGCAGTCCAAATGGCTTCTTGGCCTCTTCCATTCTGTTACCTTTCCCTCTCTAGCTATTTGCATGCAGTACTTTGGTTCCTTTGCCAGTTTTCTCCAGTAAATTCCAGCCCCTTCTTGCTTATTTTTGTACCCCAATTGCTGTTATGCCTATCAACAGAATTTCCTTTCTCCTTTTTCATGTTGGCTTAGTTCTTAGAATAATTTCTGCTAATTTTAAATATAATATTCTGTATGGTTGTTATTCTACTTAAGGATCTGTATCCAAAATCCTACTCTGTCCTTATTTCTTGAACCCCCCCCCAACACACACACACTTCATAGATTCATATATTGTCCCACCAGGACCTTTGTAAGCCTAGTCAAGTTTTTCCAAAAGAATACTGATATCCTGTATACAAATAGGACACTGAGGACCAGGCATTTATTAGGTACCTATGTCCATAAGGTTCATGGGTGCCAGGCCCAGTGTAAATTTCCTATTTCCTATCCTCTGGTCTAGGTTTTGCTTAAACTGGGTAATAAACAAACTCAGCTTCATATGGATGGGAAGCCTGTTCCATGGAGAGGAGTCACATGTGGGACACATATCTGTCTTTGCAGTATGTTCTTTGTAAGTCACAGGCAAAATTCAGGTCCATAGACCTTGTATTTCTGATATTGTTTGACTTATGAATATGCAGGAGATTCATAAGTGTGGGATTTGCAGATGCCTTGTAAATCAGGCATAGATTGATCACCCCTCAGAAATCTACAGGAGACTGAGTAGAGGGAAAGAGCTTTAAGGTGCTCTGCATAAGGCAGGTTTATTATGCCTTGTATTCTTTTTGTAAGGAACCTCTGAGGTCACTCTAATTGCTGACTACACCTGGTCAGGTACATACTGAAGGGAGCATTGTACACTATCATTGGTCTGATAAGGGCACAGCATAGTTGGATAATGACCGCTTTGGATATAAATGTCATGACCTTTCTTATATGCTGTGCAACATAAAAAAATGTCCTCACCACTGTGGCCAAGTGCTAGTCGAAGGTAAGGCAACTGTCTATGTGCATACCCAGAACCCTGAGCAATAAGTCGATGCTTAGGGGAGTATTATCAACATTATTATTAGCTGGGATGGTTGACTTTTAAAAGGGCACATGCATTTCTGAGCACTGAGTTTAAGACCATGGCTTTGGCACCATTTGTTAGTCAGCGGCCTTCTTGAAGAATGCTAGTGTCTGCAGCGGAGTCAATGATAACCCCAGCCTGCAATCATCTGCAAACTTAGCCAGCCAGAAACCTTCAGCTTTTGTTTCCACTTCAGATAAATAGATGCCTAAAAGGAGCAGTCTCAGTACTGAGCCCTGGAGGACTCTGTTAGTGACTGGATTGTAGTTGGGGGAGGCCTCACCTATTTTGACCTCCTGAGTCTTATCAATGAACCAGCTGGTTATCTAGTGGGTTATAAAATGGTTTATACTAAATTTAGTGAACTTATCTATAATGACTGAATGGTGTATTGTATTAAAAGCCTTGGCCAGGTTGAGGTAAGCTGTGTGCATAGTCTTGTCCTCGTCCACTGCTTTGGTGACCCTTTCAAAGAAGTTCACCAGATTTAATAGGCATGGCTTTCACTTAACAAAACTGAACTGTGATGGGTGCTCATTTATCATGTCCATGATGATTCTTTCCATGTCCTTACATATGAGGCTGGTCAGACGTACGGGCCTGTAGTTACCAGGATTAGTGGTTGGACCTCCTTTGTGCAGGGGAATGACTGTAGCCATCTTCCATTCCTTAGACACAAAACCTGACTGCTGGATCCAGGTGAAAAGTAATTCAAGTGGACCAGACAGGTCATGTTTCACGCTATTTAGTAAACATCCTGGGATGTTACTGGGGCCAATCAATGCAGTATGTTTGGCATTGGAAAGTGCATTGAAGTGCACTCCCTATCAATGGTTGGGGGGAATGTGGTATGTGGTATTTCCTTTGGAATATAAGGGGGAGTCCACTTTGAATTATAGCTTTCTGCTTGTGTTATGTAGATGAGACTTAAGTCCAGCTCTAAAATATCCCTTCAAATCATGTAATCCTAAGCCACCTTGTTCTATTTGAAAGATCAATTTATCTCACATAACCCTTGCCCTCTTCCTCTCCCAGAATCCTTCATCTTTTAATTAATTAGTGTTCACAGCTTCTCCTCTGGTTGATAAAAATATGCCTGATCTTTATATGAAACTAAAGGGACTAAAAACATTTTTACTGCTTGTATCTTGCTATCCCTATCCATAAACAGGAGCTTCAAGTTTCTCATTTTTGTATTATCTTTTGTTTAGTCTCTTCCCATCTTCTGCAAATAAAGCCAAATTTTCTTGATTACTTTATCAACTATATTCTTGAATTTCCGAGTCCCTTATTTTATTTGCCAGTGGCTCTAAATATAATGCATATGACAAAAGGGAAAGAGGACAGCCCTGCCTAGTTCTTGTCAGGTACAACTTATCAGAGACGGACATTCCCAGTTTAATTTTTACCTCCAGTCCCTCATATATCTTCCTAATTAATATTATTATTGTAATGGGAAATGCAAATGCTTCCATTGCCCTACTCATAAATCCCAACTTACTCTGTCAAATGCTTTCTCTGTATCAAGACCCACCAACAAGAGCATTGAAGTGGAAACAAATGACGCTTCCCTCTGGATCATTCTCATTCTATTAATGTTTTTAAATGTTTGTTTCCCCTCCACAAAACCACATTGGTCCATATCTATCAGTTTTGGCAATACCTTTGCCAGTCATTCTTTTAGCTATTATAAAAAGTTTATAATTATGATTTTAAATTAAAATGGGCCTATTTGAACCTGGGTCTGATGGGTCTTTAAAGTATTTTGGTACTTCAGTCAACACAACTTTTCTCCAGTATGTTGGGGATTCCCCTTCGTTTAAAATAATGTTAAGCAAAATCTTCCAGATCTTTTTCACTTTCTTTCCTCATAGCTTCCAAAGTTCCACATGAATACCCTCTACTCTGGGAGATTTTTCTGCAGGTTTTTTATATATTACTGGTTTTATCTCACCTTCTCATATCTTAACTGTTAAATGTTGAGCCTCATCTGCCTCTAATCTTGGCATACCCAAGTCTTACATAAATGTTTCCATTTTAGCTTTTTCTTGATTTCCCATTCCTCTGCTTTATGCAAATTATCATAAAATTTCTGAAATATCTCTAATACCGCTATAGGATCTCTGATAATGTCTCTTGTTATAGGCTCCCAAAGTTTAGCAACAAACCTTTCTACGTTATGTTGCCTACATCATTGTGCTAAAAGTTTTTGTGCTCTGGAGTTATTATCAAAAACAGTTACTTAACAACAATCTTTCTAAACTCATGCATATTACCCAAAAAATCCAAAAGTGAAGCATTACTAAAACAACTGGCAGTACAAGAAAACAGTAATGCAAGCAGCCTGAAATGAAGTTCCACATCCAAGATACAGTTCCCAAAGACTTGTTTATTTCTAACAGATATAGAATGTTTTTGTTCTGTTTAATGCAGGACTTCTTCAGACTGAATAATAAAATAAATTCTTTCCCTTTTATAATACCCTTAACGCAAATCAAATTACTAATCTAACAATTAAATCTTAAATACTTACAGATTTAAAGATACACCAACATAAAATAAATGAAGTTGACTATAATGTTTATCCAATTAATACTGGTGAAAAAAACACTCAAAATTCAAAAAAATAGTAGTAAAAACATTAAAAGTTACCAAGTCATAAGATTATTTCTCGTAGACAAAACATTTATAAAAAAGTAAAAAAAAAATCACTCATTTGCAGACCTCATGTGTAACAGTGGTTGTAAGGAAATTTGCTCATTTAAACCAAGGTCCTGAAAAACATTAAGTCCTAATTGCCATTTTACCTCTTTTACTTCTAAGTCAACTTTAGCATCACCCCCTCTTGGATTATTTTTCACTTGTTCAGGGATCCCAGACTGGAGTTTGATATATTTTACAGATGCTTTTGAATGCTTAAAAAGTGTGTTGTTTTCATTTTCTTCACATTCTTGTAATTGTGCTCATACAATCATCTATGGAGACATCTCTCTGTTTTGACCATGTAAAAAGATGGACAACTTGAGCACTTTGCAAGGTATACAGTGCCTTTAGACTGTCAATTACCCTTGCAGAATATAACATTAGAATGAATACCATTTTCTAAATCTAACGTTTTAGTGTCTAATATATAGTAACATTGTGCACATGATCCACATCTTACAGTACCACTTCTATGACATTTTTGATTTCCTGGCATGCCTTTGAAAGATTCCTTTAAAGGGCAACAACAGGATTCTGTTAGTAAATTCTCAACTTTTCTGCCCTTTGTCTCCCTATTTACCGTCCTTGCTATGAATAAACAACAATACAGCATTTAAAGTATGTTAAATCAACTGTTTCTCTCCACTAGAACAGTACCATACTGTACTGTGGTGATTTCACTTTCAAAAAAACTTTTATCCCACCCTGGAAAAGTTTTCTGCTGTCTCCAATTCACTGACATCATCAAGGCCACTGAGTACAGATAGTTTTCTGGTAAAGTCCCTCCCCAAACTGACAACACCATGACCATCCTAAAAATCCACCCATGCTGTAATGTCACAGCTCCCTGGTCCTTCCTCTACCCATGCAGAATGTAAAGGCTAGAACAAGGAAACAGTACATGAGTCAAGTCTCCTGCTGTGAGCTGTCAATCACAGCAGGTAACAGCTCAAATTACCATTAGCACTTTGACAGCTAGGGAAGTTAGGTGTGAAGGGGGATGGGAGAAGAGTCATAGTAGTACAATTCAGGCTTCACAAAAGATTGCAGTTTAGCTATTCTAAAAAGAAGCAGCAGTAAAAAGCACTTTGAAAGTCCGTTCTGTGGCATTTGCACTGTTTGTCTTTCAAGTAGTCATTGAATGGCATGAAATGTTATGTAAAACTGACTGAAAGACAGCAGTGTATGTATGTAAAATCAATGCAGTGACAGGAGCTTTAGGAAGAAATAGGCCTGTGTGATGTAGCAAGCACTGCATTGTGGGATATCTAGAAGCAGCCTAAACAATCAGAATTACTTCAAGATGCCAGAGCCCATGTGGTCAGACTCAGAAATTGCATATAGAAATATTTAAAAACATGTAAATAGTTCCAGAGCAGTGTTAAAATGTAGGAAACCCCAAACCATAATGAAATAAACATGTTTTGTGAGTCTGTGGGGGCGATTCTCCTTTAAGTTCCAACCAGTTTTAAATATAAAATAGGGTTCATTCCCTAAAAGCTGAAAATTAGCCGGGTTTGCTCTTAAAATATTCTAATTCCTTTTAAAAATATCTATAACCTGTCTTGATTGTGGGCTATACTGTACCACCAGAGCTCTTTCGTATAGGTTCTCTTTTGTAACCTCTCCATCTTTTCCTTGTCCTGTCCCCAATAAGGGTTTAGACTTAATACCCCATTAAGACAGGACATAATTCTTGATGTAATTCACCAACTGTAATGGGTAACCCATAGCAATGAACATATCTGTTACAATATCTAATTCATGAGGGACATCCACAAGCTGAGATGTCATTCTTGCAATGCGGATACACTGACCTTTGACCAAACACTTCTTTTGGCTAAGGTGTCTGTTACTAAAATCTAAATAAGAATTGCTAAAAGTCATCTTTCTAAAAACTGTGGACTTAACCCATTGTTGGTATGGGCACTCATGGTGTCTAAATAATTTATTTTAGTTCTCCCATAGTTGTAAGTAAATTTAAAAAAATTAGATGAATGGTTGAGATTATTAATAAAAGTAGGTATACTTTCTTCAGGGTCTCCCCATAAAATAAATATGTCATCCAAAAAACATACCTAGAGTTCGATGTTAACTGAATGCTCTGAATTAAATACTCATGTATGCTCTGAATTAAATACTCAACTATTTTCCCAATCTTTAAAGGACTAAATTAGTGTAGATCGGGGTTCAAGATGCCACCATAGCCACACCTTTCTTCTCTTTATATAATTCCTCCTCAAAGAAAATGTAGTTGAAGTCAAGCAAAATTGACATCAGTTCTACTAGCAAATCTGCTTTGTCATTGGAAAATAAAGTGTACCTCGATATACTATTGCAAAAGTGATCAAGACCTTCTTCCTTAGTGATACTGGTAAATAAATTGACTACGTCAATCGTTAAAAATATTAAATCTTTGTCCCAAATTGCTTCCTTTAAGGAAGTCTACCCAGAAAATCCCAGGAATCGATAATCAAATGAAGTATCACCTGATATACATGGTTAAGCCATTTGTCTATACAAACACCTATAAAATGTGTTTTAGACCATGTGCCTCAACAATGGGTTGAAAAGGGAGATTTTCAACATTTTTGTGGGTGTTTGGTATACCAAAAATCGTGGGGACAATAGGTTTATCAACCTTTAAAAATTATACGTTTCAACTGAGATTCTTTGGTCTATCAAAACTCTTTAAGGTAAGAATCTATCCTATGGTAACCAATACTTACTTTGTTCAGTGACACAACTGAATATGTGTCAGTATCTTATGGTATGTCACTCATAATACCAGAATAGATTGAAGAGTCAAAAATCACAGTGTGCACACCCATGTCTGGTTTCATAATTCGAATGCTGTTATCTTTTCTTAAACTTTCAAACAATTCTTTTTCTACCCTACTAAGATTAGGATGACCATAAGTTCTCTTCCTAGAACTAGCATGCAACTTGTACATTTCTTCTACTACGACTTTGTCAAAAATGTTTAAAATGGGGTAAAGGGGAAGGTTGAACATACTCTTCCTTTTTAATCCCCCTTCGATCTTTCTATCTGTGTTAGTCTCAACTTGTTTGTCACTATAATATATTGCCAGATTTCATTTTCTAATAAAATACTTCACTTCAATAAGAGAATCTACTATGTAAAATTTTGAGAGGGAACAAATGTCATCCCTTTTTGGAAGAAGTTGAAATATTACTTGGTAATATTTCTACTAGCGTAATTAAAAATGAGGTAACTGTTATAGGTCAAAACAATGTTATTACAATCTGTTAATATATGTTCTTTTTCCGTCCCCCTTCCTTCAAGGACATTGTCTGCTCCTGGTGTGGTCTCTGTTCTGAATATATGTATTGTTGATCCCTGTTTGTAACATTCTTGTGATATGGGTGGGAGCAAAAATCCTGTGTCATCCCTGTATTGTGTTCACTGTGAGGTCGTGTTCTAACAGTGTTTCTGGAAAAAGTATTGTGATCTCATCCATGGTTCACCTTTGTGTTTCTGGGGGGAATATTCTTATTGTTTTAATGGCATATACTTCATGCTTGGCATACTGCTTGATATATCTATCTAACATCTTTTGTTTCCTTCTAAACATGCTAGTACATTTCTTTTCCACATTGGAGACCCTCATATTATAAAAGTCACTCCACTCACCAAAAAGTAAGTAATTTAAAATATATTTATTCAATGAGTTCACGTCACTAAGCAATTTTTCAGTACTAATTTTGCTGAACTTAATCTTCTTAATGAGCTCAAGACCATGTTGACTGAACATTTTTACAAATTTGTTGTATATAACATCAGTAAAATCAAGCCCAAAAGGAAACTTAAAAACTGTAAGTCCTTGAGGTACTATTTTAAGTTCAAGACATCTATACAAATATTTATTGTCAATTTGTAAAGTTTTTAACTTGGTCAATTTTTTCTCCAACCCAAAAATGAGTTATTTTAAAGAGCCTGCAATGTTCTGTTTACTACCCCCTCTATTCTGATCAGAGGTAGTAAACAGTTCATTATTAAAATCAAAAGTCGTGAAAATTGTCTCTGAATATATTGGAATTGGAACTAAAATTCAAGTCAGAGCTAACAGTGTTCCATTTGTCACTAATGAAAGCCCAAATATTTGAATGCACTGTTTTCAATTCAGAACTGAGAGCATTATTAATACTTCCTTTCCTAAAAGGAAGGGAAGAAGAAGCTACCACAGCATATGTTTGCTTGGGTACAGTACCTTTATTTGTCATCCCGTTGTTGTCCAATCATTCAGTGCTGCAAATCACAATTCCTTCATTGCTCACAAAAGAATTACTGAGGCATGTGTACGCTGTTGCACCAACATCATCAATGCCGAAATTAATAACATGTCCTCCATTCAGAGCAGAACTTGGGAGGCAGGGCAAACCCCTCCTGCTTCAGAGCCATTGGCTGGCTGTGAAAATAGCTCAATAAGCCTAGTGAGCTTGTTTTTTATGATGGTGAACTCTGATTGGACTCTAGCCACCTTGTCTCTCTGAACAGGAGAACAAACTGAAGGAATATCATCCAGTGAGTTCATTGTCAGGCTACAGGCCCAAACGCAAATAAAAAATCCAAAAGTGAAGCATTACTAAAAGAACTGATAACACAAGAAAACAGTAATGCAACAGCCTGAAATGAAGTTCCACATTCAAGAAACAGTTCCCAAAGAGATGTTTATTTCTAACAAATATTGAGTACTTTCATCCTATCTAATGCAGGACTTCTTCAGTATGAATAATAAAATCAATTCTTCCCCTTTTATAATACCCTTAACTCAAATCAAATTATTAATCTAACAAATCTTAAATACATACAGATTTAAAGATACACCAACATAAAATAAGTGAAGTTGACTATGATGTTTATCCAATTAATACTGGTGAAAACAGCACTCAAAACACAATGAATTAGAATTAAAACCATTAAAAGTTACCAAGTCATAAGATTATTTCTCGTAGACAAAACATTTATAAAAAAGTTAAAAAAAAATCACTCATTTGCAGACCTCATGTGTAACAGTGGTTGTAAGGAAATTTGCTCATTTAAACCAAGGTCCTGAAAAACATTAAGTCCTAATTGCCATTTTACCTCTTTTACTTCTAAGTCAACTTTAGCATCACCCCCTCTTGGATTATTTTTCACTTGTTCAAGGATGCCAAACTGGATTTGATATATTTTACACATACTTTCAAATGCTTAAAAGTGTGTTGTTACCATTCTTCTTCCCTGTCTCGTAATTGTGCTTACATATTCATCTATGGATACATCTCTCTGTTTTGCCCACGTTAAAAGATGGACAACTTGAGCACTTTGCAAGGTATACAATGCCTTTAGACTATTAATTATCCTTGCAGAATATAACAGTAGAATAAATACCATTTTCTAAATGTAATGTTTAGTGTCTAATATATAGTAACATTGTGCACATGATCCACATCTTACAGTACCACTTCTATGACATTTTTGACTTCCTGGTGCCCCTTCAAAAGATTCCTTTAAGTGCTGATCAATTTTAAATATAAAATGGGGTTCATTACCTAAAAGCTGAAAAATAGTGGGGTTTGCTCTTAAAAT